>NC_138381.1:22991366-23033075 GCF_054177405.1 Leptonychotes weddellii | reverse complement strand
GGAGAAGTATAGTGAGGCCGGCAGGTCATTCAGTGTCTCTGAGCCTCAGTTTCCTTCTGTTGAAATGGGGATACCTTTGTTTACCGTCCCATCTTCCTGGCAGATTTGGATAAACAGTGCGTGTCCTCCGAGCCCCTCACAGATGACAGCTCTCTTCCCTGCAGGCCACCAGGCTCTCCCGCCTCACTGGCTGCGTGTGGCTTTTCTTCTGGTGGGTAACCGATGTGCACTGGCGTATGTCCACTGTCCCACCGGGATCTGCCGGGATAGGGGTCGGGGTGGGGCTTGGGTGAAATTTGAGTGCCTTTGAAATTGGAACTTCGAGTGTAGACCTTTCCACCCCCATGGAGGCCCTGAGAGGTGAGCTGATGTGTCCCCGACACATTATGCCCCCTCTAGTGTCCCATTAGCCGACCCTGAATGTCTGCTGGGTGCAAGACACAGAATGGGGTCTTGCCCTAGGAGACACGGAAAAGGTCCCCTCCTTACCACTCCCTCCCTGAACCCAGTGTTGGCAATCTAGACACGCACTTAGGACGAGTAGGTGTTCAAGCCAACAGGACGGCCCTCTCCCGTGCACCCCCTGTCCACCAGGTCTGTCCTGGGGATGAAGACACCCTGAGGGACCAGGAGGTGGAGGCTGGCTGGCAAAGGAAGCAGGCATGTAGAGAAGGGACCGTGACGTGCAGTGGCTGAGAACATAGAGCTGCATGTTCTGGTGATGGAGGCATTAATCCCTGGGCAGTGGGGGGCCCCCATCAGATAGGAGCCTGACCCGGCACATGAGGTCGGCCTCGGGGTGGGCTCACGGTGTGCAAGCAGGTGTAAGCAGGAGGCAACAGTGCTGGGGGAGGACCTCGGAAGGCAGGGAGTCGGGGAGGGCAGATAGGACAAGTCTCAGATATGCCAGAGAATTAGAAGCCACGTCTGTGAGGACCTGACGGTAAATGTGTAGAGGAGGGGCCAGGCTGAGTCACCAACGAGTCGGCTTGGGGTTCAACTGCAGGAGCAAACAGGTGTTGTTGGAGCCCCCTTCCTTCGGCCTGCAGAATGGATTAGAGGGGAGAGACATGGAACCCCAGTTCATCACGCAGGTGGGAGGCACCTTGCTGGGGGATGCGGGCTAACCCAGGTTTGCTGATTCTGATCTTCACACGGGGTCAGCCCTCCCCATCCAGGGTGCCTGGCTGGGTCCAGAACGGAGGTGCCGTTACTGTAACTCACCTCTTTTCACGGAAAACTTTTCTTGACAAGTTTTTTGGTAGAAAACGTTGTAGAGAGGATCATATACATCCCCGAGTTCTCAAACAGGGGCACCGTGTGCTTCACGCTTTCTTGATGACTCAGGGTCATTGCGACGACGCTAATGAGTAGACTGGACTGTAATCCTGAATTACCCTCAGGGATGATCAAGGTATATCCAGCCTGCTTTGCGTTCTTAATTACTGCATCTGCATTTTACAATTTTTCTGCCTCCTCTCTCATCATCAAGCTGTTCCTACTACTATCATTGTACCTGTTGTGGCCTGAGAAACTAGACCACCACACTTGTCAGAACTGTTCGTCAAGTAGGAGCAAACAGGCCCTGAGGGGGGGCCCAAGGGGCATTTTTATATGCAATGTCTATGAGCCTTCCTGCATAAACCGATATTTCACCCACTCAGAAGCCATTTTTGCCTGCTTTCCGTCCCATGATGACTTCCAAAAGCAGTGGACCCACCAGATAAGTAAGGTTTTGCTAACTTGGGATTAAAGTTGTGTTAGTTCATGTGATCCTCCTCATGGCCTGGGAGGCTGCTGGGCTGGGTCTTACCCTAGTTTTCCAGAGAGGAAAGCACAGCCTGAGGCTGGGGTGGGCCAAGATTAGACAGTGAGTCAAGATGAATCTCATGACCACTGGCTTGGGCACCTCGCCCCAGGGCCACACCAGACCTCCCATCCCAAGAACTGAGGAGAAGGGGAGGCAGCAGTCCTGAGACTGTGGCGAGAACCACTGCTTCCAGAGGCAGTCCTGGTTCCACACTCACCAGCTAGGCCCCCATGGGGGCAGTGCTTCCCTGGCCTCAGTTTCCCCATCTATAAAAGAAGCATGAGTCTATTCGTGTTTAAAGTATCCTGTCTGTGATTCTAAAGTTATCTTTGCCAATTAGCAGGAGAGGGAAGGAGGGAGGGAGAAGGAGAGAGAGAGAGAGAGATTCACAGTTGCTCTGCCTGAACACCCCACCCCCAAACCCCCAGATGCCCTCAGCCCCATGACTTAAACTCCCTCGTGAAGCATCCCTTCCCAGTCTAGTTTGTACCTAGGCTGACCCACCCAGGAGAGCTTTTAAATTTCAGATTAGTCAGCTAAGATTCTACAGGCCTTGGGGGAACGGCTTAGTAATAATGACACCCCCCTAGATGCAGAGGGTCTTGCCTCCCCGGGGAGAGGACCCCAAATCAACAATTCTTTAGCTACTTCTGTCTTTAGCGCCCTCCACCTGGGTCCTGGGCCAGTCCTCCGGCTTCAAGGCACTCTCCCTGTCTGACACAAAGCCTCCCAGTCGGCCCAGGATGGTCCCTGTGACTGGAAACCAAAGGGGGTCCTGCCACTCTCAGGTGAGTAGGTAGAAGGCATCGCCCCTTGAGAGGGACCAGGAGGGAAGGCCAAGCGATGACCAGCTGAAGACACCGGGCAGCGTGCTCCCGGCACCCCACCCACCAGCTGGGCAGCTGGGCCCGGTGGTCTGCTCGCTGGAGACCCAGCGCGCCCTGGCCGCAGGGACAGCACGGGCCGCCCGGGCTTGGCGGCTTTCCTGGGCGGCTGCCTTATTGATCATTTCGGCTCTGTTTTTGCTGGGGATATCAATTTAGCGGGTTCCCGGGATGGCTGTGTTTTAACCTCTCACCCTGGTCTAGACTCCCCCGGCTCCCGCTGTCCCTGGGCCAGGAGGAGATGGAGGGCCCCAGGTCTCTCGGGCAGGCTCTGGAGCCAGCGGATTTCCAGGAACAGATGCTGGGATCGCCCGACGGCTCCGCGGCCCCGCCAACCTGCCTCCCTCCAAACCGGCCCGGTGAATTATTAAAGATGCAATTTCCTTTCATCTTTCCAGTAAAATCGCTCCCTGTGCCGTGAGCCACTGTCTTCCTGTCACTGGCTGGGCAGGGGCCTTGGCAGGACCCTTATTCACCCCACTCCCTCCTTATGCCTGGGCCCTCCTAGGAGGCTGGAGGGGGCTGACCCCTTCCTAAGAGGGTCCAGGAAGCCCAGGAATCGAGAAAATGGGTGCAGCAGAGGAGACTTGGAATCATAGAATACTGGAGCCTGCTGTTTTATAGCTGAAGGAAAAGGAACCCAGAGAGGTGTGGCGGGCAGCCCCAGGTGGCACAGCAAGCCGTTGGCGGCAGGGGGGGCTCGAACCCAAGCCCCAGGCTCCCCGCTGACGGACTCCCCTGCTCCAGCCCCAGAACAGCCTCGGGGGTCCCAGCCTTCTCCCCCAGGATGAGCCCCCCAGCACCTCCCGCGACAGGGAGTCGGGTCAAGCTCCTCATTGTATCCATCAGTCTCTGAGTGTGATTTACAGTCTTTGCTTGTTATTTACCACCCAGTCCCCACCCCTGCTGCATCGGGCTAGCTGAACGTAAGACCATAATAAAACCTCTTGTCAGTATTTATTGTTTCGGTTTTTACTGTTTACTCTTGGTGATCAACCCTGAGGGGCTGGCGGGCAGGCGGCTCCCATGATCCTGGCCCAAGCCTGAGCCCAGCCCCAAAGCCTCCGCCTCAAAGCCCCTCCAAAAGCTGCCTCCCGAGTCACCCCAAAGACCCAAACGCTTCTGCCCCCTCCTGTGCTCCATGCAAGCTCTGCCCTGATAGGGTGCTTGGAAAGCACAGGTTTCCAGCTGGTGTCCTGGTGTCCAAAGAGAGGGGACGCCCTGTGCCCAGCCAGGAACCAACTGCTCTGGGGCTCCAAATGACCAATGTCTCTTAGTCCCGGGGTCAAGTTCCCTCAGCCCAGGCAGAGGGATCCCAGAGGGGCCCTCGAGGCCACCCCTTCCCCCCGCTGCTTGGCCTCAGCTGCACGGAGAGCAGGCCCCAAGGCTTTTCTCCATGACAGAACAGAAAGCCTCTTCAGACAAAAGGGGCCTCCAAGGACAAGAAGCCTGCCAGAGAGGCAAACCCGCACCCACCCTCTTCTTGTGGCACGAAAGGGTTCTGAGGCCCTTGTTAAGCTCTTGCTCAGACCCTGATGGGCCGGGTTTGGGTGACTGGCCTTTGCCCACAGCTTGCACCAGCCTGGCTCGGGCACCCCACCTTCCCCTTACCAGACTCATAGTCCTAGGGTTCTTCAGCCCCTCTCCCAAGCCCTCCCTGCTTCCCTCCAGCCTCTGACAAAGAAGACTCTGAGCCCTTCTTCACCCACCTGCCTGGAGCACCCGCTGCCCGAGTTCAACACTCCCCCTCATCCTTAGTGTTGGAACCAGCTACACGGCCAGCTCACCTCTCCTGGGCACTTCTGTGTGCCCGGCACCATGGTGGGCCCCTTCACGGTCTACCTTTTACTCCAATTCGTGAAATGGGACCCTTACAACCACCTGTGGTGGGGCCCACCCTCTCCACTTCACTTAACATACAACGGATCGTTTTATTTTTTTTTAAGATTTTATTTATTTATTGGACAGAGAGAGCAGCAGAGGGAGAGGGAGAAGCAGACTCCCCGCTGAGCAGGGAGCCCCATGTGGGACTCGATCCCAGGACCCCGGGATCATGACCTGAGCCGAAGGCAGCTGCTTAACCAACTGAGCCACCCAGGCGCCCCCAGCGAATCATTTTAAAGTGAACAATTCAGTGGCACTTAGTACCTTCACAGTGTTGGACAACCACCTCCTCTGTCTAGTTCCAAATCCTGTTCATCATCGGAAAAGGAAGCCTGGTACCTATTAAGCACTTTCTTCCCATTCCCTCCTCCCCAAGCCCTTGGCAACCAGTAATCAGCTTTCTGTCTCTATGGATTTACTACCTATTCTGGCTGTTTCATATAAATGGAATCACACAGTATGTGATCTTTTGTGTCTGGCTTCATTCACTCAGTATAGCTTTTGAGGTTCATCCACATTGAAACATATATCGGGAGGACTCCATTCCCTTTTATAGCTGAATATTCCATTGTATGATATATTGCTCATCCATCCATCCGTGGGTAAGCACTCCCATCTTACAGACGGGAAAACTGAGGCTCAGAGAGGTACGTGATGGAAGGTCCCCTTCACCCTCCGGTCTGCTCCTCACAGGCAGGGGCCCCACCTGTGCTTGCCCTATACCTAGGACAGGGCGAGGCCCTCAGAAAGAGAGCCTGATCGCCAACAGCGGAAGTGCCCGCGAGGGCAGGTGTGGTAAGGGCGGGCCGCCTCTGAAGCCGGCTCCGGGTTTGAAGTCCGGCTCCGCCCCTCACTCGCCGCCTGGCTCCGCCCCTCACCGCCTGGCTCCGCCCCTCACTCGCCAGGAGCTGTGCTTCGGGCAAGTCGTGCAACTTCTCTGTGCCTTTGCTCTCATCTCTAAAAGGGAAATGATGACAATAATACTGCAGAGGGTGTTGCAAATATTAAGTGAGCTACTCCTCTATACAATTCTAGAAAATGAACACTAACATATAGTGACACAAAGCAGCTCAGTCAGTGGCTGCTTGGGGACCGGAGCAGGGGTGAGGAGAGATTCCAAAGGAAGGGTTCTGAGGAAGCTCTTGAGGCAATGGGTTCATTCATTATATGAACTGTAGTGACGGTTTCAAGGGTATGTATGTGTGTCAAATTTATCAGATCGTACACTTTACGCATCATTCCCTGTATATCAACTGCCTCAGTAATGCTGAGTTTTAAAAATCTCACCTGAGCTAATCCGCCCAAATCACTTAGCACCATTCCAGGCGCGGTGAGAACTGTGTGAATATTAAGTACTGGTGTTGTTCTTCTCTCCTGGCCCTGCCACCAAGTCCCCCCACCCTTACCAGGGCTCCCCCTGCTCTTTTTATCATGAGCACTTGAGGGTGCCCAAAAGTCCCCACAGGCTCTCGGCAGCCAACCCTGTCTGGCTAACCGTGTGGGTACGTGCTATCAAACTCCTGAAATTCTTCAGGAACAATTGCTCAATAGCCACCCACCCCTCTTCCTGCACCCCTCCAATTCCCATGGTCACCCCAGCCGCCCACATCTACTAACACCCATTTATAGCAATGTGAAGTTGAGAATATGCAATTTCATGGGGTTGGGAAAAGGGGTTGATGGAGTCCAAGTATCTCCAAGGAAGAGGAACAGCCCTTATTTTTTTAAAAAAGCTTTTAGTTGGGACCCTTGAAAAGCACATCAGAAATAGATCAGCCTTCACAAAATTGAAACCTAACTTCAAATAAACAATTCCAGATTGGGTTAAATGAGCTGCCTGTACTCTCACTCTTTTCCAGAAACAAGAGTCAATCCTCCGTGGACCATCCAGAACCTCAGATTATCTCTGTAATTTTCTATACACATGGAATAAAGTCAATAAAGTTTACCAGGCATACCAGGAGACAAGATCATATGACTGAAACCAAGAGGGAAAAAAAAAACAAACAGATAATATCAACAGACCACAGGAGATCCAGATACTGGCATTTAAAATAACACTGTAGGGGCACCTGGGTGGCTGAGTCATTGGGCGTCTGCCTTCGGTTCAGGTCATGATCCCGGGGTCCTGGGATTGAGCCCTTCATCGGGCTCCCTCCTCCGTGGGAAGCCTGCTTCTCCCCCTCCCACTCCCCCTGCTTGTGTTCCCTCTCTCGCTGTGTCTCTCTCTGTCAAATAAATAAATAAATACTCTTAAAAAAAAATAAAATAACACTGTAAAATAATTGTGATTAATATATTCAAAAAGTAGATGAGATTTAAAAAATTAAGGAGAGAACTGGTAATTTTTTTAAGTTATGAAATGGAAATTCTGGAAATGAAAAGTATAATAGTCATAATTAACAATGTAATGGATGGGTTTAATAGCAGACTGATGCAGGTAATAGAGGATTAGTGAACTGGAAAACAAAGCATTATAAAATATTGAACACTGAAGTACAGTGAGAAAATTTGATCGATTATAAAATCAGGGCACAAGAGGAAAAGCACTCTTTAAAAAAAAATCCCTAGGGGCGCCTGGGTGGCTCAGTCGTTAAGCATCTGCTTTCAGCTCAGGTCATGATCCCAGGGTCCTGGGATCGAGTCCCGCGTCGGGCTCCCTGCTCTGTGGGAGGCCTGCTTCTCCCTCTCCCACTCCCCGTTTGTGTTCCTGCTCTGGCTCTCTCTCTCTCTCTCTCTGTCAAATAAATAAATAAAATCTTTTTTTAAAAAATGGTGTGACGTTGTCATGAGGACTAAAGGAGGTAGTGTGTGCACATGGTACCCAGTGGGGACTTCACAGGTGATAGAGAAACCACCGGCTTCTTTGGGTCTTCAGGAGCTGACTTCTCTTGGATCTCTCTAGCACTAGAGCTCTTACTCCATGGAAATGTCTTGATTCTGGGTCCCACACCCCAGGCGAGAGGAGCATGTGATATATTCATTTACACCTGGGAAGTCCATAATGAATGTTTGCTTCCAGAGGGAGCAATGCAGGAAAGGGGCGACACTTAACTATGAGGGAAGACTCTGGAATGGTGGGCCTTCGGGCACGGGCAGGCCCTTGAGGAGAGGGGCTTTGGGTAGGGGATTCTTCCTCAGGTTCCTTGACCCCCAGCACGTGGGTGATCTCCCCAGGCTCTCACCCTGCTGATCACCCTGATCAAGTCACTGGCCTTCTTTCAATTTCATAACTTACCGACCTCTTTCCTACCTCAAGGCCTTTTTCCATGCTGTTCCATGAACCTGGGAGGTGCTCTTCCCTGCCCTTCTCACGTCCCACTCCTGCTCATCCTTCAGGTGTCAGCTCAGATAGCACATCTCCCAGGGACCTTCCCCGACGGTCCCAGCTGAATTGCGTCCCCTCTCGTGACCCTGACTACACTAAGAATTCACTCTGTGTTCTTATTTCTCATCTATAAATTCCCTCTATTGCTGAAGACAGCTTCTCTGGGGCCCTGAATGTATCTTCACTCTGAGTCTGAAACCAGAAGTGTCAACCCCCAGGCATTCATTCGCAAAATGACTCTGGAGCGTTGACTCTGCGGGACATGGGCAAAGGCACTGGGGGCACAGGATGAACGAAACAGACAGAGTCCCGACTCTCAGGGATCTGGAAAGAGACAGGCATAAATAAACAAAACCCGTGGGAGGTGCTGAGTGCAGTTGAGGAAAATATATCTGTAAAAGGAGACGCAGAGGGCACCCGAGAGGAGAGATGCCATCGTACATGGGGGGAGGCACCAAGACCTCCCCGGTGAGGGGATATTCAAGCAAACCCTGAAGGAAAGGATGGGGCTGGCCATGATGAGAGGGGGGTCGAAACTTCCAGAGCTTCAGAAAAGGGTTTGTTATGCTTGGCAAAACAGGAGATTGTGTTTATGTTTCTTTGGTTTCCAAAGCAAATTGTCTCTTGTGATTTAATAACATAAATCAAAAGCCTGAAAATATGCATACCCTTTGACCCACAAGTCCATTTAGGAACCCAGCCACAGGAAAAATAACGTATACACATATATTTGTGTATAAAGATACTAAGTGAATTGGAAAAATTAAAAATACGGAGATAGTATCAAATGTTCAATGTGAGGGAAGGGGTTAAGTCAATGAAGGTCATCCACACAATGGAATGCAGCGCAATTATTAAAAATACATAGAAAGGGGCGCCTGGGTGGCTCAGTCGTTAAGCATCTGCCTTCGGCTCAGGTCATGGTCCCAGGGTCCTGGGATCGAGCCCCGCATCGGGCTCCCTGCTCAGCGGGGATCCTGCTTCTCCCTCTCCCACTCCCCCTGCTTGTGTTCCCTCTCTCGCTGTGTGTCTCTCTGTCAAATAAATAAATAAAATCTTTAAAAAACAAAAACAAAATACGTAGAAAAATATTTCATGATTTAGAGAAATGTTCACAACCAATTGTTAAGTCATAATCTAGCCAAGTACCATTTTGTGAAGAAGAAACTGTATGTGTAGAAAACTTTTAAAGGTATAAACACCAAAGTGTTGACAGCAGTTAAATTAGTGAATGGTAGAATTATGGTTGACTTCCGCTTTTTCTTTTTTTTTTACTATTCTATTGTGTCAAGCTTCTTGCATTGAGTGCATTCTGTATTAATTTTGCAATGTGAAAATGTTATTAAAGTAACCGAACTATCCCTGGTCCATATGCATTTATGCACTGAACAGATTTGTATTGAGCACCTACCTTGTGCTAGTAGGTAGGTAGAGTTCTGGTGATAAAGAACAAGCAAGCAATGACACAACTACGCTGTTCACCTATTGGGCCAAGTGTCAGGAGGGGCCCCACTGGAGCGGCTGAAAGGGGCCAGCAGGCTCCCACTCTGACTGTGGAATGACAGAAAGGACAGGGAGGTTTTGAGGAAGCTGTGGAGGCAGGAAGGACGTTCTGCTTGAAGCCTGAGGCAAAGTCAACAACTGAGCGTGGGCAGGGATGGGAGGGGTGAGGGTGTGTGAAGCCTGAAGGACAGCACAGCTCCCAAAAAGCACAACAGACCTTCCAGGCAATGATGAGGCCCTCTTGGAAGTCTGTGATGTGCCAAATCAGCCCAGCTATTGGATTTTCTCTGGCAAAGTTTGACTGTTTGGGAAAGGTCGGGATTCTCCAAAGAGATATAAGAGAGAAAGAGAGAAGCCAAAAATGGTGGGGTTAAAGCCCAAAAATGGGGAGGTTGAAAAATTGTGGCTGTTGAGGGTCCCGCTGAGGGTCAGTGGACAGAGCTGGAGGCCCGGAGGATGGGCGGGGTGGTCAGAGAGAGTGAGGCCTGAGACCAGGTCTCTGGTGGAGAACAAGGGTCACGCTATGCCCCAGGGCTGCCTGGGGAGGATGAGTGTGCTGGAGGTGAGGCCGTCAAGGAACTGAGACTTGGACTATGGGCAACCCCATGGAAAGTCCCAAGAGGCTGAGGACAGAGTCAGCATCCCAAGGAATGATGGGGTGCGACCAGGCACCAGCAGGAGGAGGCGGAGAGAGAGTGGGTGCCCAGGGCGTGAGCGTCAAAACAAGCTGGGGTTTCAGAAGGAGGAGAGAAGAGGGGGGTTGGAAGCTACCATGTGAGCAAAAATGGGGCCCACCCGCCCACTGGTCCTGAGATGGAAGCGGAGGAGAGAAACACTCCCTTGGCTGTGAGGGCTTGTGGAAAGCAGCGTCCTCAGGGACCTCGGGACATTCACTCAAGAGGCTGAAGCTCCGGGCACGTTTGTAATGGCAGATCTGGAGTTGCAGAGACCAAGGAAGGCGGGAGGCTGTGTCAGATCAGGGATGTCCAGAAGGGGTAAGAGTCCGGGGGACAATGGATAGTTCTAGAAAGCTGGACTCCTTTCAGGATGAAGAAAGAGAAGGATGTGCGTTAGCCTCTGTTAGTGTCCCCAAGTCCAATCTAAGTCTGAGGTCCAGAGCGGGGAAGGGGCTCATGAGGGCTGGCTATCCGTAGGGGTGGGAAGCCTGAGTCACCATGGTTGGCTCTTCCGGGGCTCAGCCTCCAAGCACCAGTGAGGGAAGCCACGAGCCCTCAGGGTCACATAGAGCAACAAAGAGCTTGCGTCCTACAGCCAACTTAAGGAGAATCACTCCAGGCCATGCAACCCCGGGCTCATGCCGCCCACTAGGGGCTCTGGGCGCCCCACCTCCCAGGAGGAGGGGACAGGGCGCATAGGGCGCATAGGGCGCATAGGGCCTCTTCCTCTCTCTCCGGGAGGCACCGCTACTCCCCACCCCCTACATACACACAACCAGCAGGCTGTCCTGACTCACTGGCCCTGGATGATCCCTCCTTCCCAAGCATTCTTCTGTGTTTTAATGCAGGGCTGGACCTGTTAAAAGAGTAAATTTAGCTTTTACGGGAGAAGCAGCCGGGCTTGGTCAGGGAGGCGTGATCAGGGGTCCCCAGGCTGCCCGCAGCCCCTCAGGAGGAGCCTGGGAAGATGCCTCTCCTGCCACCACCTTCCGTTGCCACTGCCCATTACCCCGATGAGGGGTGGCAGGGGAGGCGAGGGAGAGAGCAAAGAGGGGGAGGGCATTCCCACAGGTGGAGGCCGACCTGGACCTCATCTCTAAAACGGGACTGGGCTATCTCCAGCGAGACTGGAGAGAAAGCCAGAGAGGGCCAAGCCCCTGTCGCCCCCACTCTGTGAGTCAGGGTCCTTGGATCCCGAGGCAGGATTGTGCCTGAAAGGAAATGGGGGAGATGACGGGAAAGTGTGGGAGAGCCCTTAGACCAGGGTGCAAATCGGACTCCAAGTGAGAGATGGGAAGAAAACGGGCGGTGGAAGAGTCCTAGACCGCTGTGGAGTCTAAGGAAGGCTCAGCCAGGCCGTCGGGAGTCCTAGAGCCAAAGTCAGACACTGACAATTGCGTGTCTCCCAGCAACGGCCCTGCCTCGGTGTCCCTGCCAGGCTGGGAGCAGCCTGGGGGCCTCACGCCATGATTCCAGTAGGCAGCCCCGAGGGCCCTGGGTCAGTTCTGCTCCCGTAGTTGGAAGAGTAGGAGGCCCAAATCCAGCCCTGGCCTCCCGCTTCCTCCTGTGGGGCCAAGGGCGCATGGGTCAGCCTCTCTGTGCCTGTTTCCTCGGCAATCAAACACCCACCCCAGGGGGAAGTAGTGAGGAGTTCATTAGGACTAACAAAGCAACTAGCCAGGCCCTAGTATATCAGCACTGGGTACCCCTCTACCCCCTGAGGCTGACACAGCGGTTCTCAACTAAGGAAAGAAAGCAGTGCCCCCAGGGGGTACCCCTGCCGTCAGGGAACCAACAGACCTCTCTCTCATTTTCTCCCATTTCTTCTCCTCCTTCCTTTCTACCCCTCCTCGTCATTTCCTCTCAGAGCATCCCTGAGACTGGTGGCCACCTCCTCTGGGAAGCCTTCCTGGCTTTCAGCCACACAGCCCTCTTCCTCCTCTTTGGAATCTCACTGTCTTTTAGAGTCCCACCGGCCAGGAAGACACTTGCAGGATTTAAACATCTTATCCCTGCTTGGCATGGAGCTCCCAAGAGGCCTGTCTTGCCTCCTGCCTCCGCCAGCATGGGCTGAGCACACAGAAGTCTCTGGATTGATGGACAACTCTCCAGAATGCCAAGCCAGCCCTTGACACAGCATGCTACCGTGGGGCAGGGAGAGACCATTTATGTGTCCTGATTCTATTAATTAAGCTTATCGCCTGTCTGCTCTGCCTCCTGAGCCTGCCTAAGTGTTCCAGTCTGCTCTTTGTACGCACGTTACCGCAGGGCAGGTGAGCAGGACTGGACGGCTATCGGAGGCCCGGGCACTTCACCAGGCAGGGGGCATCAGCCTCAAGGACTCAACCTGCCCCACCCCAAGAGCACAGAGTCTGGGGGAGATGGGCCCCACCTCTCTAAAAAGGTTGCCCCTGCCTGAATGGGAGGGAGGACCTGGGACCAGAGGAGCTGAGAACGCCCAGCCCTGCCCTCCCAATCCTGTGGGAATAAGACGAGGGTCCCTGCACAGAGCTCCTGGAGCAGGAGGGACCAGGGGAGCCCTCCACCCGCCACAACAAGGAGCAGCAGGCCTGGGCTGCAGGGATAGCCCATGCCACATGGGGCCTACGACACTCCTGAGAGCAAGACAGGGGCAATACAATTGTCCTCGCAGTACTGAGGGGGAAACTGAGCCCACAGGTGTTTTGCCCAAGTTGCAACCGTTACAAAGAGATGACCACCAAAAACTGCATCGCAGTGTCTGCCCGCCCCCGCCCCCTCCCCACCTACCCCCGCCTGCTGAGAGATGATGCCCTTCACAGAGGGGCAGTCCCCCCATCCCTGCGACCTGGTGTGTGTGACTTGTCTCGTGGCCTGCCTCCTCACCCGCAAAGAGCCAGAGGCCCTTCCCAACCCCCGCTGACCGGCCCCGGCGGGGGCCTCGCTCTGTGCTAAGCCCCAGGCTGCAGGGTGGGAAGTGTAACTGGCATTCTGGCAACTCCAAGGCTAGGAAGCCAGCTGAGCACCCAGAACTGGCTTCAGGGACATGGATGTGACCCAGGATTTGCCATGTTCTGAGGAGAATCAGGCTCATGCACCAACCCTTGGCCTGCCATTCGTTCAAGGAGGGCCTCAGCGCCACTCCCAAGGGCACCGGGAATCTCTGCTCAGGTGGGCCTCCTAACCAGTGAGGCTAAGCCAGCTATGGACTGGGAGATCTCCTCCTCCAAGGCCTCTGCGGGCAGCCACAGGCTTCTCTGCGAAAACAGAAGTCTGTTTCTGAGGGTGCCTGCCGCTGGAGCAAAGCTGAGTCTCTGCTCTGCCTCGCCCTGGCTGTGTGACCTTGGGTGGGTCATTTCCCTCTCTGGGCACAGGGTCCTGTCTCAAAGGTCCCCGCCTCTGTAAACAAGGGTAGGGGCCTTTGGTTTGGGAGGCCTGCTGGAGGCTGGGGGGAGTTCCTTTCCCCTGTAAAAAAAAGGCAGGTGTGAGCCTCCTCCATTCCCATTCCCCCTGTGCACCAGAGGCCCAGCAGCTCTGCAGGATGGACGGGGAAGGGGGTTGGAAGGAAAGCTAGGGCCACACCAGCCTAGGCCTGAACTGGCCTGAGAAAGGCCTGGCTCCCCCTGGCTCCCCCTGCGCGGGCCTGCGCTCCCCAGGGAGGGCCAGCCATCTGACCCCCTGGCTCCCTTCGGCTGCCTCAGACGCCAGATGCCTCCTTGCTCCTCCAGCGAGTCGGTTCCCAGGCCAGCCTGGGGAACTGAGCACCCCTGCTCACGCTCTCTGTCTACCCAGCAGGGGTGGTGCACCCCCATCCATCTGCCCTTCCCCCACCCCCACACCCACCCGGCTCAGCACCCTCCCTCTTACCCAACAAATGTCTGGGCTTGCGACGCCCTCGGGCCTTAGTCTGTGTCTTGCTCCCAGACCACAAGGACCATGCCCACCCCACCCCGCCCCGAGAGATTTGAGCCTCAAAAAGCCACCGTGGTTGCACTCTGGGACCCACCTTGGCTCTCCGCCTTGTAAAAAATGCCCAAAGAGTACTGTTTGCTGCAAAACATCTCCCTAGGCTGGCGGGCTCCTCCTGCCCTGCTCACAGCCATTCCTGAAGCATCAACGTAGGATCAGTTAAACCAAACCAAGGCCTGTCAGCGCAGCCCCTCCCTCCTTCTTGCCCCTCTTCCCTGAACACTGCTTACCCTTGCACAATTCCAAGTACCCTTAGCTGCCTGGCCTCCCATCTGCACCCCGCTATCAGCTCCTGCTCCCACACAGCCTGCCTGGGGCCCTACCTTGTCTCAGTTTCCCCAGTGTCTGCCCAGTCACTGCCTGTTGAACAAATGAATGAGTCAACAAATGAACGGGCACATTTCTATCGAAACCATTGTGGCAAGCTGCCTAGGCCCCGATAGAAAGGGGCTGCATCGAGCCTTAAGTCAAAGTAATGAAACAGCAGGGAACTGGGTGGGCCAGACCGGGCAGGTGATCGAGATGTTTGTGAGGCATGAAGTGAGGAACAGTGGCCTTCTGGGGAAAGAGAAGTCACAGTGCGGAGGTACTCTGTTTCCAGACCGAAATCCACCTTGCAGTGGGCATCTGGCTCCTGCCACAGAAGTTCTGAGTCTACATAGAATGTGGTTTATGGAGCAATCCCGGGAGTACACCTATCCTCATTGGGTACATAGGATCCATCCCATCCTAGGGGCATTTCATTTTATCCCATCAGAACCTGTGAGGCAAGTCTTACCATCCCCATCTGGCAGATGAAGAAACTGAGGCTCAGAAAATTTACTCTAAAAAAAAAGAAAAAAGAAAATTTACTCTACCCAAGAGCACTTAGTTAGAATGTGGCTGAGGCAGAATTGGAAGCCAGCAACCATCTTATGCCAAATCCCTTCTTTCCTCTATACCTCTCTGCCCTTTGCCTCAAATATAGCCCTCCTACCCATTGTTCCTTCTGTGACCCTGGAGGGCAGCAAGGGGCAGATGTAGGTGGCCACAGGGTCTGTGGTCAACCTCCAGATGGATCTCAAATGGCCAAGTCCTCTGACCAGCCCATCAGAGTTATCCCTACCATGACCGGCCACAGGGCCTGGGATCCTCCCTGTCTGATGCACAGAAGCTCTCTGGGTAGAAGTTAAGAACTTTGGATTCTCATCTCAGCACGGCTGCTAGCAAGCTCTGTGACCTTCCATCTCTGCTGTCTCTGGAAATCATACCCACGAGTTTGAGGATATGTCTCTCTCTCTCTCTCTCTCTCTCTCTCACACACACACACACACACACACACACACACACACAAAGGCCTTGCCCTCTGGGCCAATTGGGGTCATTTCTTTAGTTGCTCAGAGCAGGGCCTGCTATGTGCCGAAGAAGTGGTCTTTGGCACCAAAGGACCCCTCCCAGACCCAGAAGTACCTGCAAGTAGAGTGCTTCAGGGAGGGCCAAGACCTGAGCCCGTAGGTCACCAAGATTTTGGAAAGTTCCTGTCTCTCAGGCCAGTCCTGAACAGCCAATCCTGAACTTTTGACCTTCACCTCATTCCTTTATTCGTTGACAATCTCCTGAGCAGCTACGATACTCAAGGGTGCAGACAGCCAGGCAGAGGGTCGCAAGCCGGGGCACTCACCCCCAGGCCCGCCGGAGGGGTGTGAGCTGCGTCGGAGGACTGGGGCAGGGGTCTGGCAGTCAGAGCATTTGGCCTTAAACCCCACCTCTGCAGGCCCCGGGCAGACCACCTAACTCCACTGAGCTACACTTGCCTCATCTATGAAGCTAATAATATTTACTTCGTTTTGAATTTATATAGTTTCAAAAAATTAAATGAGATAATGAACGCAAAGTGTTTCCACCAGATTTGGTGTGTAGTAAGTGGTCAATAAAAGGTAGCCATCAGTAGGTGAACACAGCGTAGGAGCGGGACTTTGCCCAGCCACGCCTCAAGGCCCACCAGGGGCAGGAACAGGGCTGGAAGGACAGGTGCTGGGTCTGCAGCGTGCTGAGGACAAGCCCCCCATGCTGAGAAAGGCAGAGCCTAGGGATCCGGCCTGTCAGCCCGAACGCTCGGAGGCACATTCTGATGTTTGAATCCCCCTCCTGGCACCATGGGCTGGGGCCCTGCTGCTCCTGGGGTCCCCTGCAGGCCGCGCTCATCTCAGGAGCACGCTGGGACCACACACCCCACCCACCCCAGACGCACGAGCAAGAGGCACAGACACACACAGACAGTGCCGGGCACCCTGGGAGGACGTGGGCCCTGAGTCTGGCAGGTGTGTGCGTGGCCCCATCCACAGGATGGGAAAACGCCAGCATGATCGTGGTGGAGGGTAAGAACCCATTTCCAGACGGCGCTGCCAGGCCTCACCATGTTCCAGCTTGTTGACACAGTGATGGCATAATTATAGTTTCAATCACAGATTAATAAGAAGTCATTTTTGCAAACAAGGAGGCAGGTCTGCACTGGAAAGGGCCCCAAAGGGCCTGTCGCCTCTGCTATCTGAGGCTGCTGGCCGCTGTAGGATGTTTTTTGCCTAGTTGAGACTTTTCTAAGGTCGATCATAACAACAACAACAGCCACCCAGGTAATAATATCCCCGCCTGCCCCATGGGCCTCCAGATGGAAGGAGATGATGGAATTTGCTTTGAAGAAGGCCTGTAAGAGATGCGCGTGTCGATCAAGATCTGGGGGTGAATGCCCACAGGCGCTGGTTTGTGTGCATGGGATGTGGCTGTGTGTGAATGTGTGTGTGTGTCTGGGAGTGTGTGGGTTCCCAGGTGACATTAGCAGTGCCCAGGGGGATCCCCACCCCAGAGAGGCCAAGGCCCCTCTCCGCTCCCTCCTCCACCCCCAGGGGGCTGTGCTGGAAGACTGGGAGCTACTGAGGAGGCTCTGGACCCCCAAGGCGCCCCCAAAGAGAGCTCTGGGGTCCGGCAGGGGTCCTGGCAGGGTGCAGGCCAGCCTGGCACCCCCTGAGGCTCCCAGCTAAGGCTGAGAACCTGCCAGGATGGCTGTGCTCAGAGTGGGGTTGGCGAGAAGCTAATAATCACAACGGGGACAAATAGCAACCACTTATATGTGTTCTGAGCTTTCTTCTTTTCTATTCTCTATTATCGCCGTGATCTCACTTGATCACACAACCACCCCGAAGGGGAAGAGCGCAAACCTCGCAACTCCCACTGGCCCCGGTGGAAACAGGGGTTCGAGGAGGCCGGGGACGTGCTCAAGGAGACCCCGCTGCTGGGATCCGAGCCCCGGACGTTCCCACAGACTGGAATCCTGGCCCTCTGCCGGGGCCGCATATGGGCCTTGGTCGGACCGTCCACCCTCTCCGGGACAGGCGGCCCCGGGCCACAGGGCAGGCAGCTCTCAGAAGCCCAGTTCCCGCTTCCCAAATGCTCTCTGGCGCCATGGGGATGACTGCGTGAATCTGGAGCCTGAGGTCCCGAGAGCTGGACAAACTTGGCCGACCTCTCGGTGCCCGGCTCGACACCCCTGTTTCACGGCACACCGACCATGCTTGTGCAGCTGAACCTGGCCCCTCAGACGGGAGTGACTTGGCGAGCTCACTCCCCACGGCCCAGCCTGGCCCAGGTGGTTTGAACAAGCCCGCGGGTGAGGCCCTGCTCAGGCCCTGTCCTCCTGGTGCCCTAGGCAAGAGCCCAGAGCCCCAGCGGAGGCGAGTGGCCAAGATGGAGGTGAGGAAGAGGTGCCCGCACAGGCGTGGCTTCCCGCTGACTGGCCCTGCTCCAGGCCCATGGGGTCCCCGGCTCTTCCTTAGGGCTCCCAATTCCCGTGCAGGCCTGGAGCCTGACCTTCTGGCGTTTGTTCCACTAGCGAAGGGGCCACCGTGCTGTTCCTCTTGCTCAGCTGTCTGACTGCCACGCAGTTCAAAGCAATCAGAGGCGAGTTCAATTACCCCCAAGTGGAGGGAGGGCCGCGGGAGGTGGGTGGATTGTCCCATTTCTCAGCTGGAGAGACTGAGGGGGAGCATCACACAGAGGCAAGGGATGAGTCAGGCCAGGGCGCTGCCTGGGCAGCCCCACGGAGCCTCATGGGCAGGACGGGGAGCCCACGCACAGGTCCTGCCTGAAGGGCTCACCCCGGAGCCCCTGACTGGGCAGGCCTGTGGAGCCCAGACGGAACCAAGCCCCTTGGCTTCCAGGGGCCGACCTGGGGCTTTCCAGACCTCTGCTCAAAACTCTTTGAGACTGGAGAATAGTGAGCTACCGGGTCCCTAACCTGGTACTTGAAGCCCCTGGCAACAGATCCCCAACCCACCGCTCTCTCCAGCACGTCCAAGAAATCACCTTGTCAGAGCCTTTGCCCGATCAATCCCCCCCCACCCCCCGTCCCTGCTCAGTGCCATTCCTCCCCCTCCTCTCTATCGGAAGCTCAGGGGTCAAACCACTGCGCCCGCTCCTGCCTCCTGTCGGCACCCAGCACCACGTCCGATGCGCTCTGGGAGCGCCCCCCGGACTACCACGTGTGCGGCGGGTGGCTCTGCCCTCGGAGCCCTTGGAGAGCAATGCATATGAGCTACTCTCTAAGTAAAGTTCAGGCCCCGGAAGCCAGGCAGGGCTGAGTATCCCCCTCCCTGTGTCACCAGGGACTCCAGCACCCCCGCCGTACCCTCATGGGGGGGCTCCAGATCCACGCTTTGGTTAACAGGCCCAATAATGGAAGAGTTTGTCTAGCCAATAATGAATTTTTTTTTAAATATGGTTTCTGCTCTTCTTCATCCCAGAGCCTACTCCCAGTCACTAAGAATATTGGACACATTCTTCTGTTTTGACTTCGATTTTTTGCTTTTTTTGTATTTTTGCCTCTGTCACTTGCTTGTAATGATAACAGCAGATCAGAATTATTGAGTGCTGCTTCGGGGCTGGGCGCTGTTCTAAGTGCATTGACTGTATTAACGCTTCTAAGTCCTTTGAAATCCTCTAAGCCAGTACTTCTCAGTCGGGGTCAATTCTGTCATCAGGGGACATTTGGCGATATGTGGAGACATTTTTGGTTGTCACAACTTGGGGCAGGGCGTGCTCCTGGGATCTATGAGTAGAGGCCAGGATGCTGCTAAACATTCTACGGTGTATAGGACAGCCCCTCACAACGAAGAATCGTCCAGCCCCAAATGCCAACAGTGTCAAGCCTGAGAAACCCTGCTCTAAGACCTAGCATCTAAGATAAGGCCTATGATCCTCATCCCATTTTACTACTGAGTAAACTGAAACCCAGAGAAGTTAAGTAACTTTCTGAAGGTCACAAAGCTGGTCAGCAGGTGGCTTTGACCCAAGCAGCCTGAGGCCACAGTCCACACATTTGGCCTCACTTTGTGGCATCTCACTTCATCCCTATGGCCAGGATCCCCTTCCTTGTGGGCAGCTCTGTCTGCCTACCCACAACACTGAAGCCATCTCCCAGTCAGAGGGTCCCAAAGTACTCAGCCATAGTCCACTAGCCTTGAGAACCTGGGATATCTTGCCCCAAGCCCCACCAGCCCTGCAGCCCACACTGACCCCTTTTCTCTGAACGGGGTCACAACCCCATGCATGACATCTGGTCATCTCACGTGCAGGGCCTTATAATGAAAAGTAGATAGGAGATATCTTCATTCCCGCCCCACTAGGCCCAGGGCCATTTACCCACAGTTGGGCCTCAATCAGCCTTCTGCGGTTTGGCCTATGACATGAGGGAGTGGGTATGAAGGCTCTGGTGTAGACGAAGGTGGGAATGCCTGGTGGACAGAGGCTAAGAGACATCAGTCTGCCTCCAGGCACCATGGGGCCTGAACTGGAGACGAAGCAGCTTGAAATAAGGAACCTGTTGGGGCCTTCCAGACTGCAGGCAGGAGGAAGAGGTCCTGTACAGAGGGAGAGAGATGCCGGACCAGCTCTGGCTGTCTCAGGATGCAGGCCCCTGCTGGGCCAGGCCTCCAGCCACTCTCCCACTTGGGAGGCAGTGGGCTAGGGGGAGGGGCCCAGCCTGAAACTAGATGCAGAAAAAGCCAGCTGGTGCCGTGAGACATCTCCCCACTGTTGGCCTGTTGCTTCTGGGGGGAGGCAGCAGGGAAGGAGGCGCCTTTCCTTCTCTCCATCCAATCTGATGGACAGGGTCTGGCACAATCCAAGGGTCCCTGACAGATCCTGCGAGAGAGGCATGGTGGAGGAAGGAGGGAAATATGGCAGCAGGAGACATCAGCCAAAAACAAGAAGACACTCCAAGGGGATGTGAAATTGAAGAGAAGCCACAAGACGAAAGACGAAAACCCACGGAGGAGGAAGCCCAGCTCAGGGATAAGAGTAAGGCTGCTTCCTGCAGCAACCCCTTGCAGGTAGCACAGGCCTCCCCTGGGTTCCTCAGCTTGGCCCCCTCCCCCCGGACTCCCAAGGATGCCCATTTCCCAGAAGGCGCTCCCTCCGCTTCCCTGGAGTCTGGTTCCAGCCTCGCAGCCACCCAAAGTGGGCATGGTGGCCTCCCTTGTAAATGCTCAGTCCTCCCACGGCTTCAAGATACATCACCAACTCACAAGTCTTCTCTTCTTGTATTAAAGAGCTCCCTCCTGCCTCTGCAGGAGGTCTTCATATGACCTGCTTTAGGGAGAGGCAGGAAAAGCAGTAATACAAAGTGCATTATTATGCTTTCATATATTATCTCATTCATCCTCATAACATGCTTGCTGCTCTGTCCCCAGCACTTCACTCAGTGCTGAACACAATAAGCATTTGTTTGCAAATCCCTGGGCAATCCAAAAATGAAATTAAGAAAATAATTCTATTTCCTTTTTTTTTTTTTTACATTTTCTATTTATTTAAGTAATCTCTACACCCAACGTGGATCTCGAACTCATGACCCTGAGATCAAGAGTTGCACGCTGTTCCGACTGAGTCAGCCAGGTGCCCTAAACAATTGTATTTCCAATAGCATCAAAAAGAATGATATACTTAGCAATCAATTTAACAAAAGAAGTGCAACATTTATACTCCAAAAACTACAAAACTTTGAAAGAAATTTTAAAAGATCTAGAGAATTGGAAGAATATCCCAAGTTTACGGGCCGGGAGACTTAACAATGTTAGGATGGAAATCGTCACCAAATGGATCTACAGATTCAGTGCAATCCCTATCAGAATCCCAGCCGAGCTCTTATAGAGATTGACAAGCTAATTCTCAAATTCAGATGGAATTGCAAGGGACCCAGAATAGCCAAAACAATCCTCAAAAAGAAGAACAAAGTAGGAGGACTCATACTTTCTGACTTCAAAACTTACTTCAAAACAAAAGTAATCAAGACAGTATGGTCCTGGCACAAGCCAAGACACATAAATCAATGGGACAGAATTGGGGGTCCAGACATAAACTCATCCATCTATAGTCAACTGATTGTTGACAAGGGTGCCAAGACCATCCAATGGGGAAAGAAGAACAGTTTTTTAACAAATGGTGCCAAGACAACTGGACATCCACACACAAAAGAATGAAGTTAGACCATTACCTCACACCATATATAAAAATTAACTCAAAGTGGATAAAAGACCTAAATGGAAGAGTTAAAGTTATAAAAATCTTAGAAGGAACATAAGGGTATACCTCCATGACCTTGAATTTGGCAAAGGATTATTAGATATGCCACCAAAAGTTCCATACACTGGACTTCATAGATACATTGAACTTCAGCAGAATTTAGAACTTTTGTACTTCAAAAGACACCATCAAGAAAGTTAAAGAACAACCCACAGAATCAGAGAAGATATTTGCAAATCATGTATCTAATAAGGGACTTGATTCCAGGACATATAGAGAACTCTTACAACTCAATAATAAAAGGACAAGGCGCCTGGGTGGCTCAGTTGGTTAAACATCTGCCTTCAGTTCAGGTTATAATCTCCTAGTCCTGGGATTGAGTCCCGCATCGGGCTCCCTGTTCAGTGGGGAGCCTGTTTCTCCCTTTGCCCCTCCTCCTGCTAATGCTCTCTCTTTCTCGCTCAAATAAATAAATAAAAATCTTTTAAAAAAATAAATAAAAATGGGCCAAGGAGATGAATAGGTATTTTTCCAAGGAAAATGTACAAATGGCCAAAAACATGAAATGACATTTGACATCATTAGTCATCAGAGAAATGCAAATCAAAACCACAATGAAATACCACTTCATACCTTCTTGGATGTCTAGATTCAAAAAGTCACATAATGTTGAGAATGTGGAGAAATCAGAACTCTCATCTATTGTTGGTGGGAATGTAAAATGGTGCAACCACTTTGGAAAATAATCTGGCAGCTCCTCAAAATATTAAACATAGAGTTACCAGATGACCCTGCAATTCTACTCCCAGGCAAATACCCAAGAGAAATGAAAACATATCGTCATACAGAAACTCATACACGGATGTTTACGGCAGCATTATTCACAATAGGCAGAAGATGGAAACAACCGAAATGCCCATCAACTGATGAATAAACAAAATGTGATATATCCATACAATGAAATGCTTTTCAGCCAAAATTACTGTACCTTAATATAAACTAGAGACTTCGGTTGATAATGATGTGTCAATACTGGTTTATTGATTATAACAATCTGGTGCCACACTGTTCTACACAGGTATGGGATGGGTGGGATGGTAGGGGAGTCTGTGGGTGGTGGGATAGGGTGTGTGACAACTCTGGACTTTCCCTTCAATTTTGCTGTGAAATTAAAATTGCTCTTAAAGGGCGCCTGGGTGGCTCAGTTGGTTAAGCGACTGCCTTCGGCTCAGGTCATGATCCTGGAGTCCCGGGATCGAGTCCCACGTCGGGCTCCCTGCTCAGCAGGGAGTCTGCCTCTCTCTCTGACCCTCCCCCCTCTCATGCTCTCTATCTCATTCTCTCTCTCAAATAAATAAATAAAAAATCTTAAAAAAATAATAATAAAAAAATTGCTCTTAAAAATATAATAATTTTTTTTAAAAGTAAAAAAAAAAGTAAGTGTTGATACATGCTACCACATGCATGAACCTTGAAAACATTATGTTAAGTGAAAGAAGCCAGTTACAGAAGGCCACATATTATATGATTCCATTTATATGAAATATCCCAAACTGGGAAATCTATAGAGACAGAAAGATTAGTGGTTGCCTAGGGCTGGTGGTGGGGAAGGGGTTGGGGAAATTAAGTGGATGACAGCTAGAGAGTACAGGATTTCTTTGTAGGGCAATTGAAATGTTCTAAAATTGATGGTGCTGATGGATGCACATACGTGAATATACTAAAAACCATTTAATTATACACTTTAAATGGGTGAATTCTATGGTATATGAACTATATCACCATAAAGCTGTTAAGAAAACGACATTATTGGGGCACCTCAGTGGCTCAAGTTGGTTAAGCGTCCGACTCTTGGTTTCAGTTCAGGTCATGAACTCGGGGTCATCGGATCGAGCCCTGCAATGGGCTCTGCGATCAGCCGGGAATCAGCTTGGAGATTCTCCCTCTGCCCCTCCCCTCACTGTCTCTCAAATAAATAAATAAATAAATAAATAAATAAAATCTTTTTTAAAAAAGTAGCTTTTTAAAAATAAAAGAGTTTGGGGCGCCTGGGTGGCTCAGTTGGTTAAACGACTGCCTTCGGCTCGGGTCATGATCCTGGAGTCCCTGGATCGAGTCCCGCATCGGGCTCCCTGCTCGGCAGGGAGTCTGCTTCTCCCTCTGACCCTCTCCCCTCTCATGTGCTCTCTCTCTCATTCTCTCTGTCAAATAAATAAATAAAATCTTTTAAAAAAATAAAAATAAAAGAGTTTGTGAAAATATCTAGTACAGATCCTGGCTCTTAGTGGGTACTCAATAGATATTTGTAGTTTGAATGGATGGATGGGTAGATGGATGGGTGGGTGGTGGATGGGTGGATGATTATCTGGAAGGGTAGAGAGGTGGGTTCTGGACAAAGGCTGACTGGGCCTGTCCAGGCCTCATCCTCCTCACCTAGCTGCCTTTCCTCTCCTACCCCTCCCTCCTTCCCCAGTCCCAGTCTCCAGGCCCATCACATCCTGAGACCCACCCCCACTGCACAGACCCTCCTCTCTTCCTCCATGAAGGCTATTCAAACTTTCCCCATCCTTCAAGGCCCTACCAGGGCCCACTTCCTGCAAAGTCGACTAGCCTGTGTGGTCTGTCCCTTCCCTGCACTCCTTCTAATGTACAGTATTTGATGGACATCCCACATCACCAGTTACTTCCTATAGATGATCCTGTCCTGAGATTCAGATCTGGAGCTTGGGCAGGGCACGGGCCTTGGCTCCCTCCTCCTCTGCTATCCCAGGGGCTGGTCAGTGGCAGGCACTGGGTGAAGACGTTGCATTGGCCCCATGGGTAGAAGTCATGGCTTCTCCCTCGGTGGAGGCAGGGAGAACCCAGGCACTGGTAGGAGAAAGGCCCTCCGCAGTGCCAGCTACACCGGGACTGCTAGGCCCAACCCCGGGGGAGGCTGGGCCAAAACCTGACCCCTCAGCCAGGCTGGGGCTGTGCTGGCAGGGGGACGCAGGCATGCTGGCCACAGCAGGGGCCAGGCGTGGGCGCCTCCCTCCCCTCCCAAGCTGGGGCCAACCAGCCCCAGGCAGGCTGGAGGCCTGTTTGCCTTGGCCATGGGCCAGGGCCGCCCCGCCAGTGAGTAATGCGTGAGGACCGTCTGGCTCCAGTTCAAGGGAAACGGGCTGGAGACGGGGCCTCCTCAGCCTGCACTGGGCTAGGTTCTGGGGGCGGCTTCCCAGAAAGTGCCTGCTGTGGTTGCCTCAGGGCCGTGCCCCCTTCTCCCTCTCCCTCTCCCCTTCACCTTCTCTTCCTCTGTAGAGATCAAGGAGAGATAGATCTTGAGTTCCCAGAAAAAGATCCTCAGTCATGGCCCAGTTCAGGGGCTAGGTAGGGGGAAGGGGAGGGGAGGCCCCAGAGGCTCTGGATGCTCATATTGGAAGAGTCCTCCCGTTTATCTGCCCACACCCCAGGGTTCCAGGTGAGGACACTGAGGCCCAGAGGAAAAGAGTGACTTGCCCAAGCCACACAGTGAGTTAACTGCAGCAAGATAAGAACCCAGGCCACCTGAGCATGGGGATGGGGGCTGGTGGTGAGAGGGGCGGCCCCCTGCTGCTCGGAAGGATGGCCTTGGTTTTAACACTGCATGGCTCTCATGATGGAGGGACACTGCCTAGGACATTTCTGTTTCAAGACTGGGTCCTCCTAAGAGCACTCCCAAGGGCTTTAGTAACTTTACAACTCTGCCCCTGCTGAGTGGCCTCTGCCTGCTTAGGAACCAAGGGACCATCAGGTGGGAAGGATACCATGACCATCCCCCCCACTGGCGGGGGCAGAGACTCCCAGCGCTCCTGTCCCAGGGGGATGCCTGCAGCCAACCCCGCCCTATACCTCTCCCAGCTTCTATCCATGGTCAGTCTTCATGGCTGCAAACTGCGGGAGATTATCCTGGCTGAGTTAAACACAAAAGAAAAGTCATGACAGGATCCTGGGTAGGTCACAGAATCCACAGCAGGCCGGAGAACTTCTCCATAGCAGGGGTGGCTGCCAAAACCACACCATAAAGCTCGCCTCTTGAGAACCCACTGGCCCCGCCACGGAGCACCAGATGACTCTTCTCTCCCCACTGACATCAGCACTGGACACCAAACACTGGACCGCGCTGTTGGCCCTGCAGACACTGCTGTTCCCCAGAAACAGGATGTGGCTACTTCCCACCCCTTGAATGACTCTGCTGCATCCCTGCATCTCTGCTCCCAGATCCTGACGCCGAGACCGGAGCGGGGGCATCTGATTGGCCAATCCAGCTCACGTGCCTATACTTGGCCGCTAGGGAAGCCGGGAAAACAGGTGTCTTGGCCTTGAGGCTCCCGGAAGCCAGGTAGAGAGCCCAGGTGACGGACGGCCAACCAACAGTAACAGGCGTCCTCTTGACTGCGTGCCCCCGCCTCCAAGTCCTTGTTTGTGCCGTTCGCCGCCCACACTATCAGAAGTGAACAGACGCCCAGAAGGCTGTTGCGGAAGGGCTTCGGGGTTCGGTGCGTTAACTGTATTATGTAAGCGAAATTCTTAGCATGGGGCACGGCACACCGGTGTTGAACAAAGTCAGGTTCTTCTCCATGAAGTGTGTGTGCGGATGGATGAGCAGAGGGAAGGGGACCGGTGGCCCGGCTAGTCGGCGACAGGATCCGGCCTGGGTTATGTGACTCCTCTTCCGGCTCTCCCACAGCAGACAAGGACGTATGAAATGGGGCAGAACATGTTTTTACACCGGCAGGAGAGACTGGAAGGCTTCTTGGAGGACTAGATACTTGGCTGAACTTTGAGAGAAGAAATGAATGTCATCAGATGGGGCGGGGTGGGGTGGGGTGTGCATGTCAGGCCGAGGGGCCTGTGCAAAGGTGTGGAGGTGTGGGAGTGCATAGCTTTTACAAACAAAACAACTCGGGGCGCCCGGGGGGGCTCAGTCGGTTATGCATCTGCCTTCCGCTGAGGTCAGGATCCCGGGGTCCTGGGATCGAGCCCCGCATCGGGCTCCAGCCCCGCATCGGGCTCCAGCCCCGCATCGGGCTCCCCGCTCAGCAGGGAGTCTGCTTCTCCCTCTCCCTCTGCCTGACACTCCCCCTGCTTGTGTTCTCTGTCAAATAAATAAAATCTTTTTTAAAAAAAGAAAAAATCAGAGTATACTGCAAGGCTCAGCACTGAAGAGTACGGGCAGAGTCCGACATAAGTACTGAGTGTTGATGAGAAGAGACATAGTGTGAAGATTCAAGAGAGCTAACCCCCAGCTAGAGAGTGACTAGCAACTTAATAGATAATATCTAAAATTGGTGCATCGAGAAATACTAGAATAAGAGTATTATTTTGGAATATGGTGATAGAGGGGCACCTGGCTGGCTTGGTTGGAGGAGCATGGGACTCTTGATCCCAGGGTCATGGGTTCAAGCCCCATGTTGGATGCAGAGATTACTAAAAAAAATAATAAATAATCTTTAAAAATTTTTATTAAAAAAAAAGAAACATTGTGATATAATCACAGTTGTAATGTAAATTACCTCTGAAAGTGGCCCTGAAGACACCGAAAAGGGCTTTCACATTTTTCTTAACACACCTCTGCACCTGTGGATATTTGCTGATGAACAAATCTTTTTACAACATTTTAAACCAATAAGAAATTTTAAAATACTAATAAAAGAAAGAAGAAACACGGCGATAAATACCAAAAGAAACAGTTGGAAGAGTTGAAAGGGTTTTCTGATAAATTTAAGGGAGGAAAGAAAGGACAGTGAACTGCTGTTTTTCACTGTAAGGCTTTCAATAGTCTTTGACTTTTTAAATTTTGTGTGTGAATTACTTTGAAAAAAATTAATTGAAAAATGAATGACCATAAAGAGTAAGAAACCAAGAGGAAAAAATAGGCAAAAGACATAAATAGATATAAATAAGAAATTCATACAAAAAATGCAAATGTCCCTCAAATACATGAAAATAATTTCCCCCTTACCCCTTCAGTGATGAGAGAAGATGACAGAAGTGGTCGACCGTTCCTGGACCTGGAACGTGTCCTCAAGATATCCCAGAAGGGCTGGGGTTGTGGCTTACAAAACCATATGATAATGTGATTTTGTAACAACAAATTTTCTTTGAGCATCTCCTACATGGTGGGCCCATTAGAATGTACTTTTTAAAAATCAAAAAGGGGGGCGCCTGGGTGGCTCAGTCGTTAAGCATCTGCCTTCGGCTCAGGTCATGATCCCAGGGTCCTGGGATCTAGCCCCGCATCAGGCTCCCTGCTCCGCGGGGAGCCTGCTTCTCCCTCTCCCACTCCCCCTGCTTGTGTTCCCGCTCTCACTGTGTCTCTCTCTCTGTCAAATAAATAAATAAAATCTTAAAAAAAAAAATCAAAAAGGGATGTGCCCAGATGTTAGCAGGTGCTCTGTGACTGTGGGGCCAGAAGAAATTTTTTTTTTAATTATTTTTCCTTCTTATTTAGTCTCTGATTTTAAATAGTGAACATAGGTTGCTAAAGAGATCAAAATAGATAGCAAAACAAACGGAACTTTATTTATACTTTTACCTATTCTGAGCACCCCCAAAATAAGACCTAAAACAATGAATAGTGGTTTGGAGAAGCAGCCAGTCGTGAACCTTCTCAGACACCGTGGGGGTTGTATGACACACCAATTGTCCAACAGGGTCTAGTAGTACTTGGTAGGTCCTCAAATGAACAAACTGAACAATCAAAATTAAGCAGGGGCTGGTGGGATACTGAACGTATGTGAGCCTCCGGTATGCACACGGGATACTAAAAATTACCCACAGAGGTATTAAAAGGGTTAAAATGAGTGCAGCGTATAAAGCCCTGAGCCCCGTGCCTGGCACTTTGTAAGTGAATGTTAGCTGCTATTAGTATTAATAATAGTAGAAGTCGTAGATATTGTTGCCGTAATAGTACCCGGGATCCCAGAAATTCTACCACCCGTGCAGCGGTCCACCCACGAGGCTCTTTGTCAGTCCCCTCACAGTCGTGACAACAGCAAAAGGGGTTTCCTTGTCATCTGCTGGCTGCTCTCCTCCTCCTCTCCCTCCTCTCCCCCCTCCCCAGCGGCCCGCTGACCGCCCGAGTAAGGCTAGCAGGCCGGAGTCCTCACCTGACGCTGGCCACCAGGTCCCAGGGATGCCACCACCCAGAAGGTCCGACTCTCCGGCTCAGCACACCTGCACATGCGCTGGGTCCCGAGGGAGAGGGAGAAAGGGACACACCCAGGGGACAGCAAGACTGACTCAGAAGGGACTGCGTGCCATGGATTCCCTCCTTAAAAAATAGACTCTAACAGCAGGACACGCGTACAGAAAGGGTACAAATCCTAGGAGTACAGCTCAGGGAATTGCACAAACCGAACATCTCACGTAAACAGCCCCTAGATTGAGCAGAACCTCATCAGCCCCCAGAAGTTCCTCTCCTGCTCCCTTCCTGATGTCCAACACCGGAGATGCATTTTGCCTGAAACTCAGCGTGATACACGTGAACTTCATACGCAGTGTGTGTTCTTGTCGGTCATCTTTGGCTCAGCGTTCTATCTGTGAGAGTCACTCTGCTCGTGTCTGGTTGTGGTCCTTCGTTCCCACTGCTGCATGATGTCCACTGTGTACGTTAGCTGCACTTGTAAAAAATCCATTCTACCTTTGATGGACACTGTCTCCAGTTTGGGGCTATTTGAATAGCACTGCTATGCATATTCTTGGACACATCTTTTGGTGCACACGTGTATGCATTTCTGATACAGGTATGGTTATCTTTAGCTTTAGTGGATACTGCCTGTTCTCAAAAATTACTAAACCATTTCATACCCACGCCGTCTTCAGAAGAAGGTTCCAGTCGTCCCCGACCTTCAGTCCCATTCAGTATCAAGTGGTATATCTTTTAAATGAATACTAGCATCTTTTAAACTCAGCTCCAATACTAGACATGAAAATGAATGGTCTACAGAAATGTCTGGGATGTATTATTAAGTGACATAAGCAGGTTGCAAGCCAATATGTAAACCGTGGCTTCGTTTAAGAGAATTGTGTATGTGCATGTAGAAGAACTGTACATGCATGTAGAAGCAGAGGCCAAATTTAGAAAGGGGATGTATTAAAGCTTCCATAGCCTCTGGGAGTGGCTCTGGAAGGCATAATTTTAAATGATGACATTGAAGATGGTTTTTACCTTTGATTTGGGGGTTTTGGTTATTTTTAAAATTTGAAAACAAAAGTCTGTAAAAATAAAACTATCCATCTCCCATGCCCCATTACCAGTACACACCGTTCCATTACCTAAGGCTGGCAGCCTGACCCTGTCTTTCTTGTGATTCCCAGCATCCTCTCCTGCTCTGGAATTACCCTGGGCAGGGCCTCTGGGACAAGTCTCCCGGGCACTGTAATTTCCCTGGCTGCAGTGTGTCATTAAAAGATCTGGTGCTGATGACACGGAGCCCAGATGCAGCAAAGATTCCAGGCCCTGTTGGGAGAGGACCACCTGGCCAGGGAGCAAGCCTCCTGGCAGAGATACCCCCGGAGTCTCAACCTGCCTCGGTGGGATGTGGGCCTCCTTACGGAAAAAAACAGTGAAAACTGCACTTCCCAAGCGGCAGCCTCCCAAGGGTGGGGGGGCTCAGGGCTCAAATCAAGGGGTGTAGAAGGAGGCAGACCTGGCTTCTGCTCTGCCACTTGCTAACTGTGAGGCCCTCCCCAGGCCTCCATCTCCTCACCTGTAAAATGGGATAATGACAGCCCTTGGAGACACCACCAGGTGTTGGCACAGAGAGCCTAGCACAAATGTAGCCTTCAGTAGATGCAGTCCGCCGTGACTGCTAGGAGGGTGGTGGTGCTCTTGTTGTCACGGTCACTCCAAGAGGCGGAGTTTTGCATTCACCTTTTGGGGGAAAAAGACAAGGACGCACTCTTTTCTTTTCGCAAATAAAAAGCAAGCAGACTCACTGTTCTTGGGGAAAACTGAATTCCCCTGAAACTCGAATGCATCTCTTTTAGCTGAAAGGTAAGTAGTGGTTCAACACGGATTCGTCCAAGGAATATTGGTCGAGTGCTAGGCCCTGTTCTAGATACTGGGGACATGGCAGCGACCAGAGCGAAGCCCCTGCCGTCTCAGAGCTTTGTCTGTGCTGGGAGACTCAGCCACTAGCCAAACCTACAAACAGATATATCCTTAAGTGTTAAACGTGTATGGTTAATACAAGACATATGATGTCAAATAGTGCTGTGAAGACAAATAAGGCAGGATAAGAGTGATAAACTGGGAATGCTACCTGATGATTCCAGTCAATGTGTTCACTTGAGCTGGGCCTCTGCTCCGGAACTTTCTCTCTCCTTGGCTGAGTGAGGAAGCCCAGGAGGGCACTGGCCTTGGCGGAGTCTAAGTTGGCCCTGGGCTGGGCTCGAAGGGTGTAGGCAGTTTGCTCCTGAGGAGATGGGCGGTTGAGGGGGAGAGGGGCCGTGAGGGCTTGTAGGAGGTGAGGAGCAGGCCAGGGGGAGACTGTGCCCTCAGAGGGCACCCCAGCAATCCCTCAAGGGGCACCCGTGGAGGCGACACTGAGGCTCACGTCCGTTAGAGTGGGTATTTGCCGTGCCCCTGTGAGCCCAGAGCAGGCTTTGTGCGCTGAAACCTTCGAGTAAGGATGAGTGCTGGTGCTCCCCTGCAGGAGCCCCAGCCACGCGGCAGATCTAAGACCAATCTTCCTAAGAAGCAGACAGCAGCGCGGATTAGGTGGGGCACCCGAGTGTGTGCATCCGGTCACGGGTGCATCTGGACAGGCAACCTTGCCCAGTCTCAGCCAGGTAACACGCAAAAGGTGCGCCTTCACACGAGGTCCGCTGTGGGCCCTGTGGCTTCCGGGGACGGGGACCCAGGGATCCGGGCTCTTTCCACTGCCTGGCCTCTGCAGGCCGAGACGCACCTTCCAGGGCCCTGGGCCAGAGGGACTGGCTGACCAGTCTTGAGATGCTTCAGCCCAGAAGGGGCCTCGGCGCACCAGCCAGAGCCAGAGTCACATGGCCCCCAAACTGCAGGGGCGGCTGGGAAGGCAGGGAGCACATGGTTACTCCCCGAGTGGCTCTTCATTACCGCCAGGATGTGGCAGGCTGAGTGGAGGGAGAGGTCACAAAGTGGCATCCTCGGACAGAGCAGATGAGTGTCGTGCTTTGGGAAGAAGAGCCCCGGGATAGACTCAAGGAGAGCTGCCCGGCATTGCTCTGCCATCCCCTGGCTGTGTGACCCCGCTAAGCCACTGACGTCCTTGGTCCTCAGTTTCTGCTTCTAACACGGGAATAATCAGAGCCTCCCTGCGGCACCATGAGCAGAACGTGTGCGAAGGGGCTCTCGGCACTGCTGAGAACTAAGGTGATATCATTATCTCCGAATTAGCCATATTTTCTTGCAGGTTCAATGCAGCCCTAAGAGATACGTTCTCTTTCCACCTCCAGGGCCTCTGTGTCCTGTCCGAGGCCCAGACTCCGTCTCATACTCTTCCACCACACTGGGCCTGGGACCACACTGAAAGCAACACCAGGAGCAAAGCGTCTTGCTTCTTTTCAACAGCTCATGTCAAGTTTGCACTCTACGACGTAGTATGCATGGGCTTGTCTCGGACAAACACCGTTATGGTCTTTCTTCCATGAAGATCCTACTAAAATGGCAGCACCAGGAAGGTGCCCCAGGTTTAGGTATCAGCTTAGCCTGGCCCAGGGCACACAGGTCTGTGGGACAAGCTCAGGGCTGGGGTCTGAGATCCTGCAGCTCTTAGATCCTGGGGAAGGCTCATCACGTAGGCTCCCAGCTCTCCTAGTCTCTGTGGCTCCAGTGGGCACCGAACAGCGAGTCCAACGTGGCCCGCCCCCCAGCCCTCACCCAGCCTTCATCCCCAACCCCCCACCTCCCCAGCCAGTAAATCATCCCTGAATTAATCAAAGTGCTTGCACTGGTCCGAACTCACCAGCGGCCTCCTCCAGCGGCCACTCTGTGTTCAGTAGATTAATTGCAGCTGGGGGAGGGGAAGGACTCCATTTTTAGAAAATCATTACTTTCAGAAAGAGAGGGGTCTCTCTGGTTGGGGAAAACTGCTGAGCTGGCAGCTCCGGGCTGCTATCAAAGCACCAGGAAACCCGGGACTCTGCTGGCTGCTTGTGGCTCAGTGGGCACTGCTTGGGGGCTCCCCTGCTCCCCAAGGCCAGGGCACCCCAGCCCCCCCCCCCACGCCTGACTCCAGCCAGCGTGTACCACCTGCTCTGGCCTGGGCTCAGCAGTTTGCTGGCATTCGGAGCAGGAAGGCGTCACCCCGACACTCACCACCCCCCCAGCTGATTGGCTTCATCGGATGGCCAGGCCAGCTTGCACTACACCACGTAGAGGTCACTGTCAGCCCCTGCCTGTACCTTCGGGGCGAAAAGAAGGCTGGGGACCCCTAATCGCCCCTGCCTTGACTTGAGCATCTAGCAGATTAAACGATATGAAATTGCCCTCCTTGTAGGTCACAATGGTCCGATATTCGTTGTCCCACGTGGTTCAGCCTAATTACCATAGGGCCAGCTCTTCAGATGTATCTTCTCACTAATCCCCCCTCTTGGCCCCACGAGGCAGGTAAAATGTCCACTTTGTTTCAGAAATTGAGGTTCAGAGAGGTTAAGTGACTTGCCCGAGGAAGTACTCAGACCCTGGTCTATCTGACTGCAACACCCAGGGCCGTGAGTCACATCCTATTTCAAGGCGGACCCCGTCCCACCTGTCCCCACGCTCACTCATTCATGAGCCGTGCTTCCAGCTGTTGCCCTGCCAACGAGCTCCCCGACAGAAAGCTCCTCGGCAGGCTGAGTGGGGGGCCCGACCGAACCGCCGGGGAGGCTGCGTGTGCAGGACTCGTGCCATACCAGCCTTCCTCGGCCGCTGCAGGCCTGGCTCCCCCCGCCTCGGCTCCCCCCACCCTGGGCCTGCCTGCATTGCTGCCATGCAGGGCTGCAGGGGCCACACACCGGCAAGGCCTTGGTGCACAAACATCGCTTCTACCGTTTGGCAATCAGATCAGCTCGGTCCTTCCAAACCAGAACTTGTTTTAGAAAAAAACGTGCCCGGGCGCCTGGGTGGCTCAGTTGGTTGAGCGACTGCCTTCGGCTCAGCTCATGATCCTGGAGTCCCGGGATCGAGTCCCGCATCGGGCTCCCTGCTCGGCGGGGAGTCTGCTTCTCTCTCTGAACCTCCCTCCTCTCATGCTCTCTATCTCATTCTCTCTCTCAAATAAATAAATAAATAAATAATCTTTAAAAAAGAAAAAAACGTGCCCAACGCAGTCACCCCATGACCCAGGCCTGCCCCTGGAGATTAGGTAGCAGAGAGACGGTAAAGTCTGACACTGCCACTTACCGGCTGGGGGGACTTGGGTGACTCTTTGAACCTCAGTTTCTTCATCCGTAAAATGGCATCTCTTTTTAGGGCGGTAGTAAGGATTAGATGGGATCATTCCAATGTGCTTGGCCTTGGAATGCTTGGAACACTGCCTAGCACACAGTCAGGACACAATCAATGCTGATTGGCATTCTTACTATTCCCAGCCCAAGCTAAGTCCGCAATTTTGCCTCCCCCTGCCTCATTCGTGGGGCAAGCCCTGTCTAGCATTGTGCCAGGAATTGTTAGGATAGCAGGTCCTAAGTGGGGCCCCAACTGAGGCTTCAGAGTGCCAAGAGCTCAGGGGTTCAGTAGGGGAGAGCGAATCCTACGCCAGCAATGGCTCTTTAGGGCAGACATCTTTAAAAGGGGGAAGGCTTCCTGGAGGAGGTGTGGCCTGAGTTACATCCTGACGGAGCCCGAGGAGACAGCCAATGAAGAGGCTGGAAAGCACTTGCTTGGAAGCACAGGAGCGAGGTGTGTTTGAGTCTCCTGGGGCAAAGGGTCTGGGGCGAGGAGGTTAAAAGGTGAGGTCTGCAGGGGTGGATGCTAAAAAGCCAGCCACTGGGACTGGAGGAAAGCAGACCACGGAGGCACCACAAGGCCCTGAACTGAGTCATACGAGTGGAGTCCGAGAAGTGAACGTGGGTGAGAGGGATTTGCATTTTCTAATTACAGACTGAATAAGGCAGGGAGGATGGGATTTGGTTATTTCACGATGGCAGCCAGGGAGATGAGAGAACCCAGGTTTCTGGTTGCGGCTGAGGTAGCCACAGGTGAGGGGAGATAAGGCTGCCAGAGTGATGGGGCTGCCCAGGGAGAGGACAGAACCCTGTAAGACACCCCAAAATGTGAGGGATGAGCTGAGAGACAAAGGAGAAGAACCGGCAGCCGGAAAGCTTTCTTCCAATGGGGGCACCTTTACTGCCCTCCACTAATCCAATCCCCAGCTGTTCTGGAAGCCCGGCCTCCTCTGCGAGGCCCAGGTGGTCCAGAGTACTGGCCGCACTCCCCTGTCGTGCGTGTTGTCCTCCAGCGTCCCCCGAGGGCAGGTGCCCCCCACAGCAGTCCTGGCACGTGGATGGTATTCACGGGGAGGACTGCAGGGGATGACCACCGTGGCCAGGAGAGGAGTGTCGGCTACCAGCAAACCCCCGGCTTCCCCTAAACATTCCTCTCTCCCTGCCCACCCACAGCCAGCCATGCCACCGGGAGCCACTCGCCCCCACCCCAATTCCTGCCTCCCGGGGCCGCAAGTCAAGTCCAGACAACACAGGAGGGCAGCTTTCTGCCTCCCGAATCAGACGCCCTGCTGTTCGGGCGGGTGGCATCGTGGTGGCCCACCTTCTCCTGATCTTGAGTTTCGGAGCTGTCACCACACAGGATTCCATCAAATAAACATCTCCACAGGGACCAAGAACGAAGATCACCCAACCCTGGAGTCAGATCCTGAGCTCTGGAAGTGCAGCCTCCCTAAGTGACCTTAGGAAAGTCTTTTAACTTCTCCCACATTTTTGCAGAGGGGTCCTAGTGAGGATTAAGTAATTCCCTTAAATGCTTAGCTTAGCATCACGCCTGGCACCTGGTTTCGCATCCAGTAAGTGGCAATTACTATTATTAAAGTGCTTCCTGCAGGCCGATGCAAGTCAAAGCAAACGAAAATGGCTTTGCGGGCTCCCTAACACCTCCCACCCCCACCCCTCCTCCACCACTACCACCCTGGAGTTAATTAAAACCCTCCTTGGGTGTTTTCCAGACAATGGAATTTTACACTTATTCTTGGTTGCAGAATAGAATGGAGGAGGGTTTCACTTCAACTGATAAAAAAGCAAAAAGCTGCTTGGAGAGGTAGTGAGCTCCCCATCACCTCATGTGAACAAGCTGGCCCAGACCATCTGGCACTCATGCTCAAGCATCAATGAACATGCATTAGTATTTCTCACTACACAACTGTAATTCTCTTAAATGAGCCGGCGATGCCAGTAGGCTGTAGGGCTTTGTGTCATCATTTGGCAAAATAAAGTATTGATAATCCTACTTTGGCCCTCCATAAAGGTTTTTTAAAATTGTATCATGTATCAGTTTGTGATATCCAAAATGTTTTGGGTTGTTTTTTTTTTTTTTAATATTTACTTGACAGAGACAGGCAGCGAGAGAGGGAACACAAGCAGGGGGAGTGGAAGAGGGAGAAGCAGGCTTCCCGCCGAGCAGGGAGCCCGATGCGGGGCCCGATCCCAGGACCCTGGGATCATGACCGGAGCTAAAGGCAGACACTTAACAACTGAGCCACCCGGGCGCCTCTGGGTTTTTTTTTTTTTTTTTAAGATTTTATTTAAGAGAGACCCAGAGACTACGAGCAGGGGGAGGGGCAGAGGAAGAAGCAGACTTGTGCTGAGTGGGGAGCCCAATGCGGGACTCGATCCCAGGACCCTGAGATCATGACCTGAGCCGAAGGCAGATGCTTAACCGAGTCACCCAGGCGCTCCTGTGATATCCCAAAACCGTAACCCCCACTTCAAAGAGACCCCCTCCCTGGATCTTAGGTTCAAAACATAGACACCTACACAACCTTGTTTGGGGTCCAGTTTGGACCCACTGCTTGTGCCAGAGTCTTTGAATCCTAAACCTGGCTTAGATCCAACAGCAGAAATCCCAGGGGCAGGACCAGGTGATTCAGCAGCAAGTGCCACTGGGATGGTCGCAGGACGAATAGGGGAGAGATCGCAGAATAGGACCTGGACTGGGTTGCCAGCAGTCAACTCCACCTCCCGGAGCGCCCAGTACAGAGCTTGGGAGGGACCTACAAGGTGGCATGATCCCTCTGCCCACCATTAACACTCAACTCCCATCAACCTTCCCTCCATGGCTTCAGCCCCCAAGGTAGGGGTCTTGAAATCCAGTGTGACGGTGACCTTCCTCTGGGAAAGGTGCAGTGGGGCTCAGGATGTGATGTCAAGTACGGAGTAACAAGCAGAAACTGGAGGGGCCCAGGTTCCTGGGACCATACCTCCGCATCCCATCCTCCTTCCCAAACAGCTGAGATGAAACGCTCCCCCCTACTCCCCTCCCACCACAAGAAAAAAGGAGCTGGAGGACATGGAATCAAGTATACATTTTAAAAATTGTTTAATGGAACATAAACTCCTTTAGAAAAACATTCAGCCAGGTGATAACACCCATAGAAAAAAACACCAATCTCGTGTTTATCTTTTTTAATTTGGCATTTGTTATTTGCATTTATATTAAAGCAAAGTGCATCTTTTCTTTATTTTTCTTGTTTATACACATTGCACAATACATAAATAATGATGCTTATAAAACGTCTTTATATTTACAAGTAATAATATATTTATATATAACATAAAATACATTTTTTCTTTAATAAATCTCAGGGTTTTTTTTTTTTTTTCCAGGAGTCCTTTCTCTCTCAAAGCACTACAATGCTAAATTTCCAATGAGAATGCTTCTCTTGTTCATTTAAACCTTTGTAGTTAGAAAAATAGCTTATGTTAAAGTCTAAACATGCTCATTGAGCTAAGAGCAGTGTCAACGTATCATACGAGTGTATGAGTTGTAGAAGAAATGAAAGAGTTAGGTGTCAGCCCAGGGCGGTACCTTGGGTTATGATGGACCGAATCCTTCTTGGTGGGAAGGGGGGCTGCCGAGGAGTCTCCCTCCCAGGGCTGCTCCCCTCGCTGGTCTAACAGCAGAGCTCAACACATAGGCGGCAGAGGGGAGGAAAGTGCTGAGCTGGTTTTCTGAGTCCGGGGCAGGGGTGGGGTGGGGTGGGGGGAGGGGAGGGGAACCTGATGTGACCAGGGGAGGGGAGAGGCTGAGGGGCTTGGGAGGGGCCCTGGGTGGGCAATACTGCCCCGGGGAGGCCGGGCAGCCCTCGGGAAGCCCATCTCAGAGATATCCAGGAGCAGATGGCCAAAAAAGAAAGACGCGACAAGGACAGCAGGGTGGCTGGACGGGGAGGAAGACAAGCATGGAACAGCTGGTTCTGGTTCAGCCTCTTTGCAGCGTTGCTTCTAAGAAGCCTGCAGACAGGCCCCTGTCCTAGAAGGGGCGGGGAGAAGCGGGGTGGGGGGAGCGGGACAGAGCCCGGCTTCTGGCAGCTGCTGGAACCCCAGCTACCGGCTTGCCAGCTTGCCCAGGTACTGCCTCTGCCCGCTGAGCATGTCCAAAGGGCAGGAGAGACAGCGCCTGGAGCACCGACCTCCCCGCAGAGACAGCCCCGTAAGAAACACACGCGCACTCGCCCTCACATCCGCCCTGACGAGGGAATCGAGGACCCCAAGGTGACGGCCTGCTCCCCATCCTTGTATGTTTGGTGGTACGGATTCTTGCTTCCGCTTTTCCTACTGGGGTCTTCTGCCAGCCATACCCCGCCACCACCACCCCCCCCCCAAAAAAAACCCCCCGACAATTCTTTTCATAAGCTATTTCTCAAAGAACAAAACAGAACATAAACAAGAACAACAAGAAGGGGGGCGGGGAGAAAAACAACAACAACAACGCACGACGACCAAGGAGTCTGCATGAAAAGCAAGCACTCGGGAGGAAACGTAGTAGCAGCAAAGTAGTTTGGGCTGGGCCGGCTCGGCTCCCGCCCCATCGTCCCCCCGCGGGGCTACCGGCTGTTGAAGATGACCTCCAGCCAGCACGGGCAGCTGCTGATGAACTGGCGGGTGTAGCACTGACCCCAGCCCTTCACGAAGCTGATCTGCACGGTGAAGCCCGTCCACGGCTGCTGCATGAACTCGTGGTCGTTGGGCCGCCGCAGGCTGTACGCTTTCTCGTAGTCAAACGCCTTGATGGAGAAGCCGGGGAACACTTTGTGCACCAGCAGCGTCCTGGAGTCCGGGTTGTCCAGTGTGGCCGACTTGATGAAGATGGGGTACGTGCTGCGGTTGTACACCCACACGCCGTCCACCTCCCGCGTGAGCTGGATGCCGCAGCCGATTTTGCTCCGCACCTTCTGCACCAGCTGACTCTTGTTGTCCGAACTGAGCTGTCCGAGGCAAAAGCCATTCCCCTGAGGTAGATCATAGAAGATATCCAGGGAGGGCTCCTGGACACAGTAGAGCCTCCCCACTCTCGTCTTCTCCTCCCAGTATGCCACCACGCACCAGTGTGACCGATCCCCAGGCTCTAGAAGAAGTTGGGAATCTACAAAACAAGACGGCAGACACGGTTGGTGGTGATGGGCGCTGGCGTTCTCCTCCTCCTCCACCGATCAAGGCACACCTATACACACGTAGACCCAAGACCACCTCGGCTCTCATTAGACAGAGGAGGTGACGGTGGTGCTGGATAAGCGGCCGGCTCGGCAGTCCTAGTGCTGGAGCCCCGTGATGCAAGAGCCCGCCTTTAGACACGGGGCTCATGGGGTGCCTCCTCCCTCCACTGCCCCCAACTGGTCAGGGACCCAGGACGCCAGCATGTTTGCCTGTGGGGCCAAAGGAAGCCCCATCCCTGCAGAGCTCAGAAGCCAGGGAACCCTTAGCAACTTCACTGGTCCCGGTTTTGGGGGCAAAAAGGCCTCCCAGATGGCCCTTTAAATTCAATGGAACCTGAAAAGCTCGCTGCTCTAAGAGCCCCTGGTCCTCCTCAGGAAGAAAACCAGGCCCCAGAAAGCCTGCTGCTCGGGGGCGCCTGGGTGGCTCAGTTGGTTAAGCGACTGCCTTCGGCTCAGGTCATGATCCTGGAGTCCCTGGATCGAGTCCCGCATCGGGCTCCCTGCTCGGCGGGGAGCCTGCTTCTCCCTCTGACCCTCCCCCCTCTCATGCTCTCTCTCAAATAAATAAAATCTTAAAAAAAAAAAAAAAAAAAAAAAAAGCCTGCTGCTCGGGCCCCACAGATGACACAGCCAGACCCAGAACCCAAGCCTCCAGACTCCAGGGTCCCCTACGAGGCGGTGTCTCTGTCTGTCACCAACCTCTCCGATCAGCGCCTCGGTTATAAAGGAGTGCTATCGGATAAAAATGGGAGGTGCAGGTGGTTTGGGGCAAAAACATCTACCTTCCTAACAGAACTCAGCTCTCAGTGTGTGTGTCAGCAGCAGCTCTGTACACAAAGGGTGAATTCAGTCCAAATGCCAAATGCCAGCACGCAGATTGGGGTTAACCCAGACTACCTTGACGGAGCTTCCTCCAGCCCAGACAGAAGATTGTGTGTCTGCAATGGGTTCACCTTCCCTGAGTGCCCTTCTCTGCCTGTTGTACCCCCCCCCTCCCCAGAAGCATGTAGACACTTTGCCTTGTCCCCTCCAGGTCCCCCCCACCCCCACCCCCAGCTCCCCTAGACTTGGTTCTTCCCAGGCAGCCAGGAGGCTGGGGTGATTCTGGGAAGGTGACTTTCCTAACAGGCGCTCAGAGCTCTTTAAAGGGGGGCTGGGGGTGATCATATGGAGGGAAAGGGAGCCCCAGCGGCTGGCATTCCAACTCCTTCTTAAGCTGGAGCCAGCAGGGCAGGCCTCAGACTGGGAACCATAAATCTCCCCGGCCGGGCCAGGCTGCAGGAACGCAGGAACGCTGTGGTTTGTGGTGGCAGGGCGGAGACCGGAAGTCTTGTATTTGTTAACAAAAAATGGGGAAAGGCAGGCGGCAGAGGCCTCCTGCCTTCCCCTGCAGCCCTCGCTTCTCACTCACTGGGGGTTCAGGGCCTGAAGGTGGGGGTTGGCTGTGAGATGGGTTTTCTGTGTTGGTTTGTCTGGCCTTTTTGGTTTGGGAACGACTGAGGGTCGACGCTCATACAGCCTGGCAGCCGGGGGTGGAGGAGAGCTCGGGGGCTCGGGGACCCGTGTCCTGCCGCCCCAGCAGGCTGGGTACACCCAGGGCAGCTCCGCACACAGCTGCTTCCAACCTTTACCGGCATGTCGGGACCTGGGCACCAGTCAGCTTCGTTAACTTTTTTTTTTTTAAGCAGCAGTTGTCTCGCATGGAGGTGTTCTAACTCTGCACAAATGTGCACTGTGAGCCACGGAGGCAGCCACACAGTCGCCCACTCTGAGCGGCCGCCGTCTCCTACAGACCTCCCCACCCCACACACACACAACTGCCTTCTCAAACGCCTACCCAGCTACACGAAATGGGGAAGCTGAGGGCTCCCTGCTCGCTCTCAATCGCCCCCCGAAAATCAACCCCAGAAAACTGGCCTGTCACCCCCGACCCATGGTTCTATAAAGCACAAGTGTGAGAGAGGCTGCATGTCCGTGAGTGTGAGCACACGTGTGAGTGTGTTATGTGAGCATGTGTGTGTTTGCGTGCGTACACTCTGGAACATATGGAAAAACAAGAGAGGGACAAGGGCTCCAAGCAGAGGTGACTCATCAGGCATTAACTTGTTTCTGCAAAGTATCCATCAACTGCTAATAAACTTGTGAGTGCTGGCAATCTTTGAACTTTCTCGTCCAGGGAGTTTGGCTCTGAAGGCTACACCGAAGACCCATAACATCCATGTAAATAAGAATCCTCTGGCGTGCAAGTTTGCTGGGAAGGAGGAAGCCCTCTTCTGGAAGGCACGACCGCCCTGCTGTTTTGGGGAGGAGGGTGTTTTGAAACGTAAGAAGCTCTCGCTCATTATCCCCACTCGGGACAACAAACCTGGTCTGGAGAGAAGACTGGGGGAGTTGCTGGGAGGAAGGCTCAGGAGACCCTCGGTGGGGCCTCACGATACTTTGTTTCACGGAGCTCGGCCCCCCTGAAACCTGG
>NC_138381.1:22944044-22991266 GCF_054177405.1 Leptonychotes weddellii | reverse complement strand
GACTGGCCGGGAGCCCTGGGGGTGGGGCGGGGGGGGGGGGCGAGGGGGAAGAGTTCTGGCGGATTTCTCTTTCATCTGTGTAGCCCGCCAGTCCACCCAGCAATTTGCTGCCAGACATCCCTGGAAAAAGCCTTTTTCTGTGGAGGTTAATGGCCCTGCCCAGATCACCAGCGGCGTATGCGTGTCCCTGTGCGTGAACAAGACCCCTGGAAGTCCACTAGGTGCCCTAAGCCGCCACAGCAGGACCCTCGCCGGCTCCTCCCCGGTCCTGCCCCTCCAAGCCTGCCCCACGGTCACCCCCAGCCTCCCAGCACCTGGATACCCCCTCTCCTCACTGCTCCCAGGCCAGCTCTGCACACAGGAACATGCCTTCCAGCAGAACCATCCCACCAGCGAAGGCCTCTTTACCGCATTACCATTTCTGGGGGCCCGGGACAACATCCCACGTTGCCAACTCAGAGCTTTGCCCCAAATTCCCCACCATTTGGGCTATTTCTGGGAAACACTCAGCATCACCCTTCTTCAGAGAAGCACAGTTCCCTGAACTGGGCCACAGCCCACAAGCGTCTCCCCACAAAGGTCTGTGCGAACGTTTAGCTCCTAGAGGGGCTTCCCTGGCCTCAGGGGGAGGAGTGGGGAGGCTCTCACACAGAAAAGGCTCCCTCACTCCCAGGACTAAGGAAGAGCCTCAGAAGCCTGACTTTGGCTTCCATGAGGAGAAGCCAAAGGCAAGACTCACAGGCCCTTGTTAACTTCCCTCAGGTTTACAACCTTTTCCGGTATTTTCAGCAACTTCTCTCCCTCCTCTGAAAACTATACAGGGGCTTGTTTTAAAACCGTATTTGTGCATTTTAAAGCATCCAAAAGAAAAGCTGTGTTGTAAAAAGCGAACTAATCAGATGCCTGCTCACAATTTTTTCTTTTTATTACAGTTTAGGGAATTTTTGGAGCAACCCCAGAAAAATGCTGAATCCGCCTAAAATTCCTTTAAGGTTGTTTTCCTCCTCCCCTTCTTCATTTCCCTTAAAGCATAAAAATCTACCCTTTAAAAGGAAGGGGGGTGGCTGTTGAGAAGGGAAAGGATTTTACTTGTGTTTGCACTTGCATTAGGGAAGACCACTTAACAAGGAGCTCCCTGCCTCTTACAAAGAGTTATTTAATTACCCTGGTCATGAATGAACAGACCTGACCCTTCTAGAAGAGCGGAGGCTCATGAATGACTCTCACGCCTGGGGTTCTCAATGGCAGCAGGTGACCAGACCCCAGGATTTTCCATTGTTATTTGAAGGTGTGGGGACATGAAGAGACATGGAGGGAAGAAGGACAAAGCAAGCTCAGTGACTCAATGGTACCATTTCTGGTCTCTCGCTTACGAAGTCAACCGTGAGGGCCAAAGAGGCAGGCCCATTCCAAAAACACCCAGTGGGGCCCTGAGAACAGGGCACGCACAGGAGTGCTGCTGGGGAAAGGGGTTCCTGAGATTCTGGCCTTTCGGGACAGGAACACAGTGGGGAACCAGGCCAGTATAGACAGCCCCATCTGTGGGGCCCACTGCGCTACACGTGCCCAACTGCTGGGGCACAGGGGGCGGGAGTAAAAGGTGGGCAAGGAGGGGTCTCACCCACTCTCATCTCTGCGAGGCACTTGGATTATAAAGGGAGATGTCTCGGGGCACCTGGGTGGCTCAGTCGGTGAAGCGTCTGCCTCCGGCTCAGGTCATGATCCTGGGGTCCTGGGATCGAGTCCTGCATCGGGCTCAGCGGGGAGTCCGCTTCTCCCTCCCCCTCTCCCCCTGCTCTTGCGCTCTCTCTCTCAAATACATAAAATCTTAAAAAAATAAAAAGGAAGATGTCTCTGCTAAAAATCCCACAGTGGGACAAGGCCTGCACGCCCCCTCCCCGGCAGCCCAGCAGAGGGAGACTGGGCAGACACGCCTGCCTTCACGCAGCTGGGTGAGGGCAAGCAAAGGGCACATAGGGAGACACAGAAGTTAAACCTGGCAACCCTGGAACGCAAACACAGCCACGCCTCGCCTGCCGCAGGTCCAGGGTCCTCCCTCCTCGGTACTCAGGCGCCACCAAGGGTTGCCTCATCCTGTCCTCCCCCCACCTCAGACATCTCAAAGGTTAACAGCACCCAGTCAGCCCTGTTCCCCACCCTGGTCGGGAAACTGGCTGTTCGGAGAGCAACCAGCCCACTTCGGGACAAGGACCCAGACAACAGGGGACCCAAGTGCCGATCCGTCCCATCTCCTCTCAACCCAAACACTCGCAATGAACCAGGAACCCTGCCGGGTCTCTTGTCCAAGACGCAAATGAACTCAAAGGAGACACGTAAACACTTGCTGAGGTGTCTGGGCTCAATTCAGGTTCTGGAGCGAGTTCTCATCTGCCTTGTTTACGACCTCATCCAGAACACCGAAGATTCCGCCAGGGCTCCCTCGGATTCCTACGGACAACCCTGGGGTTTGGAACAAGTTACCCATAGGGGATGAAACACACTTGAAACACTTCTGGTTAGCCCTGAAAACGCTCGACTCAACCCATCACCACTACCCCAAGCTCCTCCACTAAAGAGATCAGGAAACGGATTCTAGCTGGTAGAAGGCAGGGCTGAAAAAGCTGGGCTGTTTTCAGAGCTCTGCAACAAGATCTCTCCACTGAGGTGGCTGGACTGGGGGCGAGGGGCGGGGCAGGGGGTAGCATAGGGTCTGCTTCAGAGGCCGGGGTACTCGCGCCCTGGTCCCTGTGGCCCAACCAGCTGAGCTCCCCAAAACCCGCCCCCCCAGGGAACTCTGGGGTTGTGTTAATACCCCCCACCCCCAGCTGTGGGGTCAGACACCCCGTTCAGACCTACCTCCCATGGTACCTTGGCAGTGACTTAAGTTCTTCCCTAAAACGGAGCTCCCAGGGCCAGCCTCATAGGGCTGTTGTGACAATATGATACAAAGTGGCCAGGGGCCAGGACCTGGCTTGTGCCTACACATGCTGGTCTCATCTCTCAGACATCTTGTCTTGGGTTCTCCAACTGCTTAGAAAACGCTACCCACCCCCTCTCCCCGCCAGGGAAGTGAACAGTCTGGGCCATGCCCGCACCTAATAAGCATTTACTATGTACAGGCCCAGGTGGACGGGGATCATGACAACCCTATGAGGTTGCATCCCATTACTGTCTTCATGCTGAAGAAGGGGGAAAAGCAGCACAGATCACTTGCCAAACAGAGTTCTGGAACTCAAGGCCGTAATATTGGCCAGGGGAGCCGCAGTGGGTAGCCACCTCCGACCTCTGAGGCTCCTGGCCCTTTCCAAATACTAGAGGAAAAAAATTAAGTGTCCTTCGGAACACGCTTTGGAAATCTGACGCCTTCTTTAGGGCTGAGCGTGGGGTCCAGCTCCCCCGCACCAAGCGGGGAATGAACCAGGTTTCTTTGCCAGCAGAGCCACTCTATGATCTTGGCCAAGTGGCCTGCCTTCCCAGAGGCTCAGTCTGACCCATCCCTAACTAATATGTAGGAGGCTAGGGCACAACGGGCCCCCTTCGGGCTCTCCAGTCTCTGGCTACACTCTGTGATTCACAGAAGTGCCCGATCAGTATTAACGCTGGTTCCATTATTTTTACTACCTTCCAGAAAATAAGAAAATCACTTTGGGGAGCCTGGCACATTTTTGCATTTAATCTGCAACAATTAAGACAAAACAAAATCAAAAGGCAAAGGAGATTTGAGTCAGATTTTGCTGTGTCCATCTGTAAACCGGTTTTCTTTTTAAACTTGGGAGTTCCGAACTGCGCTCTCTCCGTCTCGTCGTTCCTCACCCTCAGGAAAAGGTGGCTCCCCAGGGGAGGGTCTGCCGAATCACCACTATGCTTCCAATGTCCACCCAGGCCTGGCACCCTCAAGTTTCTCGCCCATCACCACCCTCCTCCTGCGAGCTCTCTTGAGCTCACCGATTTGGCAGATCCTGCTGGTCTAGGAGACTGATTCGTGACTGCGCCTTACAAATTATGATGAGTAATCAGTTACTAAAGCTAAAATGGACTCCCCCCCTTCCCGCTCCCCAAACGGGCCCCACCCGTCTCCCAAGTCCCTCAAATGTCCAAGGCAACAGCCCCCGACCCGGGGGACCCTTCTAAGAGCAGTATTTGGCCAGCAGAGAATATAATTGAGGGCAGTGCCGGGCAGGGGAGGGAAGCCACACAAATCAAGAGCTCCTGTCTGTCTCGCCAGCCGGGCTGACAAGGCTTCCTGTGCCCCAGCCCTCAGCCATGCAAATTATAGCGTGTACCCGGCTGCCTGCCTTCTGAGGAGGCCAGCTCTGCCGGGCTCTGAGAGGACTCAGAGGAAGGGTGGGGACTCCCAGCCCGGCCAACTCCATTCATAATATTTACAGTAAATGGGCCTCTCTGGCTGTTGTTAATGTGCACCCAGCCTCATCATTTCAAGTTTGAAGCTCAAGACTCTTCCCCTCCAACGTGCACCATAAAGTTCCCACCGTTACCCGCCCCCAAATAACTCAGCAGCTCTCTTCAGAAAGGGCATTCACATACCTGCACACAGACAGCCCCCCAGACCTGCATGACATGTATCTGCGCACCTGCCTGCCCACTGGTAGGACCCTGGCCACTCCCAGGCAGACACAACAAGAGGTGGGGCCATCACCCAACAGGAAGATGTCCAAGTCAAATCTCCAGGCTTACCCCCCCACCTCCCTCCTGGAAAGACCACAGACACCTCCCCCCAACTTCCACATGTGGATTCCCAAGTGGGAATGCACCCATGAATCCAACCAAAGAATCATCTCTTAAACCACCAAAAGGTCCCTCATTTTCTTCTCTGTGTTGACCCCTTGTAAGTATGTGGACTAAATGTTCAAACTCAGTAAGAATCTTAATGAAAATGGATGCATACGTCAATTGTTTTACAGGACACGACCCCCAGAGGTACTGAACAGTTCTTGCCTGGTTCTGCAGGTCTGGGGGCTCTGCAGTGAGCTGCTTTTGCAGGGGGGCCTCCTTTTAATAAAGCCTCGTGCACACTGACCTCCAGTGCCCCGAAAGGCAGTCCAGTATTAAAGGACCCAGACACGGGCCCTGCCCTGCCCCTCCCATCCCCCCACACAGCTCCAGCTTTTCTAGAGGGTAGGAAAACCGTCGAAGACGTGGAAAAACACAGGGAGAAACAAAAGTCCTTTTCATCCCTCCCCTCCCCCAGCTCCCCTTGTTCCATAACAATTATGAAAACTGTTGGATGGGATGGCATTTTGAACATTTACTGCATTCCGGCCAATAAATTCCAATGCAGGATCTGATGGAAAAGCCTCCCTCTCTGGCCAGCTCCTGGCTCCCCGCCCCCCTGCTCGCTCCCAGAGCCGTCATTCCTCCTGTTTCTTTACAACCCAACACCAGGGCCTGGCCAGGCCAGGCCCGCACTGTACTCACAGGGAAAAACAACAGTACGACAGACTGGAGACAGTGTGCAGACTGGAAAAGTTAATCATTACTTCTGTCTACCTCTGTAATCTAATCTCTCTGGCTTTGACACACTCACTGTTCAGCCACCCCAGGCCTTTCACCCCCAAAGCACCCAGGGCCTCCCAAGCCGGGGGCCCGCCCCGTGAAAAGAGGAATGAAGCCTCCCCCACCCTGGACTGCCATCGGAAGGCCCCCGGAGCCCACCGTAAATCACCAGCTGCTCAGTGCTATGTGCCCCCACGTTTTAGAGGGCTGCAGGCATCACATAAATTGGGGTTCCAATCTGGCTTAGAGTAGGGAGGGCCAGGCCACCCCCCACCGCCTCCCCCCGCCCCCGGTCAGACTCGGCACCCCCACCCCCTGAGCCAGGGCTCCCCCTCAAACCCACCCAGTTGCATCCAGGAGCATGATGGCCAGTCTAACTCCCCCACCCCACACCATGGGTCCAGGGACACACACGCCAAGATGGCGCTGCCCGAGGATGCTGCTGCAAAAACTAAACCTAAGGTTACCACATGACCCAGAAATGTATCCAGTAGAGTCTTGAGATTATTTGCAAGCATGTTCACATTTTTCACAACAGCCATAAAGTGGAAGCAACCCAAGTGTGTCCACTGAAGGATGAATGAATAAAGATGTAGAGACACACACACTAAAAAAGGAAGGACATTCTGGCGCGGGCTAGGAGGAGGACGAACCTTGAGGACATTCTGTGGAGTGAAATCAGCCAGCCACAGAAGGTCACATGCGGGATGACTGCACTCCTATGCGGTACCTAACACAGTCAAATGCAGAGACAGAAGGACAATGGTGGCTGCCCAGGGTGGGGGGCCGGCTGGGGGGTTAGGGTTTCGAGGGGACAAGAGTTTCAGTTTAGAAAAGAGAAGAGGTCCTGGAGAAGGACGGTGGGGGTGGCTGCCTGGCGAGCTGATGGACTCATGCCCCTGAGCTGTGCACTTCAAAACAGTCATGATGGGAAATATGGGCTATATTTTGCCCAAAAAGAAGTTGGAAGGGAAAGGAAAAGAAAGGAGGGAAAGGGAGAAAGGAAAAAGAAAAAGACCTGAAAACAGAAGAGAAGGCCCCACCTCTCCTAATGCTTTCCGATGCTCCCCATTAACCTGGACGCCTTAAGTACAGGAGATTCACCGGTGGGCTTCCGCCCATCACAAGCATAAAGGCCCCCTGGAAATGTATGCAAATTCTGGTATGCATAATGCATTTTTATGGGGACAGATTCCTCAACTTTCATTCTTGGGAGGGTTTGCAAGCCAAGAAATGCGGAAGAACTATAATCTTTTTATTCGAGAATGCAGGAGGCCATTAACTACCCACCACCTCAGCAACAGGGGGTCTCATTCCCACCCGCCCTCAAATCCAAGAACCAAAGACCACACGGATCACAGGATGCCTTGCAAGATTCTGCAAGACAACTTGGGAGAGACCAGGTCCAACCGCTTATTTTGCAGATGAGGAAACTGAGGCCCAGGACAGGTGAGGCCCTGCGGACCCAAGGCCAAAAGCCCCACCTTCAGCCCCTAGGGACAGACACCTGGGGGGCGCTCTCCCTCCCACTGTCATTCTCCAGGCCCCCTCCCGGGACTCGGGAGACCAGGAGTTGGGGGTTGGGAAGACTCACTTCTAAATCTTTGCATGCCCCCCACCCCTGACCTCTTCCATCCCCCAGCAGGGTCTTCATTGTGACCCCACTGAGCTGGAGACGGGGCCCATCTATTTTTAAGAGCTGTACCGTGCACCCAGCTCACAGGAAGACTCAACTAGTTCTTTTCGCTCTGGGTTACTGATTAATGAGGGGGAGGGGCCGTGCTGGCTAAGAGGGTGCCCTGGGGCCGGCAAGGTCCCCGAGCACCTTTTCTAGAAGCTTTTCTAGACCCTTCCTGGCCTCCGCAGTTCACTTCGCCTACTGGGGAAAGAGACACTTCCAACTTCATTAGGGGCCTGGAAGAGTGGAAGCTGGAGGGACAGGGTGGCGGGGGCAGCTATGTGACCTCTGAGTGGCAAACACGGAAAGGTGCGTCCACAGAGAGCACCGTCCTAGCTTGGCGTCATATTGTTTCTGTTCCTGTTGAGCAGCCATCCCAAGTTCAAAGTAAAAAGGCGATTCTGAAATGAACAACCCCGGGAGGCACTCACAGTCCCTGGCCAGTGAACTAAGCTGTCTGCTGACAGAAACTCCCAGCCTGACAAGATGAAACTGGAGTGGAGATCAGTTCTTTCCTTTTCTGCCCTGGATCAAACCCCACGCCAAGCCAGCTCTCGGATTGTTCTGGCCGGTGGGGTTCCACAGCAGAGCGAGAAGATCAATGAAATGAGTGGCCTGCACGAACGGAGCCCTCCGTCGGGCGGGGTGAGCGTGGAAATGAACAGGCTTTGGTCACTGCCTATTAGATCACCTCGCACAAAACCACCGCGGTGGGCCGGGACCTCCCGCACGGCGCTGGCACCTCAGAAAAACGGGCTTGACCGGCAGATTTAAAATTAAAAAGCCAAGTTGCATCCCCAAATGGTCTTCGTGAGAATCAAGCCCACCAGAGTTCTAAAAGGAAAGTCAAGCTCTAGGGCTTTAAAGATTGCCCACCTGCCCTGTGGCTGTCAAAACATTGTAACTATCTTTCCAGACATCTGTGTCTGTGCTGACCTCCCCCGCCCCCACCTGGGGCTGTGGTCCCACAAAGGAGCCCGAGCATGGCTGGTCACCTTCCCTCCACACTGCGCACCCAGGTACTACCGGGGTCTGGATTATAACTGTACCTCCTAATGTTACTGCTGTTATCGTAACAATCAAGGGGAGGATGGAGGGGGTGGGGCTGGAGCCGGAGGAGACAGACCTCTGTTTATCCACAAGCTTTGTTTTATCTCAACTCTCAACAGACCACACAACCAAGGCAAAAGCCGATGACAGAAAGGCTCTGCCTACCCTGCGTGCTCAGACAATCACCCCAGGGGCCCATCCCTGCACCTCTGCCATGTCTTACAACACCTCACCCCATGGCCCGGCTCCGAGCCCCAGGGCCCTGGCTCCTTCTGTCCTGTAGAAACTGCCCGAGAAGCCGCCCTCCATCTGTACTCCAGACAGAGCCAAATCCCGTTCAAGAGCCCACTACCTCATTGACCCAAAAACACCTCCAGACAAACCACTACCTTTCTACCAGGGGCCCCAAAACTGCATCGTCCACACCTTGCAGAGCCTGGCACGTAGTAGGTGCTCAATAAATCATCACTAAATGAATGAACGAGAGACATGCTGGCTTCTCCCAAAGCAGTTGGCCCACCCAGCTTTACACCTGCCAGAGGGAGGTACGAGTGAACCTAGCTGGGAGGGCAGCATGCCTTCCAGCCAGGGGTCAGCCAGAAAGGCCCAGGCCCCGTCCCGGCGCTCGGGCGGGGGGGGGTGGGAAGAGAGAAGCCCCTGTCCTCACCTACTTTCCAGCCAGCTGCGGCAGATCCAGAGAGGTGTTTCCAAGCCAGGCGCCGGCCCGGCAACCTCTGTGGGCACACCACCTGCCCACAGCATTCTGCCTTGGCGTCCTGCTCTGTTTGGACAAGTTACGCTCACCGAGTGTTCAACAATGCTCTTACACACCCCAGGGCTCTTGTTGTGTTATGAAAACAAAACAATGTACGCTAAGGGAAAAAAGCTGGGGTGGGGGGGCAGGAGTGAGTGGGGAGCAAGCAAGCCACATACAAATCTCTTTCTGGTCTCCATCCTAAAGGGGGCCCCTTAGCAGCACGGGTTGGGGCACTGGCCCATGTCATCAGAACAATGACATCATCAAGGGGCGGGGGGGGGGACTCAGAAACCCAGAGATGAGTAAATGGAAACAGTGTTTTTACACCCAGGACAATATACCACCTACTTCTGACACCGCATGGGCCTGTGGGAGCGTGGGCAAGCCCTCTTTCTGGGGGAAGCTTCTGGGTGACCGGTGGGCCCCATCACCCCTGTCCCCCAGGGCAGAGCACAGCTGTACCAGGGGAGCTCTGAAGCCGGTTTCCGCTCCACTCCTCACTAGTGCCCCAGAAACATAGTCTCAGAAAGTAAGGAATTCCTGGGGGTTGTGGGGGTGGACACGGGACTGGGCTCTGTGGCCGGAAAAATCAAGGCAGCCTCGACTCCCCACCTGCGCCATGCCAGGCACCCACGTTAGGGGAAGGCAAGGTTGGGGTGGAAAGCTGCGGGCATGAGCAAATTCTTACCTACTACCCCCGACCAAAAAAATAAGAGTTTTTTTTTCTTTTGCAAGTTAAAACTGAGCTAACGACACTGGGTGGGGCTCAGTGTTGAGGACCTCGAGCAGCCAAACCAAAATCCACTTCCAGCCAAGAGCTGCTTGGCCTCACCATTTGGGGAAGGAAGCTGAAAAAGTCATGAAAGATTCTTTAGTGAACCAGGAAATAAGGCTGCAGTTAGCATTTCAACTGAAGGTGACCCTTCTGGTCAAATATTTTTTTAAATAATAAAAATAACAAAGTTCTCAAACAGCCCCTTTCTTAAAGAAAATGGCCTAAAAGTTCTCGTGGGAGTGGAAGGGAAGGAGGAGGGAGAAAACCCAAAGAAACAACAACCAAAAAAACCCCCAGGGCTGGCCTCCTCTTTGCCACTACCTTTCGCGAACAACTTTTTTCTGGAGTTCTTATAAGAGGAATGATGCAATTTCCTGTCTTATCCCAATATTTCCTGTTCGCTTACAAGGTGAAAGTTATCATTCTGTTTTAAACAACTGTCCTCAACTCCACAGAAAGTTTCTTTTTCCATCCAGTGCCCCACTCCCAGCACAAAATCTCCCCACCTTAGAATATAAACATTATCATGTTCTACACCTTTAAAGAACTGGCTTCATTAAAAAGGTTCTCATCTCTGTGTGGCAGACAGAATTCCAGATCGCAGCTTCCCCATCCCAGATGCGCAAGGACACCCCATGGGGAGACATGAAGGGGCCGGGGGGAGCCCAGTGTGTTTGGGTAGAACCGTCGCTGACAAAGTCAATGTTGCTTTCTTGGTGTGTTATAGCCACTAAATTGAGAACTGTGCCTCAGCAGTGAATAGTATCTTCCCGCTGAAAATAGCCCAGAGAGGAAGCCTCTCTGTGACAGTAGGCACCCGGCCAGATTCTGGGCTAGCCATTCAATCCCGAGCAAGGAAGATGGTAGGACCAGTGGTGACCTCCCAGTGGCCGCGTCGTACAGTAACCTTTCACGAGGCTCCAGCAAAGGGAGGGCTCCCAGGCAAGTCACCCGCCTCCCTCTGCAGCCCTATAACCTCAAGCAGGGATGTCACACAGACCAGGGACCCTGGCATGAGAGCCAGGGGAGGGGTCTGGATCACCAAGAAGGGGCAGGGGGCGGGGGGGCCCCAGGCTTTGGGGGACAGCCCCTGCATCGTGCTTGGTTTCCAATCCCCAGGCTGGCCATGACCTGGGGGGAAAGAAGTATCTGGGGCAGACAGTGAACAAGTGCACTCACTTCCCCTGCAGAAAGGTCAGGCTTGGAAAGAACCACAGGGAACTTTCCTGCCTCTCATTTCTGCAACCCACATGGAAAAGGGAAGGTCAAAAAAAAAAAAAAATCAACACGGAGAAGTGCCTGCTTCTCCCCCACTTCTTCAGGGAGTTAAGCGTCAGAGAAGACCGGCTCCCGGCCCATCAAAGGGAGCCCCCCAACCCAGGAGACCTCAGAGGTGCTTTGGGAACGAGTGTCTGTCAAACAGTAGCTCCCAGGCACCGAACACAAGTCTCTCCATTTTTATTCTCTGGAATCACTGTCCTTGATTATCCAAATTTCTGCACACATTTAAAAGCTACCACAGGTCACGACCTTTTAAAAATTGTGGTAAAATACCCACAACATAAAATTTACCACTGGTGATACTGAGTGCACTCACACAGCTATGTAACCATCACCAGTTCGTACGTGGTTCCAGAACACTGTTATCACCCCAAAACGAAACTCTGTCTTGCGGGTCATTTTTACGGTGTCATTAACAACAGCAAAATTAACTGGAAGAAGGCGCAAAGTCAATCAAGCAAAAATCTCATTTGAGAAGAGGTTGTTCATTCAGCGAGATCCTCAAATTCTTCCCCAGAGAGAATACACAGAATCACAGGACACCTGCCACGGAATCACAGGACATGTTCGCGGCCACCAAGAGAAGCCACCAGATGACAGTCCCCGCAGGAACACAGACCCCTCTGCCCCTCCCACCAGGGGTTCCTCAACTTGTCAGCACACTTGCAATCACCTGGGGAGCTTCACAAAATACTGATGCCGGGCCCCCACCCTCACACTCTGATTCACAAGATCCCAGGGTCTCTAACGTGCAGGCAAGTCTGGGCCCACCACCCTAGGCCTCGCCTCCCCCCACCTGCTCTGAAGTTGCCACCACGGGTTCCAAGCCCAGTGGACAGCATCAGCACGGCGGATCAGTGCGCACTGGCCAAGAGCAGGATTTGGGGACAGTAACAGCAACAATAAAGATGCAAAGGAAGCCGAACTTGATGGCACTTCTTCCCTTTCCACTGTCCTATTGGCTCGGAGCTTGCCAGAGAGGCCCCACAGGTCCAAAGTCCACCCATCTACATACAGCCAGGCTCTGCTAAGGAAAGGTCCAAGGGGGGCAGTGAGATTTAATGTGCTAGACCGTAGCCAGAAGCGACCCTTGAAACGGGCCCTCACCTGGCCGCCTACCCCTTGGCTAGGAGGCCCTGTTCTGCCTCAGTGACAGGATGCAGGAGACAGAAGCCCATCTAGTCTGGCCAGGAAAGCAGCCCAGATTTGCTCCAGAGAGCTTTAAGTGCTGTCTCCCTGCACTTAACCCCTGCCTGACTACCTCATTCTTTCCAGGACAAAGGGGATTTCATGAGTGAGCCCTCATCCAGGGCTGAGAGCATGGCCTCGAGCATTGCAGAAGCCTGAGCTGCCGTCCAGGACTGGTCTTCACGGGGGAGTGGGTGTGCACAAGGTGAGCTGGCCCAGGCCCCGAGTCATTACACTGGCATTTAGGGAGCTGTGGGCTGGGTCCCCAGAGATCCAGACTGTCTGCATCTGGGGGGTAAGGGAGTGGGTAGGTAAGGAGCTCACTCATGGTCACATGCGCTGCTGCATCTGACTCCCCCCAGAGCCTGTGCTCTTGGCAGCTCGGGAGAGCTCAATCCTCTTCCTCCTCCTCCTCCTCCTCCTCCTCCTCCACCACCACCACCACCACCCCTGGCATCAGAGACCTCAGTGAAACCACAAGCTGTTTGTTCCCAGGCACAGGAAGGAGATCTGAAAAACACAGCAACAGGCACCCAGGTCCAGTTATTCCCAGTGTGCCATCACCATTCCAAGCCAGACAGTAAGTAATTGTTCACATGGAGCTGATGAACTTTGCTTAAAAACAAGATGGAGCAATCTTTCCTAAGCTACTTGGTTTGAGCCTAAGTTGACCATGAACTGAACCAGAGCACATTTCCTGATTATAGAGGTAATTTTGAGGACTTCTTTCTCCGTAGCTATCATAGATGCCAGCAAGGACCAAAGAGAAGGAAGAGACAAGTCCCAGGAGTGCATGCTGACCTAAGGACACTGCCCATCACCCAGAAGTGGGAACCGGAAGGTATACATGGTTCTTAAGACCCTCCCTTGGACTGATGGAACAGTGTCTCTCCAGCAAGCATGACTGCACAGCCAAGAGTTGGGGCTCCCTCAACTGCCCTCCCAACCCCTCAAGACACATCGGTATCTACGTCACCCCTGCCCCCCACTTCCTTCCTTGAATTCCATGGTGGCATCTCTCTTGAAGTTTATAAATAAACTACAAACTGCTGGCCTCCAATCCCTGCCCCAACCCCGGGAGGGATGTACGGCCAGCTCCAGACATTAATATGTACAGGGAGGAGGACCCAGAACTCGCAGGCGAGAGAGACGGTGTTCCTCCAACCCACCCAAACCAGGACAGCAGATGAACTAAATGAAAGCCCCACCAGGAACTCCAGATGGAGGCTGCAAAGATGGCAGCTTCTAGCACGTGCTTTTGATTACCAGCGATAAGGTGGAAGCTCTGCGAGCGAGACGCTCCCGCTTCCACCACCCAGGCGAACCTGGAAGCTTCCCCTCCGCATCAGACCTCTCCAGGGTGGGTCTTCCCGGGCCAGGACACGCTCGAGGGGCAAGGGCCTACTCTGGAGTTGCATGCCTTTCAAAAGCCACTGCACACACACAGCTGAACTCGGAGCTGCCAAACCAGAGTCCAGAACCCATCCACAAACACGCCCCCACCCCCGAAGCGCATATCCTCGTGGGAAAGCTGCCCCACTGTCCACCTACCCCAGGTGGGCATCAAGGAACCCAGGCCTATCCCACACCTTGCCTGGGGGCCCCTGCCTGCTCATGCGTCTGGGCACGGGACCGTCTATCTGTACGTCTGCAGCGCACGCGCGCGCACGCACACAAAACCATGCCCACCAAGCCATCCATCTGTCTCAGAGAGCCGGCTGTCAGAAATGAAAGTACAATCTCCTGGAAGCAAGTCCCAGCCTTCTAAAAATGTGCCGTTTTCCCAGACTGAGGAAACTTGCAGGGGTGGGGTATGTCTCTGTAAGTCCCGAAGGCCCGGGCCCACCGCCTCCCTGGCCAGACCCAAGCTGCAAGGCTGGATTTCAAATGCAGCCAGCGGGCCTACTCCCAGGGCTCCCACCCACCCGCTCCCCTTCCCTGCAGGAGAGGGAAGGGCCAGCCTCGGAGTCACCCCGGCAGTTCAGGAGGGGAATGCCTTGGAGCACACCCCCACCCCCACCTCTGAGGCACCACATTTTCACATTTGGCTGTTTTCTCTTTCCCTTCTTCCCTTGCCAAGAGAATCAAGCCCTGGCTCCCGCTCCCGACCTCCCTCCCACCCTAAACTGAGCCCCATTCATTAAGCCCGCTCTCAGCCAGGGCAGGACAGGAAGGAAAACAGCACACAGGGCCTGTGAAAGAGACACTGAGAGAGGTTATTCCAAGGGGGAGGGGGGGGCAGATCCTTGTGGGCGCTTTCACCGCTCCCCACCTTGATGCCCACTTGCCCCGCCTTCCTGAAGCAGGCTCCCACCCTCCGGCCTCTGCTAACCCTTTCCCCTGGGCAGCCTCGTCCCACTCGGCCACAGGCCCTGCCCCATTCAGCCAGGCTGCCACCACAGCCCCCACCAGCCTCATCCTCCAAGACAGACACACCCAGGCCACCTACCCTCCCCCCATGGAAAGATCAACTCGGGAAGGAGGAGGTTTGGGCTCGCTCCATTTGCAAAACCCTCGCCCTGGACCGGGGCCATTAAATCGTCTTTTTAGGGGGCACTCTCACTCCAAAGGGTGCAGCCCCGGGCTTTCTCTGTGCCCATCACCTCCCCTCTCCGGACACCCCCAAACCACTGGGCACCAACCCAGAAATCAAGTTTCTTCAGTTTCCCCCCACAGCACATTATTAATAAACTGCTCCAACTCTGAACAGAAAGAAGAAAGAGCTCAAACTTTGAAGCCTTGGGAATTAGTAAATTAAGAGCTAAAATTCAAAACAAATGCTCTTTCATGTGGAGGCCCCCTGGTCTTTTTCCTTTTGCAGTTTTGTTAAACCATTCGATCCCTTCAGACACCACCACTCCTCCCTAGCAGCTCCTTAGTAATCTAAATGGTTGCAATTACCTTAGAGGGTAGGGATGGCAGGGGAGCGGTTAATCATTGTTTTATACAGACACACCCCCCCCTCCCCGTTTCTTTCTAGGACTGGGGGAGCTTCGGGAAAGCAAAGTCAAGCGCCCACCCATCTCCCTCCCATGGGGCTGCCTGGGGCATGCTGCCGTTTGGCTCTCAGGCCAAGGGAGGAGATGCTCGGCCTGGTGTTGTCACTTCCCCCAGCAGAGGAGACAGACAAGATGTTATCAGTAAGACAACCCTTCCGAAAAGCCCCCCCCTTTCAAAAGCTACCACTTCCCTTGCTTATTTCATGTGGTTCGAAGGGGCTGGGGCTCCTCCCTACACATTCAGGATTTAAAAAATAAACCCATCTAACAACATCCTGAGTGTGTTCTTTTGCCCAAACCCTCTCCTCTTCTTGGCCTTCTTTCTTTCAGGAACTTTCTCAGCCTTAGAAAGCAGAAAAGACGCAGTTCACAAGTTCTCCACCGCTGCGGTCCAGCCCCGTCCTCACACCCGAAGCCCCCGCCCCTCTCTGGGCCCCCTCCGCTTCCTGCTCACTCCTCATTAGGAGCTTTGTGTAAACAATACCCTCCCGTCGCAGACAACAGTAGGAGTATATATTGTACTGAAATAAAAACAAACAAGGGTCTTCCTAAAGGCGTCCTCGGCAAGCTCAGTTCCTGGAGGAGAGCCTGGGAGGGGCTGACCGGGATGAGCTGAGCATGACCGTGGCTTGGAGGCATCAGAGGTCACCTCACAGAAGAGGGTACCTCGCAGTCCCCGCTGGAGACAAATTTTACTGCTTCCAGCCGAGCTGCCATGATCCTATGCCAATGTCCCCAAGCAAGAAACAACAAATGCACGCAACTCTGTGGAATTTCTCCCCCACCACCCTCCCCCAGTCTACTTTGCCTCCTGCTTTAGCCAGCTCTCAGAAAATCTAGTGACAGCCATACCGGGGTGGGAAAATCAGGTGGAAATCGATGTCTTCTAAGAAAAGAGGAAAATGCTTCCCACTTATATTGCTAATGAGTTTCTCCAAGTTTATGACTCTCTTCTCCTGCCCCTCAGGGACAGTGATGCTCGGGCTCCCCAACGCCCCTCCCTTAATCCCATAACCCTCCAGCACTGGTATTCCAGGCCCTCAAGCACAAACATCAGCCCTGAGGAAGAAAACCTTCCCTCCGGGGTAGCCCTACGAAGTGTCTAGGGTCTGCAGTGCCTCCATCCTGTGGCTCCCATGCCCAGACAATGCGCTAAGCTAGCCTGGGAAGGAAAACTTGCAAAGAAGCATCAAGGACGTCTATGCAGAATTCCCACCCTACACTTGGGATCTGCTTTCAAGTTCCCAAAAGGTGGATCCATCCCCTTCAAGGCACTCGATGCACTAAGGACAAGTGCAAAAAAGGGTTTAAACCCATCAACTAACGGACACCCACGTCTGCAACTGCAAGCCCCTCGAGCCAGTAGCTACTTTCACAATAACCAGGAAACAGCACCCCGCCAGTCCGCAGCTGGCCCCCACTTCCTCATCCACGGAGCAGGCCCAGCGTCCTGATGCGTAGGGGACCGCAGAATGACCAGCTCAGGGGCCTGAGTCGCCACGGATGCATCCAGTTTAAGCACATAAAAGTGAGAATTAATCCCAGACCAGCTGGGGCGGCAGAAGGCCACCCCCATTCCTCCAGTGTCCAGTCATTTCAAGAGGTCTTGAAACTGCCAGGAAAAGAAGAGAAAATGTCTCACCTGAAAGCCCCCCAGGGGCCAGATAATTCGTTCCCCCTGTTTCAGCGGAGGAAGGCACAGCATCTGGACAGTCTGCTGTGGATTTGAAAAGGAGAGAGAAATAAATAAATACACAAATAAATAAATAAAAACACCAAGATTAATTTTTAAGCACATTCTAAACAGCATTAAAGAGAAACCACACATTCCAAACAGCTGACTCCCGCCGCGATGCTCATTATTAATGGTCTGCTCAGGCTTTGCTGCCCATCATAAGACAGACCGCAGCACCTTGTCACCCGTCCGGGCTCTGGACAGCCAGTTAATCATTAGTCAAGTCAGGCTTGATCACAGACTGGCTGGAATTTCTTTTATTGCAAATCCCCCATTGAGGAAACCAGGTAGTTCCCAAGGTGAAAGGACGCCTGGGTTCTTTTCTCAACCCCGTTACTGTCTGCCTACCAACCATCCCAGAGAAGATCAAGGGTGAAGCCTCCTTGCTCAGATCCCGTGGCCTCTCTGCCACTCCCATAGACCAGTCTCTCCCTCATCTTGTGAAAGACAGACTTCCCAGTTCCTTTAGGACTTCTCAAGACTTCCCTTGGGCTGAATGAAGGGCCTTCTTTTTCCTTTTTTTTTTTTTTTTAGATCTTATCTGAGAGAGAGTGGAAACACGAGTGTGGGGAGGGGCAGATGGAGAAGCAGGCTCCCCCCACCCCACCGCTGCGCAGGGAGCCCAATGTGGGGCTCCATCCCAGGACCCCGGGATCATGACCTGAGCCCAAGGCAGACACTTAACCGACTGAGCCACCCAGGCACCCCTGCTTTTTCCTTTTTAATTGACGTACAAGTATGGCAAAGCGTACAAATCTCAAGAACAACCCGGTGAATCCTACTCGTGTACCACACCTGCGTAAAGCCACCACCAGATCAGGACAGAGAGAACATTCTCATGAAGGCTCCCAGCCGGAGGGGAAATGTTCTCCCTCCTTCCAAGCTTGGTCCAAACTCCTCATCTCTGGAAACCTTCCCGGGCAGCCCCAGACCTGCAAGGCTCCCTGCCCTCGGTTCCCATAAAATCTTTCTGGCACCCAGCACTTGGAGTTCCCTTCTGCTGTCTTCGCTGATGTCGTACCTTCAGATCCCGTCTGCCCTAGCTAGACTAGAAGCTTCTCTTCAACATCTCTGTCACCCTCAGGTACTCAGAATGGTGACCTAAATGTTAACGAGGATAATGACCATTCGGGCTGAAAAATAGACTCGACAACCTCCCTCCAAGCAACCAAACCAAAAAATAATGCCTCCGAACCACAACTAATTAGTCCCATGAAACAAAAACACACAAGACCCTTAAGCTCCGTCATGCACTATCGCCAATGCCAAACTTCCAGAGCCATAGAGAAAGGCCGGGCTTGGGAAAGGGGCTTCCCGGCTCCGCCCCAGCACACTAGGTCAGATGGTGCAATTCCAGCCCCCCAAGCACCCCAGGTCACCAGCAGGATGTCCCTGGGGTCCTACCAGTTTCCCACTCGATCCACTTGGCCACACTGGCAGATAGGAACTCAAATGCACGGGCAGCCCAGAGGCAAGTAGCCCATCAGCAGTCTCCATCTACCCGCCCCCCGCCAAAAAAGAGGTGGGGGGCTGAGCATGGCCTACACGGGACCCCAAAACCGCCTCTGGGTTTCTGCCACCGGTTCCTCCAGCTACTAATCCCAGGGACCGCCCCCCTTCCCCACATTCCCTGGCATTCTCTCTCAGGCTGGAAGAACAACTTTTCAAGAATTCTCACCGGGGGAGGGGGGAGCGCAGGGGCAGCAGCGGTGGCCGGGGAGAGAGAAAAGACTGTGTGTAATCTCATTTTATCAGGGTAAAGTGTAATTCCTAACAGGAATATACACTTTTACAGGATACACTTAATCAAATGCAAAACAATAGGGGGAGCAGGAAATGGAGTCGCTTGTTAACTGGTGTAGACCCTGCACTTTCTAAACTACTTTGATGGCCTCCACCATGTTCTAGAGATAGGCTTTACCTACCCACAAGCGGAAGACACCCCCAGGTTAAACATGATGACTGATCCACGGCCACGGCCCCCCGCCTTCCTCCAGCTTCAGCTGGCTGAATCCCAGGGGCGAAGTGTGTGTGTGTTTCAAAGGAAGGACCCAGCATCTCGGGGCAGAGCTGGGACCACATTCAGCCCGGCTCAGATCAAAGGTAAGCCAGCTCCTCATCGGCAACCACAAGCGTTTTTATGAAATGGTGCTCTGCCCTTCTGCAGAGCCTTTGATCTCAGGAGGGATTTACAAACATTAATTAGGCCTCCCTACCACCCCTGTGAAGTAGCAAAATATACCTGTTCGACCCGCACCCGGGCAAACTGAGGCGTCACTGACAGCCCAAGGGGCCGCCCAGTGAGCTGGGCCATGCCCAAGAGTTCGGTGCTCATCTCGCCCATCCCACAGCTCTCCCTCCCCCAGGCATCCCCAGTCCATAGTCAGGCCCAGACAGTCCCAGCATCCAGACTGGCCTCCAGCTACCACCAGGCTCGTAAAGGTCAAAGAGGCCACACCTCCATCCCTCACGCACTAAAAAGCTCCAGCGAGCTAGACCTCCAAAGTTAGCGTCTCAGCCTCCGCCTTGTGTCATTGGCTCTCCAGAGCCCAGGCTGCACACACACAGAAGTTCTAGGCCATTCCTGGCTCTCATCCATCGTTAAACATTACCAAGCGCCCAGTAAGTGCTGGGTTCTCTGGAAGGAAAACAGTCCTTCAAAGACACAAACCTGGGGACCAGCCAAGGAATGAGCTGTTCAGAGGGGGTACAAGGTGAGGGAGCTGGGGATCCCACTTCTCTTACCAAGAAAGAAATGGTTCCAGGAGAGCCTGGATGTTCTGACAACTTAGTTCTGAGCTTCTTAAGTGGCACCAGGGCCAGAGGAACCCCATCCCCGCTCCCCCAACCACAGCCTTACCCTCAATGTCCCAGCTCTGGCCCCAACCACAACTCAGACGAACCCTGGGTACAGCACAATCCACCGCATTGGAATCATTCACATTTTTAGGCAGGCACATCATCAGGCCCGTAGAATGAATGAACGAACCAATTAATGAGCAAATGAATGAATCATCTAACTCTTTTAACTCTTTGATCATCTGGACTTAAAGAGGTTCAGAAAAGTTAAGAGGCGTGAGTTAAGAGGTAAAAACAGGGCTAGATCTCAGACTTCTCAACTACGCCTCGGAGGCTTGATCCACCAAATGGGTACTGATCACCTGGGTCCCCAGCCTACTCAAGTAGTGTCTCCAGCAACACCCCTCCCACCGCCAGCCATTCAAGCCGTCTACACCATCAGATACAGAGGACACAGGGAGCAGAGCCCACAGAGCAGTCCCCTCAGTATCCATACACCGACTTCTACTTTGAAACAGCATGTCCTTATCCCTTGTGGGAGGGGAAGGAGTCTTCTTGACTTCGAATAGCCCCAAGTCCCAGCTGCCACCCTGCCCCTAGGTTCAGTTATGTCTAACTCTTTCCTGGAAGTTCCTGCTGGTTTGGGACCAGCCAGCACCCAGGTCTACAAAGCTCAGGCCCTACCAGAGGCTACCGTGGGATGGCTTGAACCACAGCAAAATGAGAGCTCCCAGCTTTAAGCCCCGGAGTTCCTCCAAAGGCTACAGAGGTACCAGGCCCCAGGTCCCTTCCCACCACCTCTTCCAGAGCTGGAGACTTCCCAGAAGGAATTCCCTGAGTTGTGCGACTGGTTAAGATTTTAACAGTTGTCCACTGTAAAACCTTGCGACTGGTTCTCACCTAGTTACCCAAGACCAAAAATCCAGCCTAGGGCTCAGACGCTTAAGAACACAAGCAGCTGATCTCAATTCCCCAGCCCAGTACTCTCCTTCCATATGGAAGGTGAAGACGAAAACCTGGGGCAGCATCCCACCTGTGTGTGTAACCTCAAAGCCCCAGCCCCTGCCCTGTCCCCAGCCCCACCATACCCAGACCTGGCTAGCCGCCAGGGTGTGAGGACAGTTCTTCCATGGGGGGACTTCGCCTGTTACCACCTCCTGTCCCTACACAACAGGGCCTTTTTACACTCCTCTTCTTTCTTTTGTTTTGTTTTAAACAAAACGTTTTGGGTGAGTAACCAGCTGTTTGAGTTTCCGATTGGCAGGTTAATCACTTCCTATTGGCTGATCTGGAAAACTTTTCTCCCCCGTGGAAATGGCACATTCCTGTCTTTGTGGCTTCTCTGTTTACACACATTTTGCTACCTAATGTCAACACTTGCTAATGAATAAATCTATCACACCACTCACTGAAAATGAGGTCCTGGCCCAGCAGAAGGACTGCGGGCATCCCGTGAACAGATTTATCCTGGTGTCTCGGCAGAAGACCCAAGACAGCGTGGCCCTCCCTTTTTTAAAGAGGTTTCTGGGAGCATTTATTGACCCCCCCCCCCAGCAATCTTGACTCCTGGGGCCAAGGTAGTCGACTGGTCTTTCTCTCGGTTAAGGAACCCCTCCAGATGGGAAGGATACAGAAGTTAAAACCACAACAGGGCAGAGATGGCCCCTTGTAGGACGAACCTCACGAAAGAACCCTGGGTCTTGATGTCAAAGCCCAGTCAAGCTACATTCTTCGAGAAAACAGCGTTGTGACTTCAGTTAACGTTTGTTACAAATACAGAGAGCCGGTTATCTCCTCATTAATGACCATTTATCTGGTGTTTTGTAAATCGAAAGCAAAATATCACATGCTTTGCAGGCACTTATTAGACAGGCACCAGGCAGACAGCAACGCCTCCCGACTTCAGGGAGCGGTGGAGTCCCGGGAGGGCTGGCTGCCCAGCGCGGGCTTCGGTTACACCGTTCATTAAAGTATTTAATTTATGACAACGCCCCAGCAAAACTTTTAATTAGTGGGGGGAAAGGCCCAACAGCCACAACTCATGAGGCGGAAGGACTTGTGGAATTCCGAGAGAGAAATGGGGCCCAACCCTTCACGTCTCCTGCGCCCAGAATCTTGGCAAAACAAAAATGTCACAAGGGTTTGCATTCTTCAGGTACCAGTAGGTGGGCCTGAAGGCCGGAAGTTACAATCGGTACTTTTCGGCTGGTGAATCCTCCCCCCTGCCCCCACTGTGGAAGAAGGGGCTCTCTAGGGCACCGGGGCCCATCGGGGTTGGCACTCCCAAGCCCCAGTTTCGCTGCCCTGCTGCCCCCTGGCCCTGCGTGCTCCATTGGGTGAGCCCCTGCCCTGCCAGCCAGCAGGTGAAAGCAGAGGACCGCAACGGGGCTGGTACCAGTCTCAAATGGGCTTTTACTCTGGCTCCACGCCACCCAGTGACAAAGCAACAGGCAGGCAGAGCTATGCTAAAAACTTGTGTAGTCCCTACCAAGAATTCTGAGAAAACCCAGGGCCGAAGTAACTTGCAGGTGTCCTCTGCTTCCATCGCCTTGACTTCTTAAATTTTCTAACCTCTTACTTCCAACCAAAGCCTTCTCTGCACCTTTGAAACTGTCTTCCCTCTCATCGAATTATCCATTCGTCTCACTGACTCGCTGGCACAAAGTCTCTGCATTTTCCCATCAACCTGTCCTATTTGGCGCTCGAGACACTCTGCGTGGATCAAATTCCACGTGTTAAAGCTGAGCCAACTCTGGTGAGAGTGAAAATACATTAATAAAAAAAAAGGAACAAAACGTAAAGATCATCTAGGAACACCTCTGCAAAAAAGAAAATCTAGAGAGAGCGAGCCGCACGCACGCACGCACGCACGCACACACACACCTCCCTCTCCAGCCACAACAAAAACAGAAAAATCCACCAAACTTCCAACAGAGGAAGCCCAGAATCACCTCGGGGCAAGCCCAGCGCCTCCCCAAAGCCGCTGCCTCGACCTAAAAATCCGCGTTCTAGAGGCTCCGTTTCTAACTTAAGATAGGAAGGATATTTTTAAAACCATCTACTCACCAGTTGGTTTGAGAAAATCCATCGGGTATCTGGAGTAAGGAGGAGGGGGAGACTCTGGAATTAAAAAAGTAAGAGAAAATAAAGGCCGAGCCATGAGAAAGAGAGATAGAAACTTATGATAACAGAGGCATTCTTTTAGCCCAACTGTTTGTCTTAGCTGTGGGGGTTGGAGGCAGGGCCGCGAGGCGGTGATTGCCTTGATATTTAGCTGTCAGATAAACAAAAGAGGCCGCCTGGCGCCAGCCTCGCCGCTCCGCTCCTCCACGTCTGCAGCCGCCGCCGCCGCCGCGCTCCGCCGGCCCCGCTGGAAAGCACCGGCTCGGCCCGGGCCGCGCACTTCCCAGTTCACGGGGCGGGGAGTGACAAAGCCCCCTCCCTGTCCCCCGACCCTTCAGAGCCCGCTCCCACCGCCCCCGCCCGCCGGGGGCGCAATTCACCCCCTCGCCCCGCCCCCCGCCCGCCGCCGCACACCCGCGCAGAAACTCGGGGATCCCCTTTACCAGCCCACCCAGGAGACGCGCCCCAAGTGCGCTGGTGAACTTGGATCTGCGGGAGCCCGAGACACATCCCCCGCCGCGCACGGAGACGTGGAGGAACGGGAAGCGGGGGAGGAGGCTGAGACAAGATCGAGCGAGAGAGGCTGGGGTCTCAGAAGCGAAGCCCAGGCCCCGGCGCGGTAAGGGGCGACCAAGGCTCGGAGGAACTGGGGACAGACCATCCTGGAGTCAAGTCTGTGCTTTACTGTACTGGAAGAAAGGAAGAAGTTGGGGACACCCGACTTCTGACCACTGGCTCTTTTCCATCCTGGCTGGCGGACTTGAGAGGAGATACCCAGTTGGGCCTCCCATCCTACCCCTCTTTGCCCCAAGACCCAGGGCTGCGCGGCCAGGGAGTATCCCGACGTGACTCTCCTTATTTACTGAAGGCACAGACACTTCCAGCCTCTACGACTCGCTTCTCCCAACCTTCCTTGGCGGGCTTGGACCGAATCCAACTCGGCCACACACCTCAACGCTTTCCGGGTGCACGGGTAGGCGTGACCCCACTTCTCTCCGCACCCCCTAGCTGCTATGGAAATGAAGGCAACTCATTTTTAACTGCGTGTCTGTGGAGCGTGTGCCTGAGTGTGTGCCTGTGGAGTGTGTGCCCACCTAGGGGCAGCAAAGGAGAAAGACCTGGAAGGGAACCCCCAGGGAATGCCCTTGCAGTTTCCCCGTGTCCTTTCTCTACTTTTGTCCCCAAAGTCTCTTCCCAGTAGGGGATGTACACCCCTCCCCGAGGTGGCTGCGCGCGCCCGCGCGCACACACACACACACACACACACACACACACACACACAAAGCCCTGAGGGGAAAGGGGGTTCTTCCACCACCAGAGCGCCAGGGGAAGGGAAAGGAACGGGGTGAGCGCGGAACAACTTCTTACCTAGTTCGCAGAGTCGGCTAAGGTGATGGGGGTTGCAGCACACCAGCTCGGGGTTGATCTTCCCGTAAGATTCACAGCAACACAGCCTCTTGACTTCCGAGGAATGCCTGAGATCCGGCCACCTGAACACTTTGCACAGCAGGAGGGGGAGCGAGTAGGACGAGGGCGGCTGCGCGGGCTGCGAGCCGGCGGGCGCCCCCAGGCCCAGCCTGCAGTCCAGGCGGCCGGGCAGCAGGAGGCACGCGGTGCGCGTACCGCCGCGGGACTCCACGGCCTGGAGCAGCAGCTCCAACTGCCGTTCCTTCAGTTTCTTAAGCACTGAGTGCGTGAGCGCCTTCAGATCCGCCTCGGCGACCCCGGCCGCGCCGGCGCCCGTGGCTGGGGGGTGGGGATGGTGGTGACCTTTGGCACCTCGGACCGCCTTGCCCAGGCAGCAGCCAGCCCTGCCCGAGCCGCCGCCACCGGCCCCATGCGCCCGGCCGTCCGTCGCCCCTTCTCCCCGCAGCTCGCCTCCTCCTCCGCCTCCCCCCGCGCCCTCCTCCTCGTCCTCGCCGCCGGGCGCACGGCTCCTCCAGAGACGCCGGACGAGCGCAGATCGTTTGGTCCTGAACATGCGGGGCGAGGAGGCGAGGAGAAAAGTCGTTTGCCGGCTAAGGAGCGAACATGACCTCCGCACACCATGAAGAAGTCGGGCGCCGAGTTGGGGCAGCAGGCGCAGGCGACAGCAGCAGCAGCAGGGGCCCGGGCAGGAGCGGCGGCGGCGGCCCGAGGGGCGCTCCGTGGCATGCGCCAGTCTCCCAGAGGCCGGGGCGCGCGCGGGGGCCCGGGGGCGCCCGCCGGGGCTCGGGGGCCTGCGCTCTGGCTGCCCCACCCCGCGCGGCCCGCGCCGTGCGCGGCTCTCGGGCCCCGGCGCACCCCGGAGGAACGCGGCCGCCGCTTCCCTGGGGGCGGCGAAGCCTGCCCCGGTCGGCGCCTCCCAAAAAAGAGGCCCCCCCGCAGCGGCTCCCGAGTGTCGGGCTCGCCAGCCTCGGCTTCCTACATGGAAGATCCGCGGGGGCAAAAAACGAAAGGCGTTCGGCTGGGCTGCTGGAGGGAGGAAAAAGCCTCTTTCCCCCTTGCTAAGCAACTTAATTTGGGGGTGGGGAGAACAGGCAATTAAAAAAAAAAAAGCAGGCACGAGATTTATTTTTTTCCTCTATATCCTTAGTAACCGGATCTCCTCGAATTCCGTGCACACGAAGACTCGGGGGAGGGGGCCGAGTGGACTTCACCCCGCATGAGATGTTAAGACAGCTCTTAAAAATCTAAGAGCCAAATATGCAAAGCCCCAAATTAAAAACACCACCTCCTCGCACCCCCGGAGGTCTGGGGGTGTCCGGCTGGAGCTGGGGTTTAAAAAAAGAAAATGTTTACAAAGTAGAACAAGACGTTCGAGGGGTGGAAAAAAACGTATCCACGAGTTACATCCCCCTTTTTTCCTTGCAGAGCCCCGCTGGTCTTCCTCTCCTTTTCTTCTGCCAAGGAAAAAAAAAAAATCGTATATTTTTTTTAATCCACTGAAAGCTCTGGCTAGGCTGCTTCAATCCTCGGCATCTGGGTGTTTTAGGGGAGTCTGGTCTTTCCTCCTGCGCTCCCGGGGGCCCCGGTCCTCGGCGGGGACTTCCTCGGGGCTGGCGGGGGCGCAGGGGCAGAAGATGCTGCGGCGGCGGCTGCGCCCGGCGGGGCTGACAGCGCGGGGGAGGGCGGCGCGGCGGCGGCGGCGGCGGCAGCGGCAGCGGCGGGCCCCTGGCGGGTCGCGCGCTCTCGCCCTCCTGGGCGCAAGCTGCTCACTAATGCGGGGGCCGCCGGCGCCCCCTCCCCTGGCCGCGGCTGGCCGCCGGGACTCCCCGCAGGAGCTGCTCGCCGCGACCCGGCTGCGGCGGCAAAGGAGGCCCGGGTGTCCTCACGCCGCCTCCTCCACCGAGACTCTCCTCGTCGCGCCCGGGAGCCTCCTTGTCCCCCGTCCGCCCTCTCCTGGCGCTCGGGTCCTTCTGCCGCCGCCGGGGGCTCGCCGCGCCGCACTCAGGGTCTCCCGGGCCGGACGCTCGGCAGTTCGGCGCCGGCGGGCTGGCTCTGTCTCGGGCAGCTCTCTCCCGCGCGGCGAGCGGACCGAGCACGGCGCCCGGCTGGCTCGGCTGGCGCGGCTCGGGGACAGGGTGCTCCGTGCGCCGAGCGAGTGAGCGAGTGTGCCCGCGGCTCGCCGCCTCCCGCAAGGCCTCCCGCCCCCGCCCCCTTCCCTCCCCCTTCCACCCCCTTCGCTCCCCCGCCCCCAGCCGCCGCCGCCACCGCCTCCTCCTCCTCCCCGCCCCCCGCTCCCCCCCCTCGGGCCCTCTGCTCTGCTGGTTCCACTGCGCAGTGGCGCGCCCGGCTCCGGCCTCGTCACGTGGCCGTCTAGACACCCTGTCGCTTTAAAAAAAAAAAAGGCGATTGTGTTTCGCAAACAACAGATCGGGTTTCTAAAAGCTATTTCTCCCCCCGCCCCCCCGCCACCGCCACCCCCTCCCCGATCTGCAGAGGGGGGACCACTCGGAGGGGGAGGCGGGTAAAGGTGGGGAGCTGAGCAGCTCCCAGAATCGACTGAGACCTGGCAGATCGGAGGAGAAACGGGAAGACCCAAAAGCGCCGAGCGGGCTTTGCCGGCGGGTTTTGGAGCGGAACGAACCGGTCGGTGGCCCGATTTAGACCCAGCCCCGGGAGCTTCGCAGTGGCTGTCCCGCGGGCGCTCGCCGCAGCGCTTCATTCATTCGTTTTGTTTTAAAGGCCCTGGCGGCGGATCCCCTGGCCGCGCGGGAGGAAAGGGGGAGGAGAGCGCTGTCTCCGTTTAAAAGACATTTACACCGGACTGGACCGAGGCCCTGGGAAGTGTGCGCTGGAGGGAACAGCCGGGCCGCCGAGGGCGGGGAGGCGGCGCGAATGTGACCTCAGCGGCGGCCGCGCGCTCCCTCCCGCCCTCTCCCGCTCCGGGCTCGGGTTTCTAGGACTGCCTGGAGAAGTGTGTCTTATGCACAGCTCTGGAATGCATTTGGCCGGCTGACGAGCTGCGAGGGGCAGCATCCTGGCGGGAGAAGGGGCGGGGGCGGGGGGGGGGGGTGGCGCTCGGGCCCGCCGCCGGCAGGTTTCCTCCCGAGCCCGGAAGACCTCCGGCACCACGCCTCCCGGCGCGCGAAGGTTACCTTTCCGAGCAGACCTGCCTAGGGCATGCATATGCATGCACGGCCTGTTTCTGCGCCCTTCTCGGCCCCGTAGCCTTCAAGGTGCTTAGGGTCATAGAGTTTATCCCCCTGACCCCGGGTTCGGGAGAAGGCCAGACCCAGCTGGCAGGTTACTTCAAGGAAGTGGGTAAGGCCCTCGGTAGGGCACAGGACCCAAATGCGTTTATTTCGTGAAAGCTGATGGTCCTGAGAGACGAAATGATTTAAATATATACACATCACTATTGACGAGGCCACTCGTTGGCATGGTGATCCAACCTCACAAATTATTCAGTGAAATAAAAAAATTTTAAAGTCATTTACAATTGTGATATCAGGTCAATAATGAAACTCATGGAGATGAGATGAACGATGAATCTTTATAAAAGGTGAAATGTACTATTTTCATTATCCCGGCTAAGTTATATGTTCTTAGAAGGAAAAGGGGCGGATGAATCTTAGCTTTGCAGCCCCCTCCCCTCCAACAACTTCAGAGGCCTATGACTTAACAGTACATGCTTAATAAACAGTTAGGAATCAAGGGAGGACGTCGCAAAGGGGCATTTGGATCACTCCCCCCAAATCTAACAAAAGCACCTTGGAGGTAAAAATGTGAGAGAAAATCAGCAACATTGATTACACGATCATCTCCAGGCGAGGGAGCCCTGAAGCTTATCGACAATAAGACACTGGGTGCCCAACAGAGCAGAAATGTGTGTAGGGCCGGGCAGAAGCGGGCATTCTAAACATTGACTTTGTAAGACCACATAGCTGCAATTGTATAAGGTCATAATTTTATTGTAAATAAAAATGTTGCCTATTGAAAATGGCATTGAGACTGTGTGTGTGTGTTGGGAGAGGGGAGGCTTTGTAAAGAGGCACCTTGCAAAGACAGCAGCCAAGAAAGCCCAGGAGGAAATGGTCGAAGTGGAGGTTTGGCTCTGGGTGATCCCATCATCACAGGTGGGAAAGACCAAAGAGACAGAAATAAGATTTCTGGGAAATGTATAATATACTCACCTTAGAAAGGCTTATTAAGAATCCCAGACCGGAAGTCAGAAAACCTGATTCCAGGCTGGGGCTCTGCCCTCACTGGTGAAATAACTTGCACCAGTGGGGATCCTCACTTGGCAGGGATTAAAAAGCTTTCTGGGCCAGTTTCCTGCCCTCTCAGGGTCCCATTCCCTCTCACTGCTCTGGGCCTCGCTAGAAGATCTTTGCTTTTCAAGAGAGGCTAGGCGAGGCTGCAAAGTGACAAGAAGACATAAATAAACAGAGAAATCAAATGTCATCATTCTAATTAAGCATCTTGGCTAAATGGAGAATGTGAGGACTCTTTTAGAAATCTGGCCAATGGTGCTAATGCTCTGTGATGAGAGGCCAGAGCACACACACAAGGCAGGTAGGCTTAGTGGGTGTTTCAGGAGCTGAATCTGACGTCACGGCTTGTCTGAGTAGAACATGCATATACTTGCAGAGCTATGTTCCCACATAGCGTAATTGTGGGTGTTTTAATTCAGGCGTCACCTCTATCTTACCCTCTGTACATGGCTTTCCTCCATTTTACTACCCTAGGTAGATGATGGGTGGGATGCTGGGCAAGTCGCTACAATGATTGGTGCTACTTTATGTCTCCCTGGCATCCCCTGAATCAGTTAACATCCCGAGCCTTCCTGAGAGCCAGCCCCACCCCGCTGCATTCTTGTTCCTTTCCTTTCCAAGAAAGAAGCCGGGCCATGGAGGAACTCCTGGCTGGCTGGTGTGCCTAGAAAGGGAGTTCCTTTCCTTTCCACGGGCGCAAATGAGACTGACAAGCACCCCGTTTCAAACTATTCTGATACTTTAAAAAAAAAAAAGTTTAGGAGTTCACCAAACTATTGTGAATGAGTTTGATTCTAATCACTTGCTGGCAGGGAATATGGAATAAAATCTCTCATTTGCAGTTGTTTATTTCCTGTTGTGGCTTCTATTTTCATCTTTTAGTCACTTTGGTGATAGTAATCAAACCCTAATCATGGTGCAGCCACAAGTCACAGAGACCAAAATAACTTGCAGCAGAGTTCTGACAAACAAGGATGGAGTCAGCTAAAGACCTGGCTACTTAATCACTGGCCACTGGCCCCCGGAGGACTGCGGGGGGCTGCCACTTGACTGAGCGCCGGCTAAGCATCTAGAGGCGGGAGGAAGCCGGAGGGAAGCGGCTCCAAGGCCCCTGGGCTCTGAGCAGTCAGGGCCCCAGAGTGCATGAGGAGAAGCAGGTGGACCCTCCACAGCTGTCAGGGAGGGAAAGAGGGAGCGAGAGATCATCTGCAAACTCCACACCTACAACCAACCCTCAGCTAAAGCCAAAAGACTGCTGCCTGAGGAAGCCAGGCTTCTTCCTTTCGGTCCTTTTCTCCTTTCCAGCCGTTCCGGGAAGAGAGGGGCAGAGAGGCTCCAAAGCACATGTGGGTGGGTGTGTGCTGGTAGGGCTGAGGACAGGGGTGAGGCAGGGCCTCGAAGAAGCCAAAAGAAGAAACCATCGAAGAGGCCAAAAAAGTGTTGGAAAATATCGACATTTCTTGCACAACCGTCCCCTGCAAAATGTGTGAGTGAGCTCTAAACCATCCTGAGCTGGCAGCAAGACAGATGGAAGCAATGGTTCATGCACGGAAGACCGCATGAGTGAGGCCGATGCGACAATCAGCACTTCTTGGCTTATCTTAGAAGAACAAGAACGTAAGTGAATGAAAATGCATCTAATTCACAATCAAATAGAGATGCTATACGCCCCGACTCATCCAATATTCTTGTAGCACAGACACGCTGTCAGCTGATCCATAACATTTGCCAGGATGAGAAGAACATTGTTATGGAGGAACGAGAGAAACATCCACAAAAAGTAAAGATCGAGGACCATGGAGCCATCCAGATACACAGTCACATATAGATACGGTTTCCTCCAGGGAGGGGCACTGGTCAGCTGACGAACAGAGCCGGGTGGGAAACCACCGCATAGAACTTTGTGTACCTTTATTGAGTTTTGCACCATGTGAATGTGTTACTTATTCAAAAAAATACAGATTTCACGATTTTTTTTCCTTTTTTTTTAGAAATCCCTGCCTGCTTTTCTCATTTCCTGAAATTTGCTGTTCTGATGTCCTTGAAGAAAGAGGACTAGTTGGCAAGGTCCCACGTGGAAGTGAGGCTGTAGACAGCTTCTCTCTCTGTGGGGCAGTTACTACAGGAAGGCCGATGACAGCAGAGGCCAATGTGTCATCCCAGACAGCATGGGTGGAGGCTGCCTCGTCATGACCCTGGCAAGAGTCAGTGAGGAAACACGCCAGTCCTAATCAAAAGTCATTCTAGATATCAGTCAGGTGCAAGTCCTAACCCGGGACAGACGGCCTCATAAATACTGATGTCGCGACGACCAGAAGCACAGGAAGGAGCCTGCCCCATCTGAGAACGTGAGAGCTTTGCTTTTTGGAACAGAAACGTGTTCACATGCCTCCCCATCCATTCAGCCAGCATTGATTCAAGACCTGGTGCCAGGCACCAGGGGAGACCGCTGAGGGATCTGAGGGTGGTACCAAAAAGCCTCTGCCCGCAAGAAGTGCATGATCTAGAAGGGGGCTAGAAATAGGGAAATAATCAACCCTCACCAAATGTGACCCAAGCTCCCCCCTTCCCCCACAGTAAGAATGCATGCACTTGCTCCGAGACGGAAAACCAAGCCATTTATTCTGTCTGGGAGGGCGGGGTGTCGAAAGGTTTCTCAAAGAAAGAAATATTTTAGACTAGATGGGCTGAGCTGACTAACCAGGTAGAGATGCTCAAGGTACGAACGGTCACATTCAGAAGGAAAACACGAGAGAAAGAAACGAATTGTAGTTTTCTGTCAACTTTGAGCTAACTCCTCAAAACCTCAAAAACATGCTTGTCACTGCAAGTGTACAACTTTGTCTAGGAATAGCCCTGAGCCTCAGGAAGTCCGTGATGGAGGTGAGGCCCCTGCCATGGGTGTTCTGGGGATCATCTCCCTCAGAATAAAGTTTTCTTCGTAGAAAGGAACGGCAGGACCCCCACTAGAATGTCTGCAGTTACAGAAAAGCTTCTCCTCAAATAACTGGAAAAATTTCCATGATCTGCCCTTCTCAGATCAACGCTTGGGCCTCACTCCTGTGAGGACTGGTTCGTGTCAGGAAACGATACCACTTTCAACACAAGAGGAAGGGAGCTTCGCAGCGAAGCAGGCCTTTGACAGCTCAGTAATGGGAGTTCTTAGATAATGCTCTCAAGTGCCAGCAACAACAAATTACTATTCCCCACTGCAGTATAGACAGACATAACAATTTGGATGAATCGCATAGGCACTAAAAAAATAGGATTTTATTTATTTATTTATTAAAGATTTTATTTATTTATTTGACAGAGAGAGACACAGCAAGAGAGGGAACACAAGCAGGGGGAGTGAGAGAGGGAGAAGCAGGCCTCCTGCTGAGCGGGGAGCCCTACCTGGAATTCATCCCAGGCCCCTGGGACCATGACCCGAGCCCAAGGCAGACGCCTAACGACTGAGCCACCCAGGTGCCCCCAAAAAATATGATTTTAAAGAGAGCAAAGCCTGGGGCGCCTGGATGGCTCAGTCGTTAGGCGTCTGCCTTCGGCTCAGGTCATGACCCCAGGGTCCTGGGATTAGTCCCAGGTAGGGCTCCCTGCTCAGCGGGAAGCCTGCTTCTCTGCCCCTCCTTCTGCCTCTGCCCCCCACTCATGCTCGCTCGCCCTCTCTCTCTCTCGCTCTCAAATAAATAAATAAATTTAAAAAAATATTTAAAATGATAAATAAAGATCACAAATCAGGGAAATAAACGTTGAGCATAACTCGCATGCGCCCTGATGAGCCCTGGAGTTATTGCCCCGCTGTCCAGGCCTCAGGCGGGGGTTTCTTCATTCGGGCCTCCATTTTGACCTCAAAATTTCTACCTGGGTTCTTCTTTCCAGATCCTCTCTTCTCTCAGGCAGAAGACCCTGAGGGCAAAGCGTCCCCTGATGGGAACTGAAACTGCCCCCTCAAGCTAGAAAGGACTGCCCGGAGCCAGCAAGACCCCACCCAAGATTGACTCCAAGACCTTGAACGGTTTGACCTTTACTGTCTACCTGCCAGTAGTGGCCCACCTTTGCCCCACCTGGTCCTTGCACAAACCTGAAAGTATTTTCAGCCCTTGGGAGACAGTCTTTGAGATACTCATCCTACCTCTTCCCAGGACTGGCCTCACTGAAATAAATTCTTATTTCACCACCCCCCGTTCCTCTGCCTTTGGATTTTTGACAGCGGGGAGTGGCTGAACATGATCTGTGTGGGGATCCCCCCACAGTCGCGTGCTCTTGCACCCCTGTGCCCTGTCTACAAAGCCACACTGGAAACAGATTTCCCCTCCCACCAAAAAAACAAAACCAAAACAAAAACCCAGATTCCCAGCTCCTGGTCGAATTGGATTCCCAAATTAACCTTAGCTGTTTTCTGATCCCCTCCCCCCCCCACCCCATTTTTATCTTTCCCATTCCAGAAGTCATTAGGAGATGAATTTGGTGCTCATTTCTGCCTTGTAAGTGCTGGGTAGGATCCAAGTAACGAGACATCTGGTAATGGTGAATCAGCCCCAGCCGCATGCAGAAGGGGTGAATGATGTCTGTAGCAGAGCAGAAGAGTCATGGTGACCACACACGCTGGTCCTGGCACGTTCTGGGACCCACCAAAGGAGCCCGGCCCCATGAGTGATGGGGAAGGCATTTCTACTGGCGCGGACCTACTGGAGCGGAAGGGACCCTCAGCCCGGTTGTAGGATCAAATATACTTTTCTGCCATGACTAGCTTCGAGGCCCTAGGAAAGCCTGTTTCCGTAGTCTGTTTTCCTCATACAACAAACACTGAATTAACAACATCTTGAGCGTGCCAGACCTGGTGTGAGGCTCCCAGCACAAAGCCCTCACCCCGGGGTTGCCGGGATGAGGCGCGGTCGCCGCACCAGCACAAGCCGTATGTAAACGAAGTCGTATACAGATGCTAATTATCATGATTATCATGGATTCCGAGGTCGGGGGCGCCGGCCCCTAAGCTCGTTTTGTCTAACCTTCCCGGTAGGAAATGAAATTTTACCGCCGATCAGTGTCCTAGGGATAGGGTAATGAAGAAGGAAGCCATTTTTCTCGTGTCTGGGGCTTTTGTGGGTTTCCCTAGGACCAGTTGGGACAGTGTCAAAGAAGCAAGGCCAGCGTTAGAGTTTAAATTTAAACAACCAACCCAATAAGCCTGGGAAGTCGTTTTCCTACAATGAGAGAGGGAGAACACAATAAAAAGAGTTCCTCGTTCTTTTCTAGCAGGACTATGAGTCAGAAACATCTTCCTATGTCCTAGAAATAACTTTGTTGGGAATTATGACGGGCTAGGAGGAGGAAGTAAGAAGACGGCCACCTTCTTTGGGGAAGGAGATGCCCAGCGGGCAGGGATGCCGCCCTGCGGAGTTCAGCCTTGATCCCCGACCAAACCCCATGAACGTGTGTTGTGAAGGTCTTCCAGGTCGGGGAAACACGATGTGATTTAGCATTGCTTGTCTGGTCGTCGTTGAGAGTTGATCGGAAAGCTGCAGTAATGTGAGAGCTAGCAATGGTTTTCAGGGTCACCTGGCCCAGATTCCCCACGTAGTGTGTTTTTTTCAAATGCTTAATTATTCGTTATTTTTAGTTCTCTTTTTCTATTTTATTGATCTTCGAATAGGTAACATATGCATGGTGGGACGCAATTCGGAGAGTCCAAAAGGGCACTAAGAGGAAGAGGAAGGTTTCCTTCTACCCAGGCCCCGGCCACACACACTCCCCTCACCCCTCACCCCTCACCGCCCCCCTCCCCCGGGAGGCAGCCCTCATTACAGCCAAATATGCAGAAACTGAGTCAGGTGCCAAGGCTCACCTGTGCTTTGAATGACAGCCCCACAGAGCCGCCTGCCTGGGTGACATCTCCCCTTGGATGTCTCAAAGATGAGCTCAAGCTTCTGTCCCAAACAAGGGGTCTTCTTCCCAGAACCTGTTTCTCCTCCAGAGCTTTGCCCTCAGAAAGCCTACCCACCTCTGTCCAGCGGTGGGAGTCCGTCTTTCTCCCTCACTTCATATCCAAACTAGCCTTCAACACCTTGTCAATTTTACCTTCAAGATGTCCCTCAACCCCTCTGCCTTTCCCCAGGTCCCCCCACGGCAACCAGCACCGACAGAGGCCACGAACATTCTCTGGTGAGTGGTGCTCGCAGTGCTTTCTTCACTTCACTCTTCCCTCAGATCCACTGCTGAGGTGGGTCTCGGTGCTGTGGCCTGACTATACCACAACTCGACAGTCTTCCTACAACCCGTGGAACAAAGACAAAATTCCCTTCCTTGGCCTATAAGCCTCGGGTGACGTGGTGCCCCTCTTTCCCCTCGCTGTCACCTCAGTGTCTTCCTTCTACCACAGGGCCTCTGCACATGCTGTCTCTCAGCCTGAAATGTTCCTCTGTCCTCTCCTAAGGCTCTTCCAGGCTCCCAGTCTTTGGGATCAGGTCACCCCGCCCATCCCTATGCTCCTTCAGAGCCCCAGGCATCTCCATCTGGTAGCACTCACAACATCTGAACTCCCAGATTTAATTCTAATTCCTTGGTTAACGCCTGTCCTCCAACCCCCAGCTGTAAACTCCGTGAGGGCAAGGGCTCTGCGTGACAGTACTCAAGCACGTGAGAGCATGGAATGGAGACAATTATTGTACCAGAGGAAGCACAAAGCACCCCAGCATTGGAGCCAGAAGTGATGTGTTCCAGGACCAAGTCTGTCACTGTTGGCTGTGTCACCTACGACCTCGATTTCCCTATAGATGAAATGGGGATAATAATAACAACATGAAATGGTCTTGAGATTAAAGGAGTTCATTGATGTCCAAGAACACTGTAGAGATGGAGCTACAGAATCACGATGTAAAAAGAAACTCCAATCAGGCATTTCCAAGCCTAACATTGAATAGTGTCTGCCTCCACAGGCTGGTTGACCAGTAAGCGCTCTGTTTGTGCAATCACTGCTGGATGCATTCGTATAGTAAATTTGTTACTATTTCATGGTTATATATACACATACACAGCTCAGCTCTTTTTCTCCTTGAGCTAACAAGAGCATATTAAGTACAATCTCATGATGAAGATGGTGAAGAAACTGACACCAAAATAATCTGAAATTGATCGTTTGTTAAAATTGCACAAACACTTGCTTTAAAAAAAAAAAGAAAGGAAAGGAAAGGAAAGAAAAACTGCTAAAAGAGGCCTAGGGAAACAGATATAGTCTCACTTGTAAAAGCCCCAGAGTCCTAAACTGTTGACAAGGTTCTGGCCTTTCCAAAGGAGCCCCATGTTCCTTGCATGTGCTTTTGCATCTAACAGATCCTGATGCAAAGAGAGGGTGGTCTCAGGCAGTGGGTGGGGTTAGAGATCCCCATCTCTTCTTCTAGCCCTCCTCAGGCTGAAGGGGAAGGCCTCCTCCTGGCATGTCAGTCTTCTGCTGGTTCTCCGTCAAGCCAGAGACACTCCACAGGCACCTACTCTATCTATGAGTACTAAATCCCCACAGGATGCCAGAGGAGGGTGGACAAACCCATTCCATTTCCCACCCACCTCCCTCTAGCCTGCCACGAATCACACTCACCCTTCACCCCAGCCAGCTGTCCCCCAATGTCCTCCGCTGGCTTGAGAAATGCAGAAGTAGAAGAGCAGATTTTAAATCCCAGCCCGACTGGGAAAATTCAGGCCCCCCGAAGATACTCAACACATGTGCGTTCTCTTCCTCCTTCTCTCCAGCTAATGGATAGGGACCTCTGGGGGTATTTTCACCTTCCCAGAGAATATGCTCCATTGCTCCAGAATTCCACTGTCCTCTCTGCCTCCACACAGCCTTCCAGCCCAACACTCCATCTCTCATGGAATATTCTTTTTTTTTTTTTTTAAAGATTTTTTATTTATTTATTTAACAGAGAGAGAGAGCACAAGCAGGCAGAGCGGCAGACAGAGGGAGAGGGAGAGGGAGAAGCAGGCTCTCCGCCGAGCAGGGAGCCCGATGCAGGGCTCGATCCCAGGCCCTGGGATCATGACCTGAGCCGAAGGCAGCCACTTAACCGACTGAGCCACCCAGGCGCCCCTCTCATGGAATATTCTTGACACTTCAAAGGATCTGGCCAGCACATAAGCCAGTGTGGCTGCATTCTTTAATTAATATTTATTGAGTGTCCCTCTTAGGTGCCTGGCAAGCACGGTATGTAGCTAAAATATCTATTTCCTTTCCTCTCCAAGAAAGTACATTCCTGGACAACTCGGGAACATTGGCAAGCCAAGTAAAGGGGCAGCACACACTGACAACAGCAAATCTGAGTTGGGAGTCAGTGAGGAGACTGAAGCAGTACACAGGGGTCAGGAGATAGGAGCTGGAGTCCTTGGGTCCCAACCCGGCTGTGGGACACCCAGCAGGTAGTGTCTCTTCTTAGAATCTATGTCCACACAAGTATGATTGATGATATCACCCTGTCTGCTTCCTAGGGATCTTGTAGAAACTAGGTGATATCATGTAAGTGATGCCTTTTGAAAAGTTTAATATACTATACGAATTCCAGATGTTTTCTCCCAAGTGAAATCTTTGGTGCCTTTCTTGGGAGACACAAAAATTAGATCAGGTTTAAAAGAAAGGAAACCCAGGGAGGTCAAAATCTGACAAATGCCAGTTTGAGCATCAGTTTAGATTCTGAAGCTCTGATCCAAACTGTGGAAGAGCTCCTTTATTCTTTAAAAAATACTAAATATGTTTATCTTCAGTTATAGGCATGTGTATGTGTATTACATCCCCCCCCACACACATACATTTGGAAGAAGGGAGTCCTTTGGAGGTCCCTTTGCAAACACTGGAAGCTGCGTATCTACAAATGCAGAAAACTCTAGGCAGGTACAATATGAATGAATTAGACCATGAATTAATATAATACAGTTAGGTGTGCAAACTTCAGAATTTTAATTTCATACAATCCTGGCAGACGTGTAAATTGGTATGGTCTTTCTGGACAGCAATAGATAATTTGAATCAAGCCTTAAAGGGGGTGCCTGGGTGGTTCAGTAGGTTAAGCATCGGCCTTCAGCTCAGGTCATGATCTCAGGGTCCTGAGTTCGAGCCCCAAACTGGGCTCCCTGCTCATGGGGAATCTGCTTCTCCCTCTGCTCAATCAATCAGTCAAATCTTTTTAAAAATGTTCCTGTCAATAAACAAAATGTGGTCTGTACACACAGTGGGATATTATCCAGCCATAAAAAGGGAGGACATTTTCTAACATGTGCTACAACATGGATGAATCTTGAACCCATTATGCTATGTGAAATAAGCCAGTCACAGAAGTACAAATACTCTGTGACTTCACTGAATCCAAGGTACTTAGAGGAGTCAAATTCATAGAAACAGAAAGTCAAACAGAAGTAACAGGGGCTGGGGAGAGAAGCATATGGGGAGTTAGTGTTTAATGGGTACAGAGTTTCAGTTTTGCAAAATGAGGAAAGTTCTGGAGGTGGGTTGTGGCAATGGTTGACCAACAGTGTGAATATACTTTAATGCCACTGAACCATACACTGAAAAATTGGTCAAGATGCTAAATCTGATGTTATGGATATTTCATCACAATTTTCTTTTCTTTTCTTTTTAATTTTAAACATTTTATTTATTTATTCGACAGAGAGAGAGAATGAGCAGGGGGGTGGGGAGAGGGAGAAGCAGGCTCCCCACTGAGCAGGGACCCTGACGCGGGGCTTGATCCCAGGACCCCAGAATCATGACCTGAGCCGAAGGCAGACGCTTAGCCGACTGAGCCACCCAGGCCCCCTATTTTCACCACAATTTTAAAAAGTTTTCCTAATTTATGACCCAGTAATCCATCTAGGAATGTATCCAAAGGACAGGAACAGAAAAGACAGCAAAGATGTTTGCACAAGACCGTTGACTTAGGTCTTACTTTTGAAAAACTAGAAACAACCTAAGAGCAAAATAATAATAGTAAATAGATTATATAGAATGTTAGGAAACACCAGGCAGCCATTAAAAAGCTTGCTTTAGAAGAATATATAATGACATGGCAAAATAGTCATAGAAAGAAGATTCAAAACCATCTACCCGGGGTGATCTCAATTTTGGAATATGCGTACTGGTATATTTGCAAGGAAAAAAGATCATAAGAAAACAAACTAGTGGTTATCTCTGGGTGGTAGGGATTTTAGATGCATTTTTATGTTCTTCTTTATATGTTTCCTAATGTTCTGTATGAGAATGCATTAATTACTTTTATGTGGGGAAAATGATAAATTAATATGAAAAAGACTTTAGAGCCCACAGGAGTATCTCTGGATCCCTACTGGATCCGGGTATGCTGAGGAAGTGGTTGGCACGGGTATAGGGTATGATTCCAGTAAGCTCTCCTGCAGATGAATCAGACCTGCGATGCACATTATCTGTCTACAAAGTACCCAGGGCACAATGTGGATATTTGTGACAAATATTTGTGATTAGGTAACTGTGGCCCCACATATTTTGTGCTGCTTTGGGGCATCTGTAGCAGTTTTGCTCAAACTTTGGGGATATTTATATCAGCAATTGCCTAAAGATTGTTTGTCAGAAGTAGGAAAGAAACATAAGGTCGGATGTGTATTTCATGCTTGAAGAGGATGTGGTTGACAAGTATGATTCATATGGGTTTAGCTAAAATGTCCAAAACAGTCTTCGTTACATGTTAAATAGAGGTATTGGAAGTTGACCAACTGAAACTATAAAATATATTTGAAGAAAAGCTTCCATTTTCAATGGCAACCAAAAAGATAAAATACTTAGGGAAACCATTCCAAAAATATGCATGATCTATATGAAGAAAATTTTCAAACACTAAAGAAGACTTGAATAAATGAAAAGACATACCCTCTTCTTGGATAGGAAGACTCAGTGGTACAAAGTTGTGAATCCTTCTCAAATTAATGTATAATTTAACTTGATCCCAATAGAAATGCCAGAAGGATTTAAGCAAGGGATATGCAGGGGAACTGACCAGGCTGATAGACTAAGTCTAGAGTTTAAAAAATTGAAAAAGCAGGGGCACCTGCTTGGCTCAGTCGGTTGAGTGTCTGACTCTTGGTTCTGGCTCAGGTCATGATCTCAGGGTCGTGAGATCCAGCCGGCCCTGTCAGGCTCCGCACTTAGCAGGGAGTCTGCTTGAGTTTCTCTGCCTCTGCCCCTCCTCCTGCTCATGCGCACACACACACACACACTCTCTCTCTCTCTCTCTCAAATAAATAAATAAATCTTTAAAAAAGAAATTGAAAAAGCAGAGTGAGGGACAGGGACAAGTCCAACCAAATGTTAAAAAACACTATAAAGCTGAGTAATATTCCATTGTGTACTTATACACTACATCTTCTTTATCCATTTATCTGTTGATGGACATTTGGGCTCTTTCCATAGTTTGGCTGTTGTGGACATTGCTGCTATAAACATTGGGGTGCAGGTGCCCCTTTGAATCACTATTTTTGTATTCTTTGGACAAATGCCTAGTAGTGCGATTGCTGCCATTTGCAACCACGTGGATGGTGCTAGAGGGTATTATGCTAAGCGAATTAAGACAGAGAAAGACAAATACCATATGATTTCACTCATATGTGGAATTTAAGAAACAAAAAGATGAACACAGGGGAAGGGCAGGAAAAATAAAATAAGATAAAAACAGAGAGGGAGACAGACCATAAAAGACTCTTAATTATGGAAACAAATGGAGGGTTGTTGGAGGGGAGGTGGGTGGGGGGATGGGGCAATTGGATGATGGGTGTTTAGGAGGGCTCTTGATGTAATGAGCACTGGGTGTTATATGCAACTGATGAATCACTAAATCCTACCCCTGAAACTAACAATACACTATATGTTAACAAAATTGAATTTAAATAAAAAAAATTTTAAAAACACTATAAAGTTTTAGTAATTAAAATAATGTTTTACTGACACTGGCATAAATAGAGAGATCCATGCGACAGAATGGAGAGGCCAGAAATTGGTTTAAATATATGTGGTTTTGTTCAATTATTTCTCAATAAAACTTTTGAAAAAATATATAGTTTTTTCAAAGAACCCACTTATGGCTTTGATAATTTTCTATGTTATATGTCTATTTTCTATTTTGTTAATTTTCACCTTTTTTAGTGTTTTCTTCCTTTTTTTGGTGCTTAATATGTTCTTTTTTCCCCTTATTAATTGAAATCTGCTAATTTGATCACTGATTTTTCGCCTTTCTTCTTTTGTAATATATGCATAAGACTGCATGTCTTGCAGTATGACTTTAGCTGTAGCCCACAAGTTTTGACAGTTTATGTTTTCACTGTCATTTCGTTAAAAATATTTTCTACTTTCCATTTCGCCGTGGATTATTTTATTTAATTAAAAAAAATTTTTTTAGGTTTATTTATTTATTTCTTTTAAGTAATCTCTGCACCCAACATGGGGCTGGAACTCAACGACCCTAAGATCAAGAGTCACATGCTCTTCGGATGGAGCCAGCCAGGTGCCCCACCCCGCCCCTCCCCCCACAGGTTACTGTAGATGTAGGTTACTTGGTTTCCAAACATTTGGGGGATTTTCTAGCTATCTCTTTGCATCTTAGTTTCACAGTGGTCAGAGAACATACTCTGTATGATTTCAAATATATATGGAATTTAATTTTGTATGGAGATGGTACCTCAAACCAGTGGAGAGAAAATGGATATCCAATAAATAGCATCAGGACAACTCAATGAAGATATGGGGGAAAAGAACACTGGTTATCTACTTCATTCCATATAGCAAAGGAAATTTCAGATGGAGCAAAGATTTAAATAGAAAAACTAAAGCTATAACTATATGAGAAGAACATGAGGGAATTCTTCTAAAATTTCAGAGTAAGAAAACTTTTTCTAAACTCAGAAGCCTTAAAAGACTGGCAAATTTAGCCTACATAAAATACCCAAATCTTTGCTGGCCCAAAGTACCACGAGCTCGCTCTTACAGGTTAGGTGAGAGGGCAAGTCCTAGGGAGAGGTAGAGTATGTGCAGAACTCAGCACTGTCAGAATTTAGGACTCAGGAAGTTTCATGGCCATGAGAGGAAGGAGGGGAAGAATTTAAAATCCTGGGACATAGGGCGCCTGGGTGGCTCAGTCCTTAAGCGTCTGCCCTTGGCTCACGTCGTGATCCCAGGGTCCTGGGATCGAACCCCACATCGGGCTCCCTGCTCCGCGGGAAGCCTGCTTCTCCCTCTCCCACTCCCCCTGCTTGTGTTCCCTCTCTCTCTGTGTCTCTCTCTGTCAAATAAATAAATAAAATATTTAAAAAAAAAATAAAAAATCAAATCAAATCAAATCAAATCCTGGGACATGAGGAGAGCCAAACCTTTCACCATGTTAGAAAAGCATATGGGGGGCGCCTGGCTGGCTCAGTCGGAAGAGCATGTGATTCTTGATCTCTGGGTCATGAGTTGGAGCCCCACACTGAGTGTAGAGATTACTTAAAAAAATTAAATCTTAAAAAAAAAATTAAGAAAAGAAAAGCATATAGGGATCATCATAGCTTTGTCCCCAACTTTCTGGGAGATCAGGAACATGTGCTTCAGTCTTCATGGTACAGCCGGGTCAATCAAGGCAATCAATTGTGCAGGCCCCTAACTGGATATGTGGTCATAGGTGGTGGAAGCCCTCTAGACTGAGCATACTGGGGTAGCTAGGAGGCTGGGTTCCATCTCCATCTAAGTGCTACCACTCAACAAGCCCAGTGACCACAGACACATCCCTAAATCCCAATGGGCCCCAGTTCCTCAGCTGTCAAATAGGGATGTCATGAGAGGCTGTAGTTAGAAGCACCAACTCTGGAGTCAGACCACCTGGATTCCTATCTTGGCTCTGCCCCTTACTAGCGATGTGCCTCGTATTCACGTCTGTAAAGTGGGTTGGCAAAACTGGCACCTTCCTGGTACGATTGTTCTGAGAATTAAAGAGATTAATAATTTGATTAATATATGTAAAGCGCTTAGAAAATACCTGACCTGACACATAGTCCGTGCTCTGTGAGTGTTAGCTGTAGGGTAACTTTCCTCTATCTTGTTATTATTATTTAAATTGAACTGTACTTGAAAAAGACCAACTCTTATGCTAAGAGGTAGATGACTTCATTTGTAGTCAAAGATGAAACTTTAGATCCTGACATAAGAGATGCTGGAAAGTCTTTTTCTTTGGGAATTATGCACTCAGAATCAGGAAGAACTTTAGAAATGATCAATAAAAGAGATCATCCGGCCTGTTTGAGGACTTTCAGGGACTGAGAATTCCCTGCTTTCAAGGAAGACTGTTCCCTTGGCGGATTTTCTAGTTAAAAGGCTGAACCCAAAGTGAGCTGAAGTTTGCCGGCTGATAACTTCCATCCATTCATCCACCTCCTGCCTTCAGCAGCCACGCGGTAAACATAATGTACTTGAAGACGCTTACTATATCCTCTCCTCGCCTATGAACTGAACATGCCCTGTTCTCTCAGGCGATTGTCTCAGATCCCTCACCATCATGGTCACCCTGCTCTGGGGATTCTCAGTTGGTCAGCACTCCTGCTGAAGGTTGGAATGGTACGCAGATCACAGTAGTTGGGGTCTAGAATATCCTAGGCATGAGTGTTGAATGACTGAATGAATAAAGTAGTCCAAGTAGTGACATAATATACCAGAACTATCATCTCCCTTTTATTAACACAGCCTCAGATTATATTAGCATTTTCTTTTCTTTTTTTTTTTTAAAGATTTTATTTATTTATTTGACAGAGAGAGACACAGCGAGAGAGGGAACACAAGCAGGGGGAGTGGGGGAGGGAGAAGCAGGCTTCCCGCCGAGCAGGGAGCCTGATGCGGGGCTCAATCCCAGCACCCTGGGATCATGACCTGAGCCGAAGGCAGACGCTTAACAACTGAGCCACCCAGGCGCCCCATATTAACATTTTCAAGAGAAGCTTCCAGAACTCATTGGCTTGGGGATGCAGGCATGCTTCCCCCAGCCTTTCCCTCGCTGGGGAGATAAGGCTGTAGGACCCACTGACTGCTGCCCACCCCTCTGGGAGACAGCCAAAGAAGGCAGCACAACACCAAAAGAAATGTGAAATCAGAAAACCAGCACCCTAATCATGCAAACACGGAAGCCTGCCAATGACCAACTCAAAAAGCCTGTCCCTCCTGATAGACTGAGGGTTATTGGGGCATTTATTAGTGCTGCCCAACAAATATTTCCCAATACTGAAATGCACTTCCTTGCCTCCTTGAAGTAGGTGTAGCCACCTGACTTGAGAGTGCAAAGTGAGCAGCAGAGCCAGTCTATGGTCGCCGTGTGTGCCCATTTCCCTGCCCTTGGCAATCATGCACACCCACAGATGAAACCCTCTCAGTGGGGGCCTGCAGAGCAGAGCCCCCACCCCTGTACCCTGCCCCACCCCCGCACCAGCCAGCCTTCGATGGATGTGGAATACGGGTGGAAAATAAACCTTTGTTGCTTTACCACTGGGGAAGAAGAAAACCCAAGAGGATGTCTACTCCTACCTGTGAAACCGGCCTAATCCCAGGCAGTTTGGAGAACAGAAAACGAAATCCCGTGTATACAAAGCCTCCGAGGCCCAGAGGGTGAAGGTTTAGAGACTGCCATACCTAGCTGTGAGCTCAGGAAATTTGCTTGCCTACCCCAGGCCTCAGCTTTTTTACCAGTAAAAGAAGGAGATTTAGCTTGATGATCTTCCGCTAAGCTTCTTAAGTCTATCAGATCACACAAAAAGACATTTTTTTTTTAAAGATTTTATTTTTAAATAAACTCTACAACCAACATGGGCCTCGAGCTCACAACCCTGAGGTCGAGTTGCATGCTCTACCAACTGAGCCAGCCAGGCGCCCCAAAAAGACAATCTTAATGCAAGATGTTCTCATCGGGGGAAACTGAGTAAAGGGTCTACAGGCTCTCTCTATAGTATTTCTTACAACTGCAGGTGAATCTATATTGCTCTTAAAAAAAAAAAAGTTAAGGGGCACCTGGCTGGCTCAGTTGGTAGAGCATGCAACTTCAATAGAGGGTGCAATTCTTGATCTCAGGGTTGTGAGTTCGAGCCCCGCATTGGGGGTAGAGATTGCTTAAAAATAAAAAATCTTTGGGGTCCCTGGCTGGCTCAGTCAGAAAAGCATGTGACTCTTGATCTCAGGGTTGGGGATTCAAGCCCCATGTTGGGGGTAGAGTTTACTTAAAATGAATAAATAAATAAAAATACTTAAAAAAAAAAAAAGATAACCCAATCTTAAAGATGAACTCAGTTCTCAAAGGACGGATTTGTGAGTTTGATGTTATAATTCTGCAAGAGAGAAACCCCTCTAAAAGCCTCCAGGGGATGTCCTGGGTATAAGGCAAGCTGGCCCTGTCCCCTGTTCCTCCACCCTGCCCATGACTCTACTCCGCCCATCTCCAGGCCTCCGAAGTCTCTGGAGACCTATTCAACTCCCAACAATGGCAAACCAAGAACTCCCATTCTCTTGCTTAACTTAGCCACAAAAACTAAATATTAAAAAAAATACAAAAATGTAATGCCGTAATAGGTGTCCCTTCACAATGTGAAAACTTTCAGAGGGCTGCATTTTTGAGTGCTGGAATGACAAGTAAATTCTGATTGTCATGCTTTTCACTTTTCTAGATTTTCTTCAATAAAAGAAGTTATGGAAACAAAAAAACCCTTTATTTAAGGAAACCATACAACTCCTGGTCACAGCGGCAGCCTGGTGAGCCAGACGGATGGAGGACATGACCGAGACAAGAACCTTTAAGGAGCATTAGCCTGGTGACCCTGGGCGAGTCGCTTTATCCCCGTGCGGCTCAGTGTCCCCTTCGCTGGACCTCACGGCAGTCCTGTGATGGCCCTTTGAGGTCAGAGTTCGGGACAGAGCTGTGGGCAGACTCGTCCTTCTATCTCCAGCGCAGACTTTGTCACACTGTAACAGAGCTCAAATCACCAACATTTCCCCCAGCCCCGATTTTCCAGGACCTAAGCACACAATAGAATCTGAGGAATCTGAAAGACTAAGACTAGGCTGACTAATGACGACAGGGTGACATTTTTTGGTGATCTACAGACACAGTAGAGTAGTTGGAGATCCTCTTTAACAGTGGGCAAACTGAGGCACAGATGAATACAGGTTTGGTGTAAGGTCACCTAGGCTGGTGCTGGTACTGCCCTTCCTCAAGGTTCCCTCCCCGAAGATGTGCCTGTGCCCAGACTTGCCAGTGGGTTAAGAGTTCTTACAGCTCCGTAGAGCCGTCCAGTGGAAAACCCTCGTTAGCAGGGATGGGTACAACTATTAGACCACTCTAGATTTTTGCCTTCTGGGGGGAAGAGAGAGGCATGGTGGTCTTTTCCAGCTCTAAAGTCTGAGGTTTGAAAATAGGTAGATTTTATCATTTGTAAATGTTTTATTGCTGTATAACTTACAGAAAAGCGCATGGATCATAAGCATACATCTTGGCGAATTTTCACAAACTGAACACATCCATATCATCGGCTCCCGGGTCGAAACCCAGAACACTGCTAGTACCTCGAAGCTCACTCATTCAGATTCTGCCAGCCTCCCCCAACACCGATAACCGCTCTTCGGACTCCTCACACCTGAGATTACTTTTGCCTGCTGTTGAACTTTAAATAGATGGGATCACTACATTACTTTTTTTTTTAGGATTTTAAGTAATCTCTACGCCCAACGTGGGGCTTGAACCCACAACCCCAAGACCAAGAGTCCCAAGCTCCACTGACTGACAGCCAGGCACCCCTAATGTGCTTTCTTTTTAAGCAACTACAAATGTGTGTTTACCTGCCGAGGAATTTCAAGACGGCGGTGTTTTTGGTTTGGGCAACACGCAGCAGGCGGCTTTAAAACCACCCTATATAGACCATGAAATGATTTAAAAACCAAATTATTTTACTCTGCCTGATCAACTCACCAGCTGTGTCTCAGCGGTCTCTCTCAGGGTGTCTGGGCTCCATTGTTAGCCCCTCCCCTTCTCCTTAGGACACCTAAGTCCTGTGATATTAAAACCCGAGCCAGGCCAGTTTTTGTTTTGTTTTGTTTTTACTTTTTCTTTTAGAACAGTTTTATGTTTCTTATTTTTTTTAAAGATTTATGTGTTTGAGAGAGAGAGTGAGAGAGCACGAGCACGAGCGGGAAGGGCAGAGGGACAGGGAGAGAGAAGCTCAAGCAGACTCCATGTTGAGCGCAGAGCTAAACGTGGGGCTCGATCTTACGACCCTCATATCAGGACCTGAGCTGAAACCAAGGGTCGCACCCTCAACCGACAGAGCCACTCAGGTGCCCCAGAACAGTTTTAGATTTACAGAAAAGTTGCAAAGAGAGTGCAGACAGGTCCCATATATCCCATACTCAATTTCTTCTATTATTAACATCTTAACGTTACTATGGTGCCATTTGTCACCAGAACTCAGAAACTGCACTGGTATACGATATACTATTGTTAACTAAACTCCATACTTCATTCTGGTTCCGCCAGTTTTCCCTAACATCCCTCCCCCTTCCAGGATCCACCGAGGATACCAGCTTATATTTAATCCTCGTGTCTCCTTAGGCTCCTCTGG
>NC_138381.1:22922311-22943544 GCF_054177405.1 Leptonychotes weddellii | reverse complement strand
CCGTGGCTCTGGCCCCAACCACAGAAGAATCTGCCCCCTCCGGGCCTCTCCGGGCTGTTAGAGCTCAGGAACCCACGGCCACCAGCCCTCCCCACTGGAAGTCCCTGGCCCATGTGGGGTTCCCCCCCACCCCTCTACTGCTCTGGGTAGCTTAGCTCTTCCCTCCCAAGCCCTTCTGTCACTTATTACCTGGACCTCATTGTCACAGTTCACCCCACTTGTCCCCCACATGCTTGTTTGGCACCTGCTTGGGCCAGGCCCGGGGCTCGGGGCTGGAGATGCACGGGGGATGAGGTCAAGCTCATAGTCAGTGGGCATGGGCCACCTACATGCCCATGGTCACACACAGTGAGCAGGGCCATGGTAGGAGCATCCCTGGGAGCTGCTGGAGCCCAGTGGGGGATGGTCAGTCAGGGCGAACTTCCTGGAGGAGGTGACATTACAGGAAGGTGCATACTAGTACCTCCCACCACCGTAATTCACGGGGTGCTAGCTTTGTCCCCCATCGTCATAAAGGGAGGCCTTGGTGTAGGCCAGAGATTGGGCCTGGATCTCCGGCCTTGGGGAAGGGTATCTGACTCAGCCTCAATGTCCTTGTCTATGAAATCAGAATGTCAGCTTTGTCCTTGTGGAAGAATAATTGAGGTAGCATAGTGAGGTGGGCGCCGGAGCCAGATAGGCTGCTTTGGAATCCCAGCCTCATCAACATGAGCTATTCAACCTTGGGAAAGCGAGCTCATCCCTGATGCGGTGCCCTCATCCAATGCCAGGCTGCGGTGTGTTTGCTGTGCTCTCCTGAGACTCACAGTCAGCCCGGGCCCTGGTTTGCGGAGCAGCGCGGCAGGGACAGGGAAGTGCCATGGGTCACTTGGTGGGTGGCCACAGGTGCGGGCTCTGAACTTGTCTCCTCCAAGTTGGCACTGTGACGGGGAAGATGGCGGTGCCACTCATGGGGATCTGATTGCTGTTGGGCTATTGTAACTTCTCCCTCCCCTGAACGCGGTGCTCACCTTGGCTTTAAGCAGATTTCCATTATCATTGGCATCCTGTCATTCATCTTCTTCTCGGAATAAATATACAGTACCACCCAGTCCAGCTGTGTCTCAAACAGAGTTACCCTATGATCCAGCTGTGCCACCCCTAAGTACATACCCAAGAGTCGTGAAAACGTGTGTCCTCCTCTGTGACATGGAGGTCATAGTGGGAACGACTTAGCAGGAAGGTTCATGGCAACACTATTCACAATTGTCAAAGGGCGGAAACAACCCAAATGTCCAACAACAGACAAAAGGATAAGCAAAAATGGTATATTCGCGCAGCGGCATATTATTTGGCCATCAAAAGGAATGAAGTGCAGATACATCCTAGAACGTCATGACGGGCCTTGGAAACATTATGCTAAGTGAAAGAAGCCAGATGTGAAGAGCTACATATTGTCAGATTCCATTTATTTGAAATGTCCAGAATGGAAAAACCCATAGAGACGTAAAGTCAGGTTGATGTGGAAGTGGGGAGTCTTGGTGGAGGCAGGTGGATAGGAGAGGGATAGCTAAAGGACACGGAGCTTCTTCCTTTTTTGGTGGGGGGGGGGCGAGGAAGAGAGAGAGAGGAGGGGCAGAGGAAGAGAGAGAGAGAGAATCTTAAGCAGGCTCCACGCCCAGTGCAGAGTCCCAACACAGGGCTCGATCTCATGACCCTGAGATCATGACTTGAGCAGAAATCAAGAGTCAGACGCTTATCCCAGAGCTTCTTCTTGAGGTGAGGAAAATGTTCTAAAATTGATGGTGGTGATGTCTACACATGCTTGTGAATATTCTAAAAACCATTCAGTTGTATACCTTGAATGAATGAATTGCATGGTACGTGAATTATATCTCAATAAAGCTATTAAACAAATATGTGTGTAAGTACAAGGCCATTCCTCCTGCCCAGAGAATTTATTGGACTGATGGAGATCCACACCATGAGTGGGGACAGTCTTGGGCGCAGAAGCTTAGCATGGGGTCCTTCTGGTGGCCCCCAAATATCTCTCCAAGCCCACGGACACCCCTCAACCAAACCACCCCCTTGTCTTTCATCTGTGGCTCTGTGCAGCCCACAGCTGCTCTGACCCTCCCGTTTTTCTCTCTCCTCATCCACTGCCTGGGAAACCCCTCCTCATTCACTGTTCTGTGCCAAATCCACACATCACCCCTCCAAGGCCAGGCTCACCCCTCCAAGGCCAGGTCACTCGGTGACCTCTGCCGTTGTTCCTGGGGGGTCTTGTTCCTAGGGAGTAAGACTGTTTAGTTGTTTCCTTCCCCAGAATGAGCAGAAACCGTCCCACCCCCAATCCTGGAACAAATTAGGTGCTAAATATTTAATGCTTGTTGAGTTCATTTGAACAACAGGGACTTGAACTGAACCAGTAATCAAAACCTTCCACCTGAAATGTTCAACCCTGAATTCAGATTTTTCTTTTACTAACTCACTGCTTAAATTCATCTTTTAAAAAAGATTTATTTATTTATTTTAGAGAGAGAGAGAGAAAGAGGGCACACACGGGCAAGTGGGGAGAGGGGCAGGGGGTAAGAATCTCAAGCAGATTCCCTGTTGAGCACGGAGCCTGATGCGGGGCTCAGTCTCAGGACTCTGAGATCATGATCTGAGCCGAAACCAAGAGTTGGTCGCTCAACCGACTGAGCCACCCAAACACTCCTTAAATTCATTTTCTTTTTATTTTATTTTTAAAGATTTTATTTATTTGACAGAGAGAGACACAGCGAGAGAGGGAACACAAGCAGGGGGAGAGGGAGAGGGAGAAGCAGGCTTCCCGCTGAGCAGGGAGCCCGATGTGGGGCTCGATCCCAGAACCCTGGGATCATGACCTGAGCCGAAGGCAGACGCTTAACGACTGAGCCACCCAGGCGCCCTCATTTTCTTTTTAACTTGAAAAGTACCCAATGAACCAGTTTGAGTTGAAACCAAATCTGTGCATTTTTCTAAGTGCATTCAAGGTGAACCAGGATACAATTAGAACATAATGTGTTCCAAGCTGAAAATTTCCCAGGGTGAAGAAAGGCCTCCATGTCCTTTGATTTGGGTGTCTCCCTTCCTCACCCCCTCTTGCAAGTCAGAACCCCACCTAGTCCTGAAGGCCCCGAGAACCTCAAGGTTCTCACCCCTCCTTGAAGCTTGGTGACATTGATGCTAAGGACGATTATCCGGTTTTACAGATGGGGGACAGATGGGAGAGGGTAACGCCTCGGTGAAGGTCACAAAGGTGGGACTGGAGGCCAGATCTTCCCCTGCAGCTACTCACCTCCATGGTAGGAAAAACATCTGCCCAGTGAATTCCCTAAAGATGTCACTGTAAAAAGGCTCATGGTATTAGTCCTCTCTGGGGGATTTGCAGACAGTTCTTGGGGAGTAGCTGTTTGTTAAAAAGAGCTCACTGTTTATGGGTCTAAATTATAAACTCTTGGTAGAAAAGCACCTGCAATCATTGGCTTTGTATTCTTTTTGGGGTAGGACCACAGGATGTAGGAGATTCTTGAAGATTCAGCAGATCAAATGGGTGGGGAGGGGAGTTCTGCATATTGTAATGAGTCTCTTTTGGGGTTCTGCTGCTTACTGTAGTTTAAGAACACCTGCCATGCGGGATGGAGCACCTGGTTTCCGAAGCATCCAGATTTGCTTATGAAAGGAGGGAAGAGCAGAGAAAAAGGGAGGGACTGAGAGCCCATCAGACTATTTCATGTGATAATCCTTTTCCCGTTGGGGGTTACATGGTAGGTGCTTAATAACTGTTACTTGTACAAAAAAACCCCAAAAAACAAAACAGAAAAACCCCACCTGTTGCATGTGTAATGAATGAATGCCTGTCCCAGACACGGGGCAGTTAGCAGCTCCTCTGTGCAGCCTCAGAGAACCCTGTGGAACCCCTCAAGGGTCACTGTGCTGTCCAGAAATGGCAGCCACGAGCCACTTGTGGTTATTTAAATTAGACTCAAGGCTAACTTCCTCAGATGCACTAGCCACTTTCATAGAGCCCAGGAGCTCACCCAGGGGCCTTAGTGCTGATGGGTCGCTGGCCTGGGCAGCTCATGGATGCAGGTGCCCAGGGCCCAGTTCTCTTCTTGCCTCCAAGTGAGCTTCAGGGGAGCCCAAGAGCTTGCTGGAATCAGAGCCTCCTGCAGTAAAACCTCTACTCCCGGGCTCAGTGGAGAAGAAACCTGATGCTCTGATACATGAGTATTTATCCCATGAAACAACAGAGCTATGTTCATTGTTTGGTTCTGAATATAAATCTTTCTTTAAATCTATCACATACTCCCCCAAGCAGAACTGAATGCTTTCTTGGTGACTTGTGGTTGGTCCCGAATGTGAATCTCATTATTTCCTTGGGCCATGGCTTCAGAGCACTGTGATGGTGAGCCCCTCATCCTGCTCCCAACTGACCAGACTGCCGGGTTTGGATCTTTTTTCCCCGCCTTTCAACAGTACTTCCCCCCCCCACTCCTTTCTTCATTTACTCAACCTTGGATTTGGGTATCAGCTCATGTGGGCAGTTACAATTATATGTAAAGTATGAGTTCAAACGTTTTGACTAAGGTCTCACCAGCAAATAAAGAGCTTGTGTTTCAGAGCATGGGTTTTTGACATCTCTTCTGGCTGCTAAGTCTTTCCTAGTTCAATCCTGTTCCTGTGGGAGTATTTTATTTTATTTTTTATTTATTTATTTTTTAAAGATTACTTATTTAAGAGAGAGAGCAAGTGTGAGAGAGAGAGAACATGAGTAGGGGGGCGGGGCAGAGGAAGAGGGAGAAGCAGACTCCCCCTCTGAGCAGGGAGCTCGCCGCGGGGCTCGATCCCAGGACCCTGGGATCATGACCTGAGCCAAAGGCAGACGCTTAACGACTGAGCCACCCAGGCGCCCCTCCTATGGGAGTATTTTAGAGCTTGGACTTTGAGTTGGCATGTCACCACTCGTGGTAAATATAATTACTGTACTCAAAGATTAAGCTGCTCCTGCCCCCAAAGCTTGCTTTAAGTTACCCATGACTACCTTGTGTTTGACAGTGGGGATAAGACCTAAGACTGCCTTGAACGTTCTACTCATCCTTTTCTTCTTTTCTTTTCCTTCCCAAATACCGGGCTTGGAGTTTTCCTGTATGATGAGACACCAGATCCTGACTTTGAGGCCACAGGGAGAGCTTTGGGGGACAGTTGGCTCTGCCAGAAAAGGGAACAGCTAACCCATAGCCCCTGGGGTCAGGTCAGGATACTCCCACCCATCAGTTCCGAGTTTCAAGGTTCGTCAGAGGCACATATTCTGGGAATCAGCCCTCTCAAGAGTATTTGCATTTTCAAATAAGAACTTGGGGAGAACAGTGTTTAACTTAATAGAGTCACTCTCCAAGGGTGGAATGTATGTCTGGGGAATATATTTTTAGGCCGAGTCCGTGGCGCCCTGGAAGGCCCGCCGGGCCCTCAGAAGTGGCAGTGGCTGAAAGAGGGGGACACAGCTCCCCAGGTCCAGGCTACCCCAGACAGAACCCTGGCCCAGAGCCCTCAGCCTTCTGCTTTGCTGTTTCCTTGGAAAACAAGAACAGACCGCTGTTTTCTTCCTGGACATGGCACGGGGGGGTGGGGAAACACATGGATTCACCCCCCATCACCAGACCCACCCTTGGGAGCCTACCAGGCACCCAGCCTGAGGGAGGATATAGACAACGAGTAGGAAAGCGGTCACATTCTTGCAGCCTATTTTTGGGATTAGTTAGGGTTTTTCATACCCCAAGATGGCTGTCCAAATGTTTTGACCTGTAACCTCATTAGAAGTTGGGGATTTTTGGTCTCCAGGCCCCTATGGGGTTTAGCAGTGCTCTCCTGTCATCATCCTGTTTCTGTTTGGACCACCCATCCACCTACTGTAGCCCGGGCACAGGGTGCAACAGCGCCTGGTTCTGGGGTTCCCAAACAGAGCAGGTTTGGCCACTCGCCACTGACAAAATCCAAAGGCAGAGGAACGAGTGGTGGTGAGACAAGAAAGGAATTTATTTCAGGGAGGCCAACACACCAGGAAGACGGGGGGCTAGCGTCGCAAGGACTGTCTCCCAAGTGCTGAAAGCCCCTGACCCTGCCTTTCCTGCCGGTTCCTGGAACCCCCCCCCCCCACAGCATCAGATTCTATACTTTCCCTGTTTTTTATTTTTTTAAAAGATTTTATTTATTTATTTGTCAGAGAGCAAGAGACAGAGAGGGAACACAAGCAGGGGGAGTGGGAGAGGGAGAAGCAGGCTTCCCGCTGAGCAGGGAGCCCGACGCGGGGCTCGATCGCAGGACCCTGGGATCATGACCCGAGCTGAAGGCAGATGCCTAATGACTGAGCCACCCAGGCGCCCCTCTTTTTTTAAGATTTTATTTATTTATTTGACAGAGACAGTGAGAGCAGGAACACAAGCAGGGGGAGTGGGAGGGAGAAGCAGGCTTCCCGCTGAGCAGGGAGCCCGATGCGGGGCTCGATCCCAGGACCCTGGGACCATGACCTGAGCCAAAGGCAGATGCTTAACAACTGAGCCACCCAGGCGCCCCTGCACTTTCCCTGTTTATAAAAGTCTGTCCGTTTTGATCGGTGAGGCGCAGTTCGGCTCTTCATTGTCTGTGGCCTGGAATATTTTTCCGTCTTGAGTCTCCCAGTGGCCTCGGAGCTGGGCCTGCGGAGTGGCTGCTCCCCTTCAGCCCCAGGGTAGAGCCCCGCGGGGCCGGCGGCACCCAGAGACCCGACGGCACCCAGGGACCCGACGGCACCCAGGGACCGGCGGCACCCAGGGACCCGACGGCACCCAGGGACCCGGCGGCACCCAGGGACCCGACAACAGCCACATTCTGAGAGAATCAGGTTTCCCCCCCGCAGAGCTGCGAACTTGTTTAAGGAGACGTGAGGTGCACGCGTGATGGCTCAGGGAAGGCCCGAACCCCAAACATAATTTTCTACCAACGAGACTCCCCAACAACTTCTGGCTCTGACTGAAAACAAACTGGCTTTTCTGCTGTCCTTTTTTCCTTCCTTCAACCAAATATGCTCTCTTCTGTCTCCCCCCCCCCACCGGAAACCCTACTTATGATTTGTAAATGGTCCGAACTGGGGGGAGGAAGTGGCGTGGCTGCAGAGAGAATTCCACACGCAGTCCGCATCCCACGGGGCCGGGAGTCAACAGAACAGCCCTCCGGGCTCCAGGCGGCAGGAGACCGGACAAGCCACGAAGTATTTATTTTCTGTGGCTTTGCTCAGGCCTCTGCAGACAGAGTTTTTATTGAATCTGGCCCCCAAACTGCTGGGATTAGGCCTTGCTTGGCTACTCAGAGAGAAATAAGTGTTCTCCTGAAAAAAAACAACAAAACAAAACAAAACCAGTTGCCCTCTCCTGCCCTCCCCTGCCCTTCCCTTCTTCACCCTTTTCCACTCTCCCCACGGGATTTCTTTGTTTAAAAGTTTTCCCGAATGTGCTTGTACTGAGGAAGAGAGTCCTGTTTTTCTGAGAAGCCCAGCGTGGCTCCTCTCTGGACCTGTGCTTGGCCGTGGTCGCTGCAGCTCCTGGCCCCCCACACTCCCCCCCAAGCCGAACTCCAGGAGAAGGGTCCCCAGGAAGGAAGGCCTGGACTCACTGCGGCCTGCCCGGCACTGAGGCCCTGCGGGGAGGCCGGTGGGGTCATTCCCAGGCCTTTCCCTACAGCTCGGAGCTCGGAGCCAGCCCCAGGCCCCAGGGAGCCTCAGTCACAACAAATGCAGCCTTGCGGAAGTGACAGCTAAGGGGGCATGCTGAGGGCCCTGGCAGGCGGCCGGTTTTTCCCATGGTCACAGGCCCTGGCCTGGCAGGGCCAAGATCGGAATCAGGCAGAGCTGAGTTCCCCAGTCAAGGTTCTGGGAGTCCTTGTTGGACCCTGGAAAGTAGGCTATTGAATGCTCCAGGAGGCTCATGAGTTGGCACCAAAAACCATGCTCTGGGCTGTACCCTGAAGGCGCTGGCCCACTGTCCTGAGGAGGCCTCTGGTGGCCCACGGGGGGGCGGCCCTCAGGGGCGATGAGAGGGTGGATTCTGTCTAGGAACCTCTGCTAGCAGTAGAGGGGGCCAGGCCCTGAGGGAGGCACTGAGGGGCCAGGGCCAGGGGCACCCCAGCCCCCAGCCGTGTCCCCGGCCATTTGCTCTGCTTTCACAAACTTGGCTACAGCGTGATTGTTCTAGAGGCCCTAGCCAGCAACCAGGTAGGCTCATTTCTGTGACTCATTCATTCATTCACTCACTCAAGGAACAACTGCAAACACAGGAAATAGCTCTAAGAAGATGGTGCTTGGGGGCCTCAAAGGGGAGTAGCCTGGCACTTTAGGGACTGGAAACAGGAGACACTCGGGGCAAGAATTAGACCACCACCCAGAGGCACGCCTCTGCCTTTGCCTTGGCTGAAAGACAGCCTGTGGGGGCACAGAGAGCCTCCCAGGAGGTGGGGTTCGAAGTGGCTGGCTGGCCTGGGCTTAGCTGTGGGCTGGCAGGAAGAGGGGCGACATCTCTGGAGGAAGAACCGGGGTGGGATGAATGTTGCATCTGCAGCACAAAGAGACACTCCTGGCAGGCTGGGGGGACCAGTGAATGGGGAGCCCTCTTGGACACAGGCTGTGGAATTGTTACGGACCAAGCCCAGCCGTGCTGGGTCTGGCGGTTTGTTCATCTGGTTCCTTGTTCCCAACTTGAAGACTACCTGTGTCAGGGAGGAGGAGGTGGCTTATTGCTGGGGTTTACTGTGGGGCTAATAATAATAAGCACACTTCCACTCTAAGGATGGGGGAGATCGGCCTGCCAGCCCAGTCCCTGGAGCCCCTTCCTCCCTCCCTGCCAAATTCCTCAGAGCCCAGCGGATAAGATCAGCGGTTTCTACTTCCCCAAGGCAGAGCCAGCCCTTGGGGGCTGGGAGCTCCAAGACCCCGGTCAGGGACCAGGCCAGGGCGAGGGAGAAACCCCCATTCAGAAGTGACTTGAGTCGGGAATCCTCGGGGCCACTCTGCAGAGCCTCCCACCCCTCTCCCCACTTCCAGGCCCCTACTACTCTCCAGAGTCACAACCTTAAAGACAATTCTACAAGAGGGTGAGTGCTGGGGGCTCACATAGCAATGGGCAGGAAGGAGAAAGGGGCAGGGAAGCCAGGGCTGGGCAAGCCCCAGAGGCCCTGCCTACTCTGGGCCCTCGTTCCTGTCCTGACTCCCTCCACCCCCCTCCCGACAGCTGCCCTCGCTCAGGACCTCCGTGCCCGTTCATTCCTGTGGCTGGTACCCCCAGTAACTCCTCATATTCCCTCGGCCTACCGGCCTCTTACCCAGGCCCTACCTGCCTTTCACCAGGTCTAGACTGAGTAGAGACACTGCTGAATTTGCAAACGTTTCCCCCGACCCCACCACCAAGCCCTGTGAGCTCAGGGAGAGCTGTAGTGTAAGCACCCTTGGGTGCCACATTTGGGCTGGCCTCAAGGCATTTGGTCGTTTTTCTGCGTGCAAGAAGGGTCTCTACCACTCAGCGGCTGGCTCCTGGGCCACACACACAACTCACACACGTCCCTCCCTTCAGTGAGCTTCAAAGAGGGGAGAAGGGCATGGAACCGATGCTGGGTATTCATCTGACCATGAAATGATTCGTGGGGTGCATTTAAAATTCCCTGCTGGCAGCCATCGGGAGACCCGAACTCTAGAACTGGTTCTTCTGCTTGGTGCTGTGGGAGCTTGGAAAAGTCACCTGACCTCTCTTAGGTTTCCTACTCTGGGAGGAGATTAGATTAGCCTATCTGCAGAACCTGCTAGGAATGAGGCCAGGAAGAGGTCATAAGTCACAGTGGGGTCAAGGCATTTGCAAGTTCCTCCTGGGAGGGGTGTTAGGGCCACCCTACCTTGAGGCTAGACAAGATGCTGGGGCTGCCTGCAGTTTCTAGATTCCCAGTAGATGAATGTCTCCACTGATCTCCCAGAAGCTCTCTTCCAGGGAGGAGGCCACCACACTGACCTGGATCCACTCCTCCTTTCTCCTGAGCACCAACCTGCCAAGCCTGCTGGCCTCCCACTTGGAGCAGAGCTTGACTCTGAACTCAGTGACCCCAGTGGGCTGGCCCCTCACTCTGTTCTGATTTAACCAGGACAGGTGTGGGAACCTTCAGATGGTCCTCCACCTTCTTGAGGCTGGAGAGGGGTTCCAGGGGTGATTTGTGGGTCAGCCACAGGTGGGGACCTTGGCGAGCACAGGAGTCCAAACAGGCTGGTGTTCTCTTTTCTTTTTTCTAAAGATGTATTTATTTATTTTGAGAGAGAGACAGAGAGAAGGAAGAGAGAGAATCTCAGGCCGATTCCCCACTGAGTGTGGAGCCTGACATGGGGCTCAATCTCACCACCCCAAGATCACAACCCAAGCTGAAATCGAGAGTCGGATGCTCAACCGACTGAGCCACCCAGGCGCCCCCAGACAGGGTGGTGTTCTAGAAGTTCTAGGGTTGCTTGGAGGCCTTCCCCCTTGCAAGGGGAGGGAGGGGCCTGAGTGGATTTTGCATGCCGTGGGTCTGTCAGCTTCCGCTTGCCTGTCCAGCACTGGGGACAGTGTCCCCCACCCGCCACTAGGCAGACAGCCACCTCCCTGGCAGGAGGCAGTGTGGACTGTCACAGCGGCAGCTGCAGGCCAGGCCAGCCTGGGGTGTCCACATCTCCACTGACCGGCCTCTCCGTGGTCTCCAGCTACACCTTGTATTCCCTTGCCATTTCTCAGGCCCTCCCACCAGGGACTGCTCAGGGATGCTGATGCCATGGACCATCTTCTCCTCTGATTCCTGCCTTGGCTTCTAGAATGCCCCTTGCACCAGTTCTCCTCTTGAGGGATGCCTCAGTTTCCCCTGTATTGCCCCCAATACAGGGTCCCCTGGGGCCCGTCGTCAGCCCCGTCCTCACTTCAATGCCCCCAGGAGTGACTTGTTCTAAACCAAGCCTCCAAATGCTATCTGTACCCCGGTTCACCTCCAACCTGGACGTCTCTTCTGAGTTGCAGACCCATGCATCTTACTGGACCTCCCCTCGGTGTCCCACAGACACATCCAATCCATCCGCACCCATGCTGCCCCTCCTCCAGTTTTCCCTGTCTCAAAGCCGCGGTCCATCTAGTGAATTGCCTCCACCTCGTCCTGGACGGCTGCTCACCCCACCCTCCAGCCAAGCCCCCACCTCAGCTCGGCACCTGTCTGTATCCCATCCGCGGCTGTCCGCCCCCCTCCAGCAGCCTGGTCCCGGCCTCCAGCTTTTCTCACCCAGACCCTACAGGAGTCTCTTAATTGAGTTTCCTGCTCCCCTTCTCATCCCCCTTCAAACCTTTCTCTACGTGCAACCACTGGGAAGTTTGAAACATGGGAGTCTGGTTACGCCACTTCTCTGCCCAACACCTCCCTTGTAGGACAAGGTCCTCTTTAAGGAGCTTGGACCTTTCTTCCTCTCAGCCCCCGGCTGACCTCCTCTCCTCCTCCCAACTCTCTGCTCCAATTCCTCCACCCACATTCCAGCCATTCTGCCTTCTCGGAGTTCTCCAATACACTGTGGCCGATGCCTCTGAGATCTCACACCTGCTCTGGAATGCCCTTTCTCCCTTCGTCTAGCAAACTCCTATTCATTCCTCAAAACCCCACTCAAGTGCCACTTCCCCTCAGAAGCTTTCCAGGACCTCCTGGTCTGTGCGCAGGAGTGACTCGGACTGTGCTTTTGTGTTTCACAGCGGAAAGCACATCTAACGCTCTGGCTTTCAAGGTGGCAACTCTTCCTACTGCCATGATCCGTGGGGAATTCGGAGCCCTGAGAGGGAGCCACAGAGTGTTCAGAGGGGAAAGAGGTCATCACACAGCCCTGAACTGGGTGGGGCTTATGGGTGGGGACTTATCAGACTTTTGTGGGATGCACCTGGCAGAGCTCGCGGTGTCAACCCTGCCCGCATGTCTCAGGTGAGAACTTCGTAAGGAGCCTTCCCAAGTAAGAAGCAGAGGCCCACCGTAAGGGAGCTTTCTGGAGGTGATGCCCATGTGCTGTATTTTGTTGGGGTTTGGCTTACATGGTGTATTCATTTGTCAAGACTCAGAAAATATACACTGAAGATTTCTGCATTTTGTTGTATATGTATTTTACATTAAAAGAAAATACACTTTAAATAAATATTGAATTCTGGGGAATGACACGCATGCTGAAGTATGTAGGGGGAGGTGAACTGAGGTCTGCAATTTATTTTGAAATGTGTCCTGCAAGTGTGCGGGGATGGAGAGAGAGAGAAGCTGATGGACGAGGACAGCGCAAGGACCATAGGGTGTTTGTGATAGAGCCTAGGTGGTGGGTGAACACTGTTCCCTGCAAAATTCTTTTAACTTTGCCATATGTGTGCAATTCTAAAACAAGTTTTATAATAAAATGCTGGGTGGAGAAATTGGGGGTCCAGGGCTGGAGGAGCACCCCTTCCCACTCCTGGGGGATGCAGCCCAGACTTCCGCTGGGAATCATCCCAGCTCCTCTCTGAGGGGCCCAAGACGGCTGGGTACACAGTTTTCGTTTACACAAACTATGTAAACTGGATATGCTTTATCATACCCAGGTATGATAGGTAGAGGCCCTACCCCTTTCAGCAGCCCCCTTCGTTGTCCTCACAACCTCCCAGGGAGGAGGGCTGGGAGGACTCTCCTGCTCTTGTGGTCAGAGCCGGGTAAGCATGGCCGCCGTGCTCCTCCCGCTCCCAGCACACAGCTCTTCTATCGTGACTTCTGTCTGCTGGGGGTCGACGGCTACCCAGCAGGATTCTCGTGTCCTCCAGTGCCCCCCACCCCCGGCATGTGGACTCCCTGGGACAGGGGCCACAGCTGAGTTTTCTTTGCATCCCCAGCCCTTGGCCCAGTGCCTGGCATGTGGTGGGGGCTCAGAACCGTTTGCTGGGTGAGGGAATGTTCTCGGCTATTTCTTGTCACCCACCGATCTGGCCAGCCTTGGCACCCCGATGGTGCTTGGAGCTGAAGGTGACTCCAGCCCCCAGCTATTGCCAGTAGAGATACCCTACAGTCACTTCCCTAGTGGGAAAGGGGGGTGGCTGGCGCTCCGAGGCCCTCCGTCCTCTGTCAGGATGGAGCTACCCAGTCTGGAGCTCTGAGCGCTCCAGAACTTTCCTGCTCCCAACCAGCTCCGTCTGCCCCAGCCACCCAGCTCGGGTCTTGCCCCCTACCTCTCCCTGGCATTTTTCAGCCCGTGTGCCTTTGCTCACCCCGCGTCCCCTGCCTGGAATGCCTTCTCCAGCTCCGCCACCCATCTGAACCAGCACCAGCCTCCACCGCCCTCTGCCTCCCAGGCCTTCCCTTTGACTTGTGCATCGCTCCCTGGCCTGTCTGTCGGCCTAGCACCAGACGGTATTAATTAATTATCCAGCACTCCCAGTGAGTTTTTTTCTGTGTGCCCAGCTGATCTCCCAAGCTCTACCTGGCTATCCACACCCCTTCCCCTCCCCTGGGCTTGGCGGGGTGACCAAGAGGGACAGGCACCCCGGTGAGCTGGCTGACAGAGAGAGCCAAGCTTCAGAGCCAGGGTTTCGGTCTCAGGTCCAGAACGGGAGCCATTTTTATGAATGAAGCATCTGAAATTGAAACCCGCCAACATGAAGACAAGAAGCAAGGCCCAGGGTGGCTACTGGCCCTCCAGCTAGAGAAGTGTGGACTGTAAGAGACCAGTCTCCTTGGTTCTCGTTTCTGCAGCGCCTCATCTCCATCTCCCCCTTGGCCTAGAAGGGGTCTCACATTTGCCGGCTCCCCCATCTCTTCCTGAGCTGCCTTCTGTAAAGTGATCTTTCTATATTGACTTAAACTTCTATTTAAAGAGGAATTCCTCATAATTACTCAGCCGCAGAGAGCTGACACTGTTTGGCTCTGTTTATTTAGTTTCTCCTAGTGATTGGCAAGATGTCCTCAGTGGCTTTAAAGAGCAGATATAGACGAATGACCTGTTGGTCATAAAATAAAGTATGATGTTCTTTTCTGTCCTCCTGGGAGATGGCATGCGGAGGGGACGTGCCTCACCATCCTGTCCCATAAAAATGCCAAATCCAGTCATTTCTCAGGTTGGATTAACAAAGCAGTTTTATAATTTTTGAAAGGCACCTGATTATCCGGGACGGGAACACATGTTGCGCGTAGTGTGAGTTCACACGCGCTATAAAACACTTCCGCGCACACGCAGACATTTGCACCCACACACAACCTTACAAACAGCCAAGGGCAGACACGCCCACAGAGGGATGAAGTGGGGATTCATACATCTATTTTTTTCTTCAAAAAAATTTAATTGATAATTGGCTTTTAGTCTAGTAGTGAAACTAAAATAGTAAGTTATTTATATAGAGATGTCCCCAAGGCACTTCCCTCTCTTCTCCCTGCCCGCTTCTGTCCCCTTCCAGCCCTCACCCTCCACACAATGACCTTACAGAACATTCAGGGAAAATCCCGCTCTGACAAACCCACAGAGATGTGCTGGGCTCAGAGACGGTGGCGATTTGGGGGATTTGAGGGGGAGGGGTATTGCGCTGTGTGCTCTCCAGTTAATCCCAATGAGTCTGGCATGCAGGCAGTAGGGACGATTGTCACGCCTCCTCAAATGTGACCCGACTCACCTCACCCACTGCAGCGCCCCCCCCCCCCCCGCTGCTTCCCATGAGCCCTGCTCAGCCGCCACACCACAAACCCTACAAGACCTGCCTCTGGGGGGAACTTCCTGTCACTACACCCGCTTCCCCATCCCTTCCTGATGTTTCCCACCAGCCAGTCTTCGAGCAGACCCCGCTGTACTAGGGCAGCCCTCAGAGACCCACTGCCTTCTCAGTGCATGCTTTTCGGACGCATTTGTGTGGCTGCATTTGTCTGCCCTGAGTGGGACAGGGCCTGGGCCTTGAGCCCCTGCAGTGTCCCTACATCACCCGGTACACAGGGTGGGGACCAGCGGGGAGCCGGTGGGACAGCGCGGGCTTGTTGCCTTAACACGGCACAGCTCAGGAGCCCAAAAGATGTCTGCTGTTGACCAAGTGCCCTTTCTGGAAACCTCATTTCTGTGGGCACACACGGCGGCCAGCGATGCAGGCCCAGAGCCGGACTGTGGGTCGGACAAGGAACAAATGTCACCTCCACCATCGGCTCCTCTCTTCCAAAAATCGTTGTCAGGGAGTCAGTTCCCTGAGTCCCAGGCTAGTGTCCAGTTTGTGATGATCCCGCTAACCTTCCTGCTCCTTCAGGGGCCTTGCTTCCTCTAAAACCAAGAGGACCATGTCTATGAAGAAGATTGGGTGGGTCGGGCGGGCATGAGAAGAGAGGGCCTCCCCGCATCTGCTACAGGCCGGGAGCCCTGCTCAGGTGTCCAGAAACAAAGCAGGTGGGTTGCTGCTCTCATGGGTTTACAGTCTAGCAAATTTGGGGTGCATCAGAATCACCTGGGAGGCTGTTAAAATACAGAATGTTGGGCCCCAGCTCCAGAGTTTCAGATTTAGTAGGTGTCTGGGGTGGGGCCTGAGAATTTGTTCGTCTAGAAAGTTCACAGATGATGCTGATGCTGTTGGTCTAGGGACCACACTCTGAAAACCATGGGTCTAGCAAATCCCCCAAGGAGCAGAGCCCGGAGCAGTGGTTTTTAAGGAGGCAAAAAAACAGGTGGTCTCGAAAAACAAAAGGGGTCTGAGGAGGCCAGCAGCACGTGGCCTCCAGCCTCTCGGCTCGTCAGAGCCTTGCGATTTCGTCGGAAAAGCCACGGGAGTCACCGACTGGAGGATGGGAGAATTGGCACGAGGGAGGAGGGTTGGCATTTCAGGAAGGAGGCTGTAGGCAAGGGTGGGCAGGCCGGGGCAAAAGGTTCTGGTAACCACTGAGGTTGGGCAAGGGATGAAGAGGAGGCGCCGAGCCTTCCTCTGCCTCCCCAGCTCGTCTGGGCTGCAGCCCCCCTCCCGGGCACCAGCCTGCCCCTCGGCCCCCAGACACAGCGGTGGCCCGGCCCGGGGCCGGCAAGACCTGGGAGCCTTCGCTGCCCACGACACCTACGGTTTTAGAATCTGGAGAGCAGATGGCTCTCCTTGCTAAGCAACTCGTGAAACAAACAGTTTGCTTCAGGGCTTTCTTTTTTGAAGCTGACTTTGTTGTTGGGGTGGGGAGATGTGTGTACAGATAAGCTTCTCAGAGTGATGACATCACAAGAATAATAAAATTGCCACTTTGCCCGCTGTGTCTCTCACCTCTGAGGCGTGTTCTTCAAATAATCCCAGGTCCGTTCCCCTTATTACCGGCTCCAGGGCCTGGGGTGAACGCAGGGGGAGGGTGCCCCCCGACAAACGGGAGGCTTTGTGGCAGCTCTCTGAGGGGCTTGGGGCAAGCTGCCTCACCTCTGAGAGCCTCAGTTTCCCCCTCTTAAAAGTGGGCTGAGCTAGGTGGTTTTTAGAGTCCCAATCCGTTCACATTACATACACAGAACTGGTTTTCACTGGGAAGACTTTTTTCTATGGAATTTTCGCAGCAGTGGTGTTTATTGTAGGCGAATTTGACCTGGATACACGGAAGTTTTGTTTTTTTTGTTTGTTTTTTGGGGGAGGGTATGGTCAGAGGTGGCTCCAGGTTTGGGGGCGGCCCTGAAGCTTCTACAGTTTGTGAGGGCGTCTCCTTAAGAAAAGTCACACAGAATTACTACTCAAAATTAGGTGCGGGGCCCTGGCAGGAGCCCAGGCTAGGAGGTGCCCTAAGGCCCAAGCTTCTTAGCTCCGCGGAATATCTTCTCTGGGTGCGGTGAAAGGCCCACTATTGTCCTGGCCAAGTGTTAGGGTCGGAGTATCAGAGACCCTTGAGAATGTCACGGGCTTGCGTTGGCACTTGGCAAACCTGAGTATCTCCTGCGCCCACCCTGTCCAGGCCCATGTTTTGGCCTTGACATTGCAGTTGCCAGGCAACCGTCTATCCTATAGGAATTCACACTCGTTCTTGCAGGCAGACACACATTTAATTTCAGACCCAGAGTGCTCAGTGACGTGGGGTGTCACCAGCCTGTGCCCTCACAGAAATAACCCGAAGCACCGAGTCAAAAGTAGCTGGGGGAAATGATACCCGCATTTGATCTTATTCCCCTAAAATAGCTTGGTCCTGTTTATGGGGCCTCTGTATGAGAGGGACGCGGGAGCCTGGCTGTGCTGGCGGCTTCCTCCCTCCCCCTGGCCACTCGCCTCTCTGTGCCCATCGCCAGAGACACCGCAGTGACTCAGGGCCCTGAGCATGATGTAACACCCTCGGCTCCTGGGCGGGTTGATGGGGAACGTTGACAGCCTTGGAATCCCAGGCAGGATCCTTGGTGCCCGCCTGCCAGTTCTTGACCAAGGTCAGGTGCCGCTAAGAGCTGGACTCTTGAGCCTCGTGGGAGCCGGGGAGAAGCGCCCACAGAGGACAGGCCCAGGCCTCAGCTCCCCGGGAATGCAACTCTGACCCTTCTCGAGAGCAGCAGGTCTCCACCTTGGCCCCATACTGGAATCACCTAGGGAGCTTTAAAAAATAGAGATCTGACGTAACGGTGAGAGTCTCGTGTGAGCCGAAGTGGCCGGCCATCGGCTCTTGACTAGCGTGACCTCCCCGGCCAGTGGCTGGGCTTTTCCCTCCCCGCAAGCGTGTCTGGGGCTGGGGCACCCCTGGGCTCTGACACCCCAGGGCCCTCGTCTGACCGGAGCAGGGCTGTGTGTCCTGTCTGGAGCGCACATTCCTTAGGCTCCCAGGCTCTCGGCCGGGCACCAGGGCTCAGCTGCAGCGTGCTGTGCGCTTCCCTGTGTGGGGGCACCTGGCCCGCTAGGGTGCCACGCCTGGCCTGGGGTGGCAGGAGTTGGGGCCTTCTCGGGGTGGCGGGTCATGAGAGTGGAGGGCAGAGCAGGCTGCTGGCTTTGAAAACAGCGTCAGGGCGGTGGGCGTATTGGTAGCCATGGAGTGCCGGGCCCACGAGCAAGCAAGCAGAGTGTCCACTGGAGTAAGACGACAGAGTTTGCTCCTTGGTCGGTTTGGTTTTTCTTTTTCTACGTGGTAAAAACACGTAAAACTTGCCCTCTTGGCTGTTTGTAAGTGGACGGTAAACTAGGGTTACCTATACTTGCCCTGTTGTGTCTCGGATGCACAGAGCGTTTTCCTCTGGCCAGACTGAAGCTCTGTCCTTCTGGAACACCACCGCCCCGTTTCCCCCTCCCTGCAAACACCGTTCTACCTTCTGTTTCTGTGAGCTGGACGACTCTAGCTGTTTCCTGTGAGTGCAATCCTACAGTACTTGGCCTTTCTCGACGAGCTGGCTTCACTCAGCATAATGTCGCAAGGTTCATCCGTGTTGCTGGCAGGTGGCACGGTTTCCTTCTTTTTTAAGGCTGAATAATACATATACACACCAGGCTTGCTTTATTCACTCTCCGCCAGTGGATGCTTGGGCTGCTCCCGCCTCCTGACTGTGGGGAACAATGCTGCCACGAACATGCGTGTGCGAGAATCTCAGGAGCGCGCTTTCAGTTCTTTCGGATAGATAAGCAAAGCGGGATTGCTGCCGCGGATGGTCGTTCCGTTTTTTAGTTTTTCGAGGCATTTCCCTACGGTTTTGCACAGTGTCCATGCCATTTTACATTCCCACCGACAGGGCCACAGGGATGCCGATTTCTCCACATCCTCGCCAGAACGGTTTTTTTCTTTCTCTTTTTTTAAATTATGGCCATCCTAACAGGTGTGAGGTGATAGCTCATCGCGGTTTTGACTTATATGCCTCTAATGATTGAACATCTTTTCAAAATACGCTTGTTAGCCTTTCATATATCTTCTTTGGAGAAATGTCCAGTTAGGTCCTTTCCTCATGTTTCTTTTTATTTTTTTTAAAGATTTATTTATTTATTTTAGAGAGAGAGCGAGGATGCGCGGAGCGGGGTGCAGAGGGAGAGGGAGAGAGAAACTCTAAGCCAACTCTGTGCTGAGCTCGGAGCTGGATGCAGGGCTCCATCTCATGACCCTGAGATCATGACCTGAGCTGAAACCAAGAGTCGGACACTTAACCGACTGAACCACCCAGGTACCCTGTTTCTTTATGTTTAAAATCAGGTTCCTTGGTATTTTGTTGTTGAGTTGTAGGAGTTCTTTATATATTCAGGATATTGACCCCTTTTCTGATACATGATTTGCAATTATTTTCTCCCATTTTGTAGGTTGCCTTCTCACTCTGTTGATTGTTCCCTTTAACGTGCAGAACATTGGTCAGTTTTGCTTTTTAAGTAAGTTCTACACCCAGCGCGGGGCTTGAGCTCACAACCCGGAGACCAAGAGTCACATGCTCTACCGAGTGAGCCAGCCAGGTGCCCCCATGGTCAGTTTTGAAGTACAATATAGAGCTGGCCAAATAATTAAAGAGCATTAAATAATAAATTAATTGCATTTCCTGTCATAAAATTCTGACCTCAAAATTGAGGTAAAAATCGAATCAACATTATACCTATCTATTAACTCTAACGACAAGTCTACAGTAATAAATTTGTAGTAAATTTTTTTAGAAAAGGACTTGGATGTTGGGGCCCTACTCCAAGACTGACCTCTCATGCCTCACATGGAGTCACATGCACTCCCTGCCATCCAGAGAAGCAAGCCCTTGGCTGAAGATCCATCTTCCAGGGAAAAAGGATCTACATCTTGGGTCCTGGGAGGAGGAAAGTGCTGGGGACTTCTTGGTTACAGCTAGCCCCCTGACATCTTACAACCCCATTGGTAGCAACAGGGGCCCCAGGACCCTGGGGGAGCTCCTGGCCCACCATTCGACGTTGATGTGCAGTGATGGTTAATTTTATGTGTCGACTTGACTTGGCTAAGGGATGTCTAGATAGCTGGTAAAATATTATGTCTGGGTATATCTGTGAGGATATTTCTGGAAGAGACTGGGATTTGAATCTGGAGACTGGGTAAAGAAGATGCCCTCCCCAGCGTGAGTGGGCCATCCACTGAGGGCCTGAAGAGAACAAAAAGATGGAGGAAGGGTGAATTGCTCTCTGCTTGAGCTGAGGTATCCATCTTTGGCCCTTGGACAGAGTGCTCCTGGTTCGCAGGCCTTCACACTCAGAACCCTGATTCTTGGGCCCTTGGATTCACACCATTGGCCCTGTTTTTCTAGAGAATGCTGATTAGCATAGGTGGGCAGGGGAGGGTGTTCAGGGCAACCCCTTTGCCCTTAGGGCACACAGGGCTCCACCGCTGGGACTGGGCTAACATAGCCACCTGAACTCTCTCAGCTCTTCCTTTTCTCAGGAAAAGGGGATCTTCTTTCCCTCACCAGTGCCCGCCCCCAAGTGCTCAGCCTGCCTGAAGTCACCTTGGCAGACTTGAACCTGCCTTAGGTCCTCCCAGGCGCTCCCGGTTTTCTCTTCTTTTTGCCTCACATCTCCCTGAGGCCATAGAGATCATAATGATTGGAGGGGTCGCTGGTCTCTCCTGAGTGGAAACGGGAGGGTATGAGCACCAGACAGAGTCTGAAATCCTGGCAAATCATGTAACCTCTCTGGGCCTGTTTCCTCTCCTGTAGCAGGGGAGTGATTTCTCTGTCCTGCCAGGTGCCAAAGGCGGACATGCACCAGGGTCATGAGATCGAGCCCGCGCCAGGCGCTGCAGGTGACAAAGGACCTAAGCCTTGGGCCGGAGCTCAGCCAACACTCAGCTCACACCTGGTCCTCTGGTCGTCAAATGCAAGGCCCACATGAGCCAAACCCCAGGCATGTTCCTCAGGTGCCTCTCCCAGCCATGTCCAGGAAAGGCGCTCTGGGAAGGGGTCCCGGAATCCTAGGCCCAGGGCTTTCTTGATCAGTCAATTGCCTTTGGGTCTTCCGTCAGTCACTCGGCAACCCGGGCATCTGTTTTCCTCATCTGCAAAATGGGAGGGATGACACTCCTCTGATCTCACTCTCTGCTTAAGTACAAAAATCCCCTTGGTCTATTTCAAAACTACTCACATACAATATGATAAATGTTGGCTATGAAAGGTTCCACCACAGTGAGCTCTCTTCTTCCCTGTCCTGGGTTGGCAGCAAGCACCCCTTCCCTGCATTTGCGGGCATTGTTGGAACCACATCCTGTTCGTTTCTACCTATTTTATTGGTGTTTTTTTAAGTCTGTGCTGTGACGGTCTTTCCTAGCTTTTTTTTTTTTTTTTT
>NC_138381.1:22795970-22921811 GCF_054177405.1 Leptonychotes weddellii | reverse complement strand
ACCGACTCTACCAGTCTTTGTTGGATGGAAAATACCCTGAAGAGACAAAGCTCAGGAAACATAAGGGATCCTGGGACGGGGTGAAGGGAAGGAAAGGTGGATGTTGCGGGGGGAGGAGGAGGGAGGTATTTTGTTCTTTCCATGTAATTCTGTTTCATCTAAGGGCTGTTGTCACAAATAATTAGGTCTCCATGTCCTGAGTAGGCCCAGTGAATGGGGCTGGTGGGTGGGAAAGGGGGGTGCCTTGTAGCTGAGGCTCCTCCATAGCCTTCAGAGCCCCCAGATCCCAGGTCCGGCCTGGAGTTCTTCTCCCTTGCAGAAACAGGTTTTGACCCCAGTAATGAGCCCTGTAGCATCATGCCCTTTGGCATGACCTGAGGCTTTGGCCACACCTGAACTCTACACCCTTCCTAGGCAGAGCTTTCTCAAGACTTAGATCCTAGACTGGAGATGAACTTGGCTGTTTTTCCTCAAGGGCCTGAAATGTGTGTGTTGTACTTGAATCTGAGCCTGCCCGAACTGGGCCCTGAGGCCAGCCCCCCAACCCTGGCTTCTGGAGCAGCTGCTCCCTGGCGGGGTGGGGGTGTTGGAGGTGGGCCTGAGAGACAGGCAGGAAAGGAGAAGGGGGGGTCAGTCAGGCGGCGCATGGGGACGTTAGGGGAAGAATTCCCCCCAACCCAGGGTACTCCAGCTTCACTGCCCCCAGAGTCAGCATGTATGAAGCATGGGAAGCAATTTTATCAGAGGGGATTAGTCATTAAGTTACATTAGAGACATGCGAGTGCCAGGGCCCTGGGCTGTAGAATGGGGCTATAAAATGTCCTCTTTCTCCAACGTGTGTTTGTGAAGAACGAGGCTGAAGAATTTCTGCAGAAACACCTTGCCGTGGCCAAAGAGCTTTCTATGAGGTGGGGTGCCCTGAACCTGCCTCAAAGGAGGAAGAGGGCTGTCGTTTCTCCAGGGCCCTGCCAGGCGCTGGGTACCGGCCTAGCCCGGAGCTGGTGCTCAACCCTGAAGGCATGCATGACTGGGTTAGTCAGGAGCCTGAGAGAAGGGTATCAGTCCAAGCAACCTCCATGTTACTGGGCCTCACGCTCTGCTCCTGGCCCTCACCTGGCTTGCTCTCTTAGCTGCTTTCGGGAGGTCAGCCCCTCCTCCTTGACTCACCAGGCACAGCACTCTGGCTTTCCTCTCCCGCCGCCTCCTCTCCCTCCTCTTCCTCTTCCTCCTTCCCAGCTTCATCCATCTCTTCTCTGCCCCTTGTATGGAGATGTCCAGGGCCTTTCCCGGCCTCCGCCCTCCAGCTCCATGAAGGAGCCCCTCGATCTTGGCTGTCTGCGGAGGACTCCCACGTGCATCCTCCAGCCCTGCCTTCTCCCTTGAACTCCAGGCTCACACAACCGTCAGCTTCTTTGACCTCCCCACAGACATCCAACGACCTCATCAAGCTCAGCAGGACAAACCTCAACTCCCGAGCTCCCCCCAGGCTGCTCCCCGTGAGGGCTCCCAGCTCGGTCAGTGTCAAGTCCGTCCGTCTGGGACTCAGGCTAAAACCCCCCTCCTGCCATCCTTGACCTCATCTCTCTCCCCTACCTCACATCTCATTGGCCAGGAAATCCCACTGCCTCTGCTGTCAAGGTATAGCCAGGATCCACCCACTTCTCACCAAGTCCACTCCCATGGTAATCACATCTGAAAAGTTTCCATTGCTCACTTGTGTCCTTGTGCCCGCCGTTGTCCCCTGCAGTCTAATCTCAATAGAGCAGTCAGAGGGTCCTTTTAAAACGCAAGCCGTATCACGCCTCTGACCCAAACCCGAAACCCTCCAATGGCTCCTCATCGCACCCAGGGCAAACCCCGAAGACCTGACAGGCATCTGTTACAGTGATTCTCAAAGCAGGGTCCTCGGACCAGCTGTATCCACACCTGGGAACCTGCTAGAAATGCACATTCTCAGGCCCTGCCCCAGACTCACTGAGTCCCAGACTCAGGGGGCGGGTGAGCAGCAGTCTGTTAATAAAGCTCTCCAGGTGATTCGGATGCACATGCAAGTTTGAGACCTACTGGTCTACTAGTGACCTACTCCCTCTGGCCCCCATCAAGGACTCCACTCCGGCCCAAAAGGCCTCCTTGTTGACCCCCAAACACTGCAGACACACCCCTGCCCCAGGGCCTTTGTCCTGGCTGTCTCCTCCGCTCACTCTCTCACCTCCCCCTCAAGTCTTGGCTCAATGTCATCTTCTCAGCTGGGCTCTCCCTTCCCACCCTACTTACAACGGCCACTCTATTCTTCGTTATAGCGCTGATTACCTCCTTATGCTCCATACAGTTTACTTACTTACGAGGCTGCTTGCTGTGGGCTAACTTCTGCCACTAGAATGCCAGCTCCACCCACGGAGAGACTTGCTGCTTGTGTCAAGGTGCTGGGCTCAGCATGTGTTTGTTGAGTGAATGCATGAATGCATGCATGCATGAATGAAAATCCACATAACCCCGAAGAGCAAAAGCTATCATTTATTGGGCGCCTGGGTGGCTCAGTCGGCTAAGCGGCTGCCTTCGGCTCGGGTCACGGTCCTGGAGTCCCGGGATCGAGTCCCGCATTGGGCTCCCTGCTCGGCAGGGAGTCTGCTTCTCCCTCTGACCCTCCTCCCTCTCATGCTGTCTCTCATTCTCTCTGTCTCAAATAAATAAATAAAATCTTAAAAAAAAAAAGCTATCATTTATTGAGGATGTACTTTGTTCTGACCTTTTTTCAAACATTAGCTCTACTTCCGTCAAGCTCCCTGTACGCATGCAACGTGATGCCTACATCTCTGATGCCTACATCACAGAGGTTAAGTGTTTTGCAAAAAGTTGCCCAGGTAGAGGGGTTGGCGCTTGGTGTCTTTCTGATTTTGAAGCTTCTGCGCTTTCCCTGATACCAGGCAGCTACTCCCAAATGCCCTCTGCCCATTCCCCCAAAAGGTCACTGCAGCCCCCAGTCTCATGATGCTGCGGCATGCCTACGGACGGGGTGACACAGGCCCCCACCCACGGGATCTGTGCGTCAGAGCCTGGCCCTCCCAGGTCTGCCAGTGCTGCGGAGGGGCCTGGGGAGTGGGGTGGGCTGGAGGGGCGGTCGGCGCCACTCCAGCCTTCTCTAGATTCTCCTGCAGCCCTTCAGAGAACGTGTCCCTTCACCCAGTCGCTAAGCAACCGCCTTCGGCAGCGGGCGGGAACCGATCTATTCAGGGTAGTTAGGAAACCCTTACTGAAAATAATTACACCCTCCTCTGAGTGCGACGTGTCAAAACACGCTTGGAGGATCCTCAGTTCAGGCAGAGCCCAAAGGCCAGCCCCGTCCCTCAGCCCCCTCCCTCCCACTCGCTCTTCCTGGCCTTGCATTTCTTCTGCTCCCCAGACCTTCTCTCCCCTCTTACTGACATTGGCAAACGGCGGGCACCAACAAAATCCACATTCCATCTCTCTTTTTTAAAGTTTATTTATGTATTTATTTAAGTAATCTCTACACCCAACGTGGGGCTCAAACTCATGACCCCAAGATCAAGAGTCACATGTTCTACTGACTGAGCTAGCTGGGTCCCCCTGGGCCATATCACACCCCATCTCTTTTATAAACCGCACTACGGAGCTGTCACAGGGCTCAGAGGATGGGCATCATGTTTCCAGAAGGGTTGAAATCAGGGTTGCCTTGGGAAACCCAGGGCAGATGCAGCTGTGGGACCCAATACACAATTCCCGTGGCGGGGTCAGGCAGACCCGCGCTCCAATCCCAGTGTGACCTTGAGCCAATCATTTGACTTTTCTGTGCCTCAGTTTCCTCCTACATAAAATGGCCATAACAACTTTGCAGGGTTCCGATCATTATCTGCCGTTGAACCGATGGGTCTTACTCTGGTGTGACGGAACCGGGCACGTGGTAGGGGCTTCCTGCAGGTGCTGGCCTCTCTCATAGGATGAATGTGGTTTCATAGTGAACAATCACACACAGAGCACAGCTTGGTAGCGAAGACATTTGGAAGAGGAGACAGATCTGGATGGGCTGGGATAATTAGGGAGAGCCGGCTTACAGGATAAGGAGGATTTGCAAAGTCAGAGGGCCAGGCGGGGAGACAGCCAGCGTGTGTCGGGCTGGAGGGTGAGAGAAACACTTGGCTGTGTCCAGGGGCATCTCCTTTGCTTACTTGGCCTCTCCCTCATCACAGTTCAGGCTCCCTGGGACGGCAGTCTGTCTGTCTGGTTGTCTGTCCTCTCACTGCCTGCAGATGCTCGGTAGTAGTTGTTGTCCGAGCTGGGGCCAAGGGCAGAAGCACCCAGGCACATTTAGGGTGAGTGGGGTTCGCCTGGCAGAGGGAAGGGGAACCCAGAGGGTGAGGCCGAGGCCCGCCCCAGCCGTGGGGGTCAGTAAGAAGCTCAGGCTGAGTGGGAAAGGAGGGGTGGAGGGACTCAGGGCTGAAGAGCCAGGACCCCACTCAGGGGCTTTATCCTGTGGGCTCTGGGTGGGAAGCAGGGACCCTGTGGATCCTGTGTTTCCGGAAGATACTACCTGGTAGGGAGCTGCGTCCCCACGAGGACCACACCCCAGGGCAACAGCTGTGTCGCTGCCCGGCACAAGGGGCCACGAGTGGCTTAGAGGGGACAGAAAGATTGAGGCCCTGCCTGGTCCCTGCCCATGACCCACCACCTTACCTCGGCCTCCCGCCCTTTCTCCCAGATACCGACATGATTACCTACAGCTGACAGCTCTCTCCAGCTCGGATCTTTTTGGTTTTTCTTTGTGAATTTTTAGGATATCAAATAATACATGTTTGCTGGAAAATATTAAAGCAACACAAAAGTATCTAAATAAAAAATGCACGTCTACCCCATCCCCAGCTACCTGCTTCTTAAATGCCACAATAACAGAATAAAACACTGTGGTTGGGGCCAGGGCGGGGGCAGAGGGAGAGAGAGCTGCTAGACGCGGGGCTTTGATGCGTCTCATTTCCACACATTTGGGCTCACCTTCCACATAGGTCTCTGTGACTTGCTTTTTCACTCAAAGCACAACATCGCGGAAATTGCCCGCAGCGAGCTGGTGCCCGACACTTGCAGCGCGGGGTGGCCTGAGGACAGTGGCCTGTCGCTGATGGGCGCTCGGGTTGTCGCTCGCTTGTCGCTGGTTCCCAAAGCTGCATGGATGCCTCTCCAAACTATCCTTGGCGCCTGTGCCCGTGCTTGGGGGCTCTGTTGTCCCAGACGTGGAATCGCTGGGTTGAAAGTGGGGTGAGCTTAAGCTTTGGGGAGCCGTTGCTCCCTGAACCCTGCAAAAGGCCGCGCCGGGTTCCTCTCAGACGGACACTGGGCGCTGTCTTCCGCCGGCCCTCACGGCGTCGGGGGGCAGTCATCTCTTCTTCTCCCAGACCCATCGGGGAAAAATACTCTCTCCTTGGGGCCATTCTGTATTTCGTTTCGTGCGTTTATGGACCATTTTATTTGGAGGGGGGAGGATTTCTTCTCCCCATCTTCTGCTTCTATTTCTATTGCGTTCTCTCTTTTTTCTCCCCATCTATAGATTCAGGCTGCAAATCCTTTATATTTTACCATGGCGCAAATACGTATTTTCTCCTGCCGTGTCATTTGTCTTTGAACTTTGTTTACGACATCCTTTCCCCCTTTCTCAGTGTCTAAGTATCCAAAGGATGCCTCTCTGCTCTCTGGGTGCCCCGCACCTCCCCAGTTGTACCCGTCGGGGTAAAAACGATGGGGACTCAGACCTTGTTGGCCTAAGAGCCCAGCCTGAAGGGGCTTACTGTGACAGAGGCATTTTGTTAAGCAGGAGCACGGGGACCCCAGGCCTGTGGCTGCCCCCGGAACGGCCCCTCCTGCCTGCAGAAGACCCCCCCACCCCAGGCTGTAGATGGACTCCGGACTCCATGGCCCATCACTGCCCCACAGCCATCCTGCTGGGAAACGAGAGAGCAGGGCAGCATTGGCTCCAAGGCACCCAGATAGGGGAGGTATGCTAATGGATTTTTCTGGAAGGGGTAGGGCTCTTGGCTCCAGTGGACAGACCAACTGACCACAGCCCAAGTCTGCTGGAGACACCGACGTTATTTCCTGGGCCTCTGGAGGGCACCTCTGGAAAAATGGGTCAGCAGAGTTCGCCTCTGGAACACGGCCTCCCCATCCTGAGGCCAGCCCCACTCAGTAGGAACGACCACAGCCCTTTCTTTGTTAAATGTTTGGGGTTTTTCCTGTTATAAACCTATTATACCTAAGCTGTTATAGGTACTATATACTAAAAATACTGTATACTAAAAATCTCAAGCATCACAGAAGCGAACCACTTGGAAAGTGCCAGCCACTTGGAGCTCACCCCAGGCCTGGAGTCTCCACAGAGCTACACAGAGTTTCTGTCTCTTCTTGAGGCTCTGTCCTCAGCAATTCTGAACAAGCATCCACACCATCTTGTTTTCAGATGTTGTGGTATTGCATTACATATAACAGTTCCTAACAACCTACAAGTCTCATGATTATCTGTGGCTGGGCTCCCGTTCTCAGGTCCTATTGTTCTGGGTTTCCCCCCCCTCTTTAAAAAAAACCATTCTTATCATGAAATAGGCAGAGATGAAAGTGTGTTTAAGACAGACGTACAACTGAATAAAGGATTATAAAGGAAATGCCCACAACCACCACACAGATCATGGGGCACCCAGACGCCGCCCCCAATCCCGGGGCCCCTTCTAGACCCAACCTCCTTCTGGCCACTCCCTCTGGAGGTGACTGCCATCCTGACTTCAAAAGTGATGGCTTCTTTGCTCTTCTTGGCATTTGTCCCACCACCGTTTGGTTTTGCCTGTTCGTGTCTCTCCTTTATTCCCCGGGTCAGGCTTGCTAGGCAAGGTCAAGGCCTTGTGTTTCCCAGGTGGGTCTCCTGGGCCCTGCCCCAGACCCCCTGCCTGTACCCTTGCTTCACCCTCCCAAGTGCTCTGCGGGCCCACCCCTCACCCCACGGAGAGAGCTCCCTGGCCTCCAGGCCCATCACCCAGGGGAGGGAATTCCTTCTCCGCTCCTCCCGAGCAGTACGCCTTGTGCAGGTGACTGACCGCTTCTGGCGTCCGTGTCTTCCCGGTAAAGTGAGTTCTCAGGAGGACGGAAGGTGTTAGCGGCCGGCAAGCTTTTGGCCCAGTCTCTGGCATTTAGTAAGCAGGACACAAACGTGGGCTTTTATTCTCAAAACTTCCCACCTCCCTGACTCGGCTGCTCCTACCCCGAGTGCTTGCTGGGCTTCTTCCTTCCTTCCCTGGCATGGCCCAGTACAAAGGCCTGGGTTTTTATGACGCCCCCTGTCCAGGGACTTGCTCCTCCGAGGCTCTTTGCTCACGCTCTATTCCTACATTCCGAAAGGCAAATACAGATCTCTGCCACGTATTGGGAAACTACTCCATGCAGGCTCTTTCTACACGTTATCTGTCATTCTTGCATCAAACAAAAGTAGATTGCAGCTCTGTTTTATAGATGAGCAATCTGAGGCTAACAGAGGTGAAGGGATTTTGGCCAAGGTCATGGAGTTGGGAAGTGACAGAGCTGGGAGTCAAATCAAAGAGGGAGGATCCATCCAGCAGGGCTCCAAGGAGGCAGGAGAGCTCCAAGGAGGCAGCCGCAAACCACTGACCACGGATCCCGAGGGCTCTGGAAGGCCCTCATGCGTCCTAGCCCTTCCAGGAAGTCAGGCACTAGACAAAATCCGGAGTACACATCACCCTGGGTCCCCAGCCTCCCCTAGGCCTGGGCCTATCCCAAGGCAGGTGCCCCCATCTGACCCAGGAGCATGAACAGAGGAGAGGGGCACACACAGGCAGCTAACCTTGGCTGAGCACCTTGTGTGTGCTGGAACATATGGGAGGTGCCTTGCAAACATTCATTTTACTTGTTTTTCACAACTCTGTGAGATAGGTGGTATCTACCCCCATCTTATTTTTTTTTAAAGACTTTATTTATTTATTTTGACAGAGAGAGAGACAGCAAGAGAGGGAACACAAGCGGGGGTGTGGGAAAGGGAGAATCAGGCTTCCCGCGGAGCAGGGAGCCCGATGCGGGGCTCGATCCCAGGACCCTGGGATCATGACCTGAGCCGAAGGCAGACGCCCAACGACTGAGCCACCCAGGTGCTCCAAGATTTTCTTATTTTTGAGTAATCTCTACACCCAACATGGGGCTCGAACTCACAACCCTGAGATCAAAAGTCACACGTTCTATCAACCCAGCCAGTCAGGTGCCCCAAGACTTTTAATCCATGAGCATGGGATATCTTTCCATTTATTCCAATCTTTAAAATTTCTTTCAACAATATTTTATAGTTTCCAGAGTACAAGACCTACATTTGTTCTATTAAATTTAATCCTTAGTCTTTTATTCTTTTCGATGCTGTTTTAAGTGGAATTGCTTTCCTAATTTCATTTTGTGTTGTTCGTTGCTAGCGTACAGAAATAAAGTGGATTTTTGCATATTGATTTTGTATCCTGCAAACTCGCTGAATTGTTTACCAGTTCAAATAGCTTTTTGATGGATTCTGTAGGATTTTCTATACACAAGATCTTGTCTTCTGCAGATAGAGGTAGTTGTATTTCTTCCTTCCATGTCTTTTCTTGCCTTGTCACTCTGGCTGGAACGTCCAGCACAAGGTTGAACAGAAGTCATGGTGGCAGCGGTCCCTGTCTTGTTCCTGATCTTAGGGGGAAAGCCTTCAACATTTCACCGTGAAGCACGATGTCCGTGGTGGACTTCTCATAGAAATCTGTTATCAGGTTGAGGAAGTTCCAATCTATTCCTTGTTTTTTGACTGTGTTTATGATAGGAAGTTTTAAGATATGGTATCATAAGAATGGTTAAGAAATGGCAAGAGGATCAGCTCGCTACCTAGGGAACTCAGGGCCACCTGCCCCACTCTTTGCCTCCCTTCCCCCCCAGGAGGGAAGCTGTCTGGGTCCTCAGATTCCACTCAAGTCTCAGGATGGGAGGGCTCTGTCTCCATGAATATACCCCCTGCAAAGATAGAAAATATCATCGTGCTGAGGCTCTCTGGGCTCGGACAGGGCCTTCTTCCTCCTGCTGTGCGATTGGACACAAGCTGAAACCCCGTTCTCCCACTTCCCTGGTCCCCAGGAGAGGCCCCATTCTTCTGGGGCGACTCATGCGCCCCACCCGCTCAGCTGTCACGCCTGGGCTCCCGGGGCCTAATGAAGATAATGAGACCAAAGAGGTATTTATGGCGCGTCTTCCTGGAGGAACCTCATGGCTTCCCAGCCATGACCTCACTGCTCATGGGAACAGCCTCGGGTGCACCAGGCGGGTACCAACTCGCAGGAGGAGGAAACTGAGGCCCAGGAGGGAGAGGGTTCACCCAAAGATGCTGCCCTGAGGGCCACAGGGTTCTGGGGAAAGAGAAGCCTCTCTCCTCCCCACTTCACCAAAGCCATGGAAGTCAGAACAAAGATGCATTTAGGCCCGTCTACTCCTAGTATGGATCTGGGTGCATCTGGTCTCCACCCTCCCCTGCCTGCATGCCCCTCCCTGTCTTCAGATCCATTCATGGGGCCAGCGCACCAGCACCTGCCTGGCCGAGCATCATCGAGGAAACCAAGGAAAGGCTTTGCCCTCATGCTCAGGGAGCCTGAGGGGCGGAGCAAGCCAGCAAGGCCAGAGAGGGGACAGAGGCGGGGGTGGGGGGGGCTGGGGGTTGTGAAGCCCTAAGGGGCCTTGATCTGGGGCTTTGGAGGAGGGGCAGGCCTTCTGTGCCCTGAAGCCCTGGTGCCCACTCAGCCGGCCGCAAATGGGCAAAGGGGTCTTTGGCCAGTGCTGTCGCTCCCCGGCCCCTGCCAATGGCCCTGATCAGGGTTAGGGGAGAGGCAGAGACCTCCCCCGCTTTATATCAAGGACCACCATCCACCAGCTCGGGGCGGCTTGGCAGTCAGGGGCTCGTAGGCCCTGGGAATGCCCATGTCTCCTTAGCAGTGCCCAGCAGGCCTCTGAGCCAGGGGCTGACCCCGCCCCTCAAACCCTGCACAGATCAACAGCTCAGGGGCCCAGGCTACCTGCCGGCTGGGCCAGCTCTCGGGCAGTGAGGCCTCTCCCTCCCTGGGGCCCTGACCTGGCTCATCCTCACCCCCCACCTGAGCTCAGGCTGCTGCGGCCCTGGCTGCCTGGCCCCGGAAAAATGGTTCCATCTACTGAGCAACCCCCTCCCCGTGCTCTTCGTGCATTATCTCAATTAACCCCGCGGAAGCCTTCCGAGGTGGATGCTTTTATTAAAGCCCTGTCACAGATGGGAGAGGGAGATCTAGGGAGGGCACATCCTTGCCCAAGGTCACAGACCTGGTAAATGACAGAGCAGGAAGCTGCTCCCTCAGCACCTGTTCGCCGTGTTCCAAGGCCCCACCAGCACCCTCCCTCGCCCCCACACTTCCTGGCTCAGTGGAGGGGGAGTCGGCGAGTCTGTGGCTGGTGGGGAGCTTTGAGGCTGGGGTCCTCTGCTGTGGGAGCTGACATTACTTCTGTGGCCCCACCATCTAATTCTTCTCCTTACTCCTCAGGTCAGAGGGGTGGGGCATAGCTCTGGCCGTGGTCAGGGGGGCTACGTGGGAGGGAAACCCCACCTGCCCAGGAGCTGGTGCTCCGCGTGCATGATGGGCCAGCCAGCTCCTGGGGTGGGGTCCTTGGGAAGGGACCGCTGCGGGGGCACACGGTACCCCCACCTGCCATCAGGCACCAGCCTGCAGAGGGCCCAGCCTGGCCTGGAGGGGAGCAGAGGTCCAGGGGACAGCAGGGGGAGTGAGCCAGGAGTCCTGGGCAGAGGCTGGGGCATCTGCTGCCTAGCCCTCGGGGGCCCTGACAGGCTGGGTGACCTGGGACCAGCCCTTCCCTCTCAGGGCTGCAACCACAGCTGCGAAGTACCACCTTCCCTTGAGTACACCCAGCCAGGGTCCCCCCCACTCCCTCTCCTGGGACATCCCCTGGTCCCATGACATGAGCATACATCTTGGCTGCAGGTGTGCATGTGTGTGTGAGCGTGTGTGACGTGTGAGAGTGAGTGAGTGCGCTTGCACCGAGTATGTCTGGGAGCTTGGGGGTGAGTTAGGACAGCGGTCTCCAATAGTCTCCAAACCAGCCACCGTGCCCCAGCCAGCTCCCCCCTTCCTGTAATTGTTGAGGGTGAAAGAGCAGCTCCCCAGTCAGCACCAGGGAGTGACCAGCATGAGTGCCCCCACATGAGGGGGTGTGTCAGACGGGAGGGCAGGCAGAGCCCACCAAGCTGCTCGGGCTCTAAATCTTCACCCCCAGCCCCTCAAGCCTCTTCCCCAGGGGCCCCCGTACAGCCGCAGGGGTCGGGGCCGTGAGGAGAGCACGCAGAGCCGCCCACCCCGGATCACTACCCTACATCGTCCCCACTCCGAATACAAGGTCCCCGGGGGGGCCTTGCTGTGGTCTGGCCATGAAGCCTGATGACCCGCGGGCCCCCAGGGTGACGCCTCACCCGCATCCCCTGGTCCTGGGCTGCTCTGCTCTCCAAATCCCCTGAATTTCTGAGGGCCCAGCTGGTCTGGAGTCATCCTTCCAGCCTCTGGGGAGATGGCTTCGGAAATCCGAGTCCGGGCCTGTCCCTATTCCAGTAGTTTCCCACATGTGTACGGATGCTTTCTCCCCACCACGAAGTCACAGGTCTGGAAACCGTCTCTTCATCTTCTCCGCTCGCCCCCAAAACGGCCCGCCTCCCTCACCGACAGCCGCTTCTCCTCTGGCCCGAGTCCCACCACTTCTGAAAGATGGGGCGCAGCTCTGGAGTGGGGGTGCTGGATCGAGCCCCTGCGGCCCCCCGGTGACCCTCTCACAGCCTTGGTTCCCCCCCGGAAGCTGTGGCCAGCCTGTCTGGGCCAGGGCTGGGGGACGTTGGATGACTTTACAGCAACAGTGAGCAGCTCCATGCCAAGTAGCTGGGGGCTCAGCGCGCACGGGTCCTGCCCCTTCCCCGCTCTCCATCCCCGGTGGGGACCCAGTGGCCATCAGTGCTCAGCTGCACCTGCCTTCACGAGGGCCCCTGCAAGCCTGGGGACGGGGCCTCGGTAGGGCCACACACCTCACCTGTGCCAAGCCACGTCCCTGCTCAGAACCCTCCGGGGTGGATTTGTCACCTATACCGGCCAAGTGCCACCACCAGCCAGACTCTGACTTCCTTCCCCTTCACCCCAGAGCTTCCCTAAGCACCCCCACCCCCCCAGGGGAAGACAGCCCCTGCCCTTCCCCCTCTCCGTCACGATGCACCGAGTCCCCCCCCTCCCCACGGGGGCCCACCAGGCTCCTGGCTTCTCTTTCAAGTGGAGGGGACAAAAGGAGGGAGGGGACCTGAAGGCCAGAAGGAGATGCAAGCGCCCTCCCACCTGTTCCAGTGCCCAGGTCAAGGCGGGTAAGCTCCCGGAAACATGAGCTCAGCGGCCACAGCACAGGGAGGGGCGGGGACCGTGGTGGCCACGACCCATGACCTCACCTCTTCTGGCTCCGGGCTGCAGCCCTGCCCACCTCTGGAGAATTCCGTGACTCAGGTAAGAGGGGTGGGGCCTTGCCAAAGTCCCAGAGCCAAGGTCACACCGCCCTGCCACACTATCCCTGCTGCATCTGTAGGAGATACGGAACAGAACCACCCGGCCGAGGGAGCAGCCTCGTCAGGGGGACAAAGAGGGGAAGCCAGGAGGGGCCCAGAGGGGACTTTGGGCAGTTTGGGGGCCTGGGGAGTCGGAAGCCACAAGCTCCTACCTGATTCAGCCTACAGGATGGGGAGTCTAGGGAGTAGCTCAGGAAGGCAGGGGGTGGGGAGCAGAGCCTGGGCCGCAGGGGCTTCCTAGCAGATGGGAGGCAACACTCAGGGCAGTCAAGTACATTTGCATGGGTTGTGCACTGCTTAACTCCAGGGGGCACCCAAAACACACAGACTTTGATATGATGACGACTTCATTCTCTTTTTCACACGCATCCACACACAAACACACGTGTGTGCACACACCCATTCACATGGCAGCTGGAGAGTGACTTCACGTCAATGTCCTTATGTGCACACATTTCCTCTGCCCTGTTTAAAGACGGCAGCGGCAGAGTAAGGGTGTGACTGTGGTATGGACTCCATTAATGAGAGGAATGGGTTTAGAATGGAAGAACTGAATTGACCCCTTTCCTGGGCCTGCTCTGGGTTCCCACAGTCAAAATTACCATCACAACCCTCACTAGGACTCCCTGGGGCCAGGCTTGGGGCCACTGGCCTCCTTTGGCCCAGGCCCTGGCTGAGCAGAGCCACTTTCCATCTCCAGGACTTGTCTCTTGCCTTTGTGCCAACAGGGCCCTTCCTCAGTGTCCCCCATCCAGACTCTGAGGCACCACCGAAATGTGACCTCGCATGGGGCAGCTGCCCTGGGCCTTGAAAGGTCTCATGCCAGCCAGCCCCCTCCACCCCACCTGAGACTACAGTCTCCCTCTTCCCCTAACCTGTAGACACAGAGCCCCTGTTCCCCGTTACTCTGTCTCGCCGGCCCCGCCCTGGCTCTGATTCTGAGTGTGTGGATGGCAGCTGGTAGCCATTCTGCAGCAGAGGATGGAAATGTCCTCGAGCGTGTCCCTGGGGTCTGGTGCTGCCCCCACCGGGCACCCCACTGGACGGGCAGTCCGTCCCCAGTCAACAAATTCACGAGAAAGACACACAAGGGCAGGAACAAGGGTGTCAAAGAAACAAGGCAGAAGAGCGACGGGCAGGAGGGTCGAGCGGGAGGAGCCTCTTCAGGCAGGGTGGGCCAGGGAGGAGCTGGCCGTCAGAGGACCAGGATGGAGAACGGCCCCGCAGGGGACTCGGAGAAGCCCCCGGGAGGCCATTGGGGCTGGCGCTGCGTCTGAGCGTAGTTCCAGGGAAAGAGGGGTCCAGCTTCCCAGGCCAGAGCTGGAGGATGGTGGGGCTCTGTCCTGGGTGTGAGTGTTGGTGTAAGCATGTGTGTGGGAGCGGGGGCATTGCCTGGGGTGCCCAACAGAAGAAGGAAGCAAGTCAAGGGAGTTAAAAGTGAAGGGGTTGAAGTGGGACCACAGTGGGGACAAACTCCTTCATATGCCTCAGAATGTGACTACATTGACCCTTGGACAACGCAGGGTCCGGGGCACCGACCCCCATGCTGTTGAAAATCCGAATGATTTTAGAGAGAGCGAGAGCACGAGCAGGGGGCGCAGAGGGAGAGAGACAGAATCCCGAGCAGACTCTGCACCCAGCGCAGAAGCCAACGCGGGGCTCGATCTCACGACCTGAGCCGAAACCAAGAGTTGGACGCCTAACCGACTGTGCCACCCAAGTGCCCCGAAAATCTGCCTGCAGCTTTTGACACCCCCCCACACACCCAGAGACCTAACTACTTCATAGCCTCCTGTTGCTGGAAGCCTTACTGAGAACAGAAACAGGCAACTAGCACATAGTTTGTATGTTCTTTGTATTATACACTGTATTCTCACAATGAAATAAGCTGGAGAAAAGAAAACATTAAGAGAATCCTAAGGAAGAGAAAATACATTTACAGTACAGTGCTGCTCTGTAAAAACTCTGTGTTTAAGTACACTGGGGAGGTTCAAACCCGTGGGCACTGTATTTGGAGATAGGGTCTTTGAAGAGGTAATTAAGGTAAGATTGGGGTGGGCCCTAAGCCAATATAACTGGTGTTTTTAGAAGAAGGGGTTAGGATGCAGACAAGAGCACACACGGAGCGAGGACCGTGAGAGGACACAGGGAGAAGGCCACCATCTGCAAGCCAAGGAGAGAGGCCTCGGGAGAAACCAGTCCTGTGGACACCTTGACCTTGGACTTCCAGCCTCCAGACTGTGAGAAAATAAATGTCCGTGGCTTAAGCCCCTTAGTCTGGTATTTATTATGGCGGCCAGAGAATACCAGTACAACTGGGTTCAAAGTTGGGACAGGAGAAGGGGCACGTAAGTGCTGGGGGAGGTGGTGCATGGTGGTGATTTCAGATTAGGCTGCGCTTCCTACCCCCCACCCCTGGCGGTGAGGCCTCCGGGTCTGCCCGCCCCCTGCATCGCCTGGCTCTGAAGCGCTGCCCTCTCCCCCCCAATTCCCGAAGGCTCGGGCTCCTTTGCAACACACCGTGACCTGGCAATGAGCCCGGTGGCTCTTTGGGCAACACCCCCCCAGCCCACCCGTGTCCCAGGATGCCCGGGCAGCAATCGCCCCCACCAAAGATGCCCAGACACATGTGTGCGCGAACACAGACACGCGCACACATACGCCAATATGTCATCTATTAAAATTCCAGTTTTACAAACTTGTTTTAAAATTGCCCAAAGGACATGGAAAATAGCCCTGCTTTGAAGATGTGTGCATTCTGGAATGGCCGCCTCAGCTGACATCTGGTTTCCCGGTCTCTGGACGGAGGGGGGAGGCTGAGTCTGGGCTTCCTGGGGGCGGGGTGGTGGGGGTGTGGGTGGGGGATGGGCTGGTCTGAAGGTGTCTGCACCCACCCGGATGCCCCTCCCTCTGCCCGCACCCGATCCGGCTGGGGGCTTGCACTGACGTGCGGCTGGAGGGGTGCAGATGGTAGCTGGGCCTAGGCCTGGGAGGGCCTGGAGGGGCCAGGCCTGGTGCAGCCAGGGGCTTGGTGGAAATGTCCCTGTGTGGGACCCTCCTTCCAGGCTGTCCTCCACCCCTACGCACTCGGGAGCACTGCTGGTTGGCGGCCTTGGCAAAGAAACACCTTCCGCAGTCCCTGTCCCCTGACATCCCTTGCCCAGCAGCCCCCTGCCGGCAGCTGCCGCCCCGGCATGTGCCTCTGAGGCTGGGTCTCCCCACACTCGGCGGGGCAGCGGAGGGGCTGGGGCGGCCGCAGACGCAGGCAGGAGCGAGAGCCTGCTCCTTCTCTGGGCCTCGGTCTCCTGTCTGTCTCATGCGGATGACCTCCGGCTGAGCCGAGGAGGGACCGAGGGCCATCCCGACAGCAGTTTGGCCCGCCCGGAGTTCTGGGAGGAAGATGCCATTTGGCAGGGGCACGGCACCCCCCGCGCCGCCCCCCGCAAAGACCTCCTGGGGTGGCAGGGCTGTGGTTGAGTCATGGGAGCCCGGGAAGGGAGAACGCGGGCTGGGCTGGGCTGGAATGGCTTCCTGGAGGAGGCTGGCTTTAAACTGGGTCAACTGGGCGAGGCCTCATCAGCAGCAGCCAGGACGCATGCTCAGCCTTGGCTCCGTGCAGGGCTTCTGCCGCTCCCTGTAGCCCCCACTTGCGACATCGACAGCCCCTGACAAGGTCCCGCCAAGCCAGGCTCTGGGCAGAGCTTTCTGGGGCTTAGGGGCTCCCCCGCCCCTCCCCCATCTCCTCAACACGCCCTCGGGGAAATTCCGTCTGTGATGCTGTCATCCAGGCGAATTCCGGTCAGAAGCAACATTGCGGCAGCCTGCTGGTGGCAGCTGCCACCACCAAGCCCCCTGCCACCCGTGAAGCCCCCGCTGCCCGGGCACTTCTTGCCTTTCCTCTCCAATGTTCCCGCAGCCCTGCTCCCGACTGGCTGATCCCCCCGTTCCGGCCCCCGGACCAAGGCCCTGGGGAGATCCGGCGACAGGGTCTCTCCAGGGCAGCCACGGGACCACACTGATCTCGGCCGCAGCTGCAGTGGCCCTCGTGGGAGCAGTGTGTGTGGGTGTCCGCTTTTGCCGGTGGCACCCCCCAGGCCTCAGCCCCCGCCGGGCGCCCGTGGTCCCAGGTGCACGGCCTCCCTTCTCCTGCCCCGCTGTCCGCGGGGGCTTCCAGATGCCGGCGTGGCCACGGGCGCTCCTCTGGGGTTGCCCGGAGGACCTTCCGTGGCCAGTGGGGTAGGGGCCCTGATGGCAACTCTGGGGGCACCAGTGTCGCTGGGCTGCCTGGCCAAAATGACTTCTGAGCCTGGCCTGGCAGGGGGGCAGGAACTGCAGGGGGAAGACAAGGTGGGGAAGGGTAGTCCAGGCAGAGAGTGGGAGCAGAGATGACCGGATGAGTAAGGGACAGTCTTGGGGACTGAAGCTAGAGGCATCCACGGGGCATCTCCCTTTCCAGCCCTGGCCCCCAGCGTAAATGAAACCAAGGGTCGCCCAGGGCTCCTGTGGGACCATCAGCCCTAAACACCCCCATGTTCTGGAGTGGGGGCAGTGTTGAGGCCAACATAAGGCTAGGAGCCCGTGAGGCTCTGGGGGCCAAGCTGGGAGCCTGGAGACCCTCCTAGGCTGGGGGCTCCTTCACGTTATCCCCTAGAAAGTTCTTGGGTTCCCCAGCCAGGCCGGTGGGCCCCCTAAGGAGCCAGGCTGGGCTGGGCTGGGGAAGTTGTGCTATGGTGAGGACAGATGTTTCCAGTTTGAGGCTGGGGTTGGCATAAAGTGTTTGTTCCCCACCAAGTCCTGTTTCCTATTAAGCGGACTCTGGGAGATGGGGAAGCCGCCATTCGTTCATGCAGCCTGTGTGTGGGAGCCCTGATGAGGATGGGGCTGCGGATGCTGTGGGGGCGCCACCCTCCACACCTCCTGTGCTTCCATAGGCTTTTGTCCTGGGAACTGTCCCTGGGCTCCTGAGCAGCCTTATCCAACTGGAGGGTCTGAGAGCTGGGACTCAAGAGCCCTGGATGGGGGTTCTCGGGGGAAACCTGGCTCTGGCCCTTCCCTCTGCCCTGATCATAGCTTATCTGTTGGTTATGTCTACCCTGCTTCCCACTCCCTTCTTCCTAAAGGAGCGTGATTTATATTCTGGTGTTCACTCTCCTCCACACAGCTGATCCAGCCGGGCTCCAGATCCTGATTAGTTTGCTGTGATGGTTTAGGAATGGGTGTGGGAAGCAGGCTTGGGCATGGAAATGTTAGGGGACTTCTGGGAGAGGAGCTCCACTCCCAAGCTGTGCCCTAGATGCCTTGATGCAACACCAGGAACTGGGCAACCCCCTTGTGACTATGAGGGGAGCCAGCCAGAGGGTGTCAAAGCTACAGACAGGCAGAGTTGGTGTCCTTAAGATGGTGTTGGGTTGCTGTATTAGCTTTCTCTGGGACTTCCTATCATGTGAAATAATACTAGCTATTATTTATTAGTGCTTATCATGTTTTAGAAACTGTACTAAATGCTGGCATTATTCAACAAATATTTCTTTTAAACATTTTATTTTAGAGGGGGAAAGAGAGAGAGCGAACGGTGGGGGGAGGGACAGAGGGAGAGATTCTCAAGCAGACTCCTTGCCAATCACAGAGCCCGACGTGGGGCTCGATCTCACAACCCTGACATCATGACCTGAGCTGAAATCGAGAGTCGGACGTTTAACCAACTGAGCCACCCAGGCGCCCCATTCAACAAATATTTCTGGAGGTCAGGTACTGTTTTAGGTGTGGGATGCAGACACGAAATCCCTGTCCTCAGAGAATTTATTTTCTCCGTGCTTTTTTTTTTTTTTTTTAAAGATTTTATTTATTTATTTTGACAGAGAAAGACACAGCAAGAGAGGGAACACAAGCAGGGGGAGAGGGAAAAGCAGGCTTCTCATAGGATCATGACCTGAGCCGAAGGCAGATGCTTAACGACTGAGCCACCCAGGCTCCCCTATATTCTCCATGCTTTAAATATTATCTCACTTAAGACTCAATAGCGTGAGGTAAAACGACAGCGGCCACAGTTGGGCTCATGCAGCGCACTCCCACCCCGAGTGAAGCCTTTAGCTTCACTGTCCAGGTTTCCTGCAGCCGGGGCTCTGCATGCAGCCGGCTTTCCCCAAGCAGAGCCAATCAACTGGCTGATGCTGAGCGGGAAGTGAGCGTTGGGGGGTAGCAGGTGCACGGGCATTAGGGCAATGTGCTGGTGCTTGCTTCCTCTGGGGGAGCTATGGGCAGTTAGTGACTGGTCTCTAGCTGCGTGGATGGGTGCTGAGTGCTGGGTTGGGCAGCAGATAAGCTGCCTCAGTCCTGGGAGCAATTGGGTATTTCTCCTGGCTGAGCAGGATCCAGGAGATCCTGGTCTACCCCAAAATTTGGTAGCTACCTAATACCCAGAAGTAAGTCCCTTTCTGCCTAAATTAGCTCAAGTAAATTATATGATTACTGTAAATAACATCATGTAAAATGTGCCATCGACTTTAGAGGAGGTGGTTGGGTGGTAGATGATGAGAATACACCCGTGGTGGGTGAAAAGCCGGAGTCCTTCATTACTCACTGGGAAAATATCAGGCCAAATTGGTTCCTCCTGTGCTTCGGAACAAGACCACAATCAGATGTCAGGCTGAGTGCAGGAACGGGATGGGGCTTTGGGATTATCGTCTTTGAGGAGGGTGTATGGTGCTCTGTGCGTGGGGAAAGACTGTGTGGATGTTGGATAGGCAAAGGGAGGAATTAGGTGGAATCCTCCTGCACCCCAGATGCAATAGCAATGTCGAGCCTCCCAATCCATGAACCTACTACCTTCCACCTATTTAGGTTTTTCATTTCAGTCACTTTTTTTTTTAGATTGATCTCTGAGTACCTAATGGATTTCTGTGTATATGGGTTTTAAATATTTATTTGAGAGAGACGGCATGCGCACGCAGGGATGGGATGAGGGACAGAAGGAGACGGAGAATCTGGAGCAGACTCCCCGCTGAGCACGGAGCCCAACACAGGGCTCAGCCCCACCACCCTGAGACCATGACCGGAGCTGAAATCAAGAGTCAGACGCTTAACTGACTGAGCCACCCAGGCGCCCCTGGATTTTCGTTTCTTAATTTTTTATTTTTTCCTAGTGGATTTTTAAAATTCTATTGTAGACGATACATTTTTAACATTTCATTTTCTGTTTTTTTTTTTAAAGATTTTATTTGACAGAGAGAGACACAGTGAGAGAGGGAACACAAGCAGGGGGAGTGGGAGAGGGAGAAGCAGGCGGGGCTCGATCCCAGGACTCTGGGACTACGACCCGAGCCGAAGGCAGACGCTTAACCAACTGAGCCACCCAGGTGCCCCTCATTTTCTGTTTGTTGTCGGCATATAGAAATGCTAGTGATTTTTGTTTATGATCTGGTATCTGGAAACCCTGCTAAGTCTACCAGTTTATTGGTAGATTCTTTTAGATTATCTACATAATCATGTCATCTGAAAATAATGACAGTTTATTTTCTTCCCATCCAATCTTTTTTTTTTTTTTTAAACATTATTGCACTGGGCTAAGACCTCAGGTACTATTTTCCCCCAACATGCAATGAGGTCGAAAGAATTTTACGGTGGACACCTGTATATCCATGATCTAGATTTTACCCAGTTTACCATAGATGTATTCTATCATACATCTATCCATCCTTCTATCCATCCATCAATCCCATCCTTTTTTTTCTTTTTGTGATGCATTTCAAAGTAGTTGCAGGCATCAGTACTTCTCCCCTAAATGCTATGGAGTACATATCATTACCTAGTACTGTTTTTTGGGTTTTTTTTAGATTTATTTATTTTAGAGAAAGAGAGCACATGAGCTCGAGTGGATGGAGGGGCCGGGGGTCGGGGGGAGAGAACTTCAAGCTGACTCCTTGCTGAGCATGGCACAGGGCTCCATCTCAGGACCCTGAGATCATGACCTGAGCTGAAACCAAGACTCCGACACTCAACCGACTGAGCCACCCAAGCGCCGCTACCTAGTACTGCTTTGAATAGGTGTGTTCTTGGACATCTTTTTCTTGCTCCCAATCTTAGGAGGGAAGTTACTGATATTTTAAGTAGGATGCACTCACTCTAGGTTTTTTGTGACTATCTTTATCAGAATGACATTTCCTTGTTTTTCTAGTTTGCTAAACATTTATATCATCCAATGACTGCTGAATTTTATAAATTTTATAAAAAGTTTTTTTGCATCTATTATCATTTACTTCTCCGCCTTTATTCTGTTAATGTGAAGGACTCTAATTTTTGAGTGATAATCCAATTTAATCATGATGTATTTTTACATATTGCTTTTTATAACTTCCTGGTTTTTGTTTGCTAACATTTTGTTTCGATCTTTTACATCTATAATGATGAGAGAAACTGGCATGCAATTTTCATTTCCTATACTGTTCTTGTCAAATGTTTTATATATAAGGATATACTAGTCTCTTAAGATGAATTTGGAGGTTTTCTATTATCTAGAAGAGTCTGTGTAAGATTGGCATTATTTTTCTCTAAGATGTTGGCTGAATTCACTGGCGATGCTATCTGGGCCCGTAAATTGCCTTGTGAGATTTAAATTATGGATTCAACTTAGGCAATAAATGTAGGATGATCCCAATTTTCAAGATTTCAAGAAAACCACTATAAAAAAAAATTTGTTCATTTTATCCAAAGTTTAAAAACGGCTTTATTGAGGCATAACTGACATACGAAAACTGCATATGGGTAAAGTGTACAATTTGATTAGTTTTGACATATGTATATACTCCTGAAGCATCTCTACAGTCAGGATTGTTCCATCTATGGGGCGCCTGGCTGCTCAGTTGGTGGAGCAGGGGACTCTTGATCTCAGGGTTGTGGGTTTGAGCCCCACTCTGGGTGTAGAAACTTTTAAAAAAAGATTGTTCCATCTAAATTTAAAATTTAGTAGTATTCATAATGTCCTCTTAAATATTTTTAATGTCTGATTTGAAGTAATTTGCTCATCTTCACTTCTGATACTGGCTATTTCTCTGTTCCCCCTTTCTCCCACCCTTTCTCCTTCCTTCTTGACTGGTCTTATTACAGAGTTGTCAAACTTCTCAGTCCTTTTATTTTAAAATATTATATTTACTTGAGAGAGAGAGAGAGTGTGAGAGCACATGGGGGGGGGGAGGGAGGCAGAGGGAGAGGGAGAAGCAGACTTACCCTGAGCAGGGAGCCCAATGTGGGGCTCCATCCCAGGACCCTGAGATCATGACCTGAGCCGAAGGCAGACGCTTAACCGACTGAGCCACCCAGGCACCCCTTCTTAGTCCTTTTAGAGAGCATTTTAAAATTTTTCTTGATTTCTTTTATTCCCCTTATTGTATATTTGTGTTCTATATTTTGGCTATTGTTTTGGGTTTCATTCACGTTGTTTTTTTAAATTTTGAGGTGGTTGCTTGATTTTCAGCCTTTCTTCTTTTCTAACATATGCATTTTAAGTATAAGCAGAGTTTTAGTTGCAATTCACAAGCTTTTTTCCTCCATAGGTTTTGATATGTGGTATTCTTATTATTCAGTTCAAAATATTTCAAGTTTCCATTATGATTTCTTCCTTGACAAATGGGTTATTTAAAATCTGTTCGACTTCCAAATATATGAGGATCATCAAATTGTCTTTTTGTAATTGATTTCCAGCTTAATTGCATTGTGTTTGGAGAACATATTTCATTTGAATTAATTCTTTTGAAGTTTGTTGAGACTTGTTTTATAGCTCAACATACAAATTTTGGCATATGTGCCACTTGCGTTTGAAAAGTGTGTTGTTGAGTGTAGTGTTCTACGTGTATCCATTTGGCCAAGTTTGTTAATTGTGTTGCTTAAATTTTGTATAACTTGAGTTTTATATACCTTTTTAAATCAGTTACTGAAATAGGTGTGTTAAGATCTTACTATATCACTGCATATTTGCCTAAATTTCCTACTTCTATCAACTTTGATGTATTTTGAGATTATATCACTAGTGCATAAAAATTTAGAATTATCGCTTTCTGATAATTGAACAGACCCTTTTTATTTCTAATAATGCTTTTTTTTTTTTGCCTTAAAGTTTAATATTAATATATCTACACCAGTTTCCTATGCTTACTGTTTGCTGGGTATATATTTCTTCATCCTTTTGAAATTTCTAAATTCATGTTTCAAAAAGTATCTCTTGTAAATGGCATAGGATTTTTATTTTTTTAATTCATTAAAAAAATTTCTTATTTTAAGTAAACTTGATGCCACACATGGGGCTTGAACTCAAGACCCTTAGATCAAGAGTTGCATGCTCTACCAACTGAGCCAGCCAGGTGCCTCTGATTGTTGTGTACGTGGGTTTTTTAAAGAACTTGTCAGAGAGGGCGAGTGAGCCCACAAGCAGGGGGGGGAGCGGCAGGTAGAGGGAGAAGCAGGCTCCCTGCTGAGCAAGGATCCTGATTCAGGACTCGATCCCAGGATCCTGGGATCACGACCTGAGCCAAAGGCAGACGATTAAACGACTGAGCCACCCAGGCATCCCATGATTGTTGTTTTTAAAGCTAGTCTGACAATCTTTGTCAACAATGGAGCATTAACTCGTTTACATTTAATGTAATAATGGATTTATCACATATATCTTGCAACTTGTTTTCTATTTGTCCCACTGGTTCTGTTTTTCTTCTCTTTCTTATCCCCTTATCTTCAACCTGCCACCGAATTGGTTATTCCATCCTCTCCAGTTAGCTTCAAAGTTACATACTCTTTTACTAGTATTTTTTACAACATGCATTCTTGACCTATCAAAGTCTAATATTAAATGGGATTTTTTTTAGTGTTACAATCAGAAATATAGGATTTATATGGGTACCCCATGGATGTTTCTGATCGTAACACTGTAAGTTTTCTTCCTGGTTCATCGATGGTGGTCTTCTTGCTAGGTCTTCACATGGTGGAGAGGACGAGAGATCACTCTCATGTCTCTTTTTATAAGGGCACTAATCCCATCATGGTGGCTCCATCATCATGAGCACCTAAACCTAATGACCTCCCAAAGGCCCCTCCTCCTAATACCATCACATTGGAAGTTAGGGATCATTACATTAATTTTGGGGGAACACATTCAGTCCATAACAGTTCACTTCCTCCAGAGAGAATATACATTTGCTAGGTACCTGGACGCATTAGTAATTTGGTTTCACCTCAATTCACATTCAGGGATTAGAAGGGATTGATTGGGAAGCTGGGCCACAGCATCCACAAAGGATAGTCTACTGATCAGAATGGAGGACTAAGTAATCTAAACCAACCCTCCAGCAAAGAACTCGGAAATCTGGCCAAAATATTTTAAAATTTTGCTTGAAGGCATTCCAGAGCCCACAGGATGGTGACGTAGTATCTGGTTAGTTGTAGAAGACTGCTTTTTTTCTGGGGGTCTTTGCTATTCCAGAGGCTGTTGCCTGAGTAGCTGGCACTTTCAATCACCTTGTAAAGTCAGGAGAGTAGTGGTTGCCATGTATGACCTGACCAAGGGGGTGGGGTGGGGGAGGGGCGGGCAGTTCCTGATGAATCTCCCTTGCTTTGTGTGGAGAACCCCAAATGGATATACTCTAATGAGATTACATTTTATGCTTTAGTAAAGTTCTTAAAAAATAAAAATGCATTAGGTACTGTGAATTGTGTGCTATAATCCATTCCTCAGCTTCTCATATTCATAGGAAGCTTGGCTCTTCATCAGAGAATAGAAACCCTGACCTCCTTGACTCTTGGAGGCAATGTAGGACACTGGAATAACCCTGAATTTGGCGTCAGAAAGCCCAAGGATCAGTCCCGAATATCAAATGGCAGCTCCTGAAACTGCAGGCATAGTGCCTAGGAGGGAATTAAGAGACCCAAAGGGTTGACCTTGCAAACTCAAGCCTATAAAGTATCAGCAAATACCACAACTCTAATTTATGGCTCTGGAAATGAGCGCAGAATGACTCAGTTATGCAGAAAGATTTAATGCCTAAGGCAAAACACTGGCTCCCCAGGAGCTAAAGGACAGTATGTTGCCTAAAGAATATTAAGAGATCCTAGCCCTAGAAGCATCCCCCCCCCAACACCACACTGAACATTTCTCTTTACCTTAGTAAGCTTGAGGAAGTTGCTAAGTGTTCTGATTGATGCTGGTCCTATGTTCTTCCCTCTCCCCATCTTGCATGTTTCCAGCTCCTGTGATTTCCTTCTGGAGTGGTGTACTTTCTATGCTTCACCTCAGGGACCTTCTGTCTTTCCTTTCTCGGTCTCTGTCCTTGAGCTCCTCCACAGCCCTGCTTCTGTCTGCACCGTTGAATGATGACCACCCTGTGATGCCAGGGCTCTTGTTCATAGATCTATGGCACCAGCCTCAACGGGGGGGACCGTGGGAACCAGAGTTACCATTTTGAAGCTTTTTGCACAGTGCCTTGAACTCTTGATAGGAAAGGTGAAACTGAAAGGGGCCCATGCTTTCAAAAACAAATAATTGTGGCAGAGCCATTTGTTGATGATACAGTGCAGTAACAGTTTTGTATCTTGGGTAAGAATCAGATGTTAACTTCCATCCAAACACAAGATGGCCCTGTACTGCCTCATTCTACACATTTTTACTTTGTGGAAAACAATTTCTAAGCAAATTAATGCAAGCGTAATTCAAGTTTATCAGTTAAATTTATTGTCATGTAATAGATCTTTCACAAAAATCAGAAGACTCCTGGTGGGTCTCCAGAGCTGAGGCAGTGACGCAGTGGTGTCTGGGAGCGTGGGCCCACGTGCTGCCTGAGGCGGTAGCCCTGGCTTAAGCTTTTAGGCCAGTAAGCACTTCCACTGTTTGGTTCATTAAAAGCGGGTGGGGGAGAGGAGCATGCTGGAGAATGGGGCTTTGGAGGCACCTTGGTGAGCCAGGTGGCCTGGAGAGGGAACTGTGGGATTCCCCTCAGTCAAGGGCTCCTTGGTTGTTGGCCCTCTCTGACTGACTTTTGGGGGACCCTATTTCCTCCTGCCCCGAGAACTGATAGGCCTGCAGCCTAGTGATTATCCCATGGCACTGCCCAGTCCTCAGCCTCCAAGGACAGATCCACGGTCCGAACAGAGGTTCAGGTGCTGCACGCGACCCTTTTAACATTGTGTGTTTTGGTTTAAAGGAAAGGAAGCAAGTCAAAATGCTTTGGAAGCAAATTCAAGCTGTCTATCATTTCCCCATGTGGGGAACATAAAATAATTGCCACCTAAAATGATCATCATTCAGACTGTGAGGATTGACCCATCCACCTTCAAACCGCCTCTCCCCCTGGGCTCGACTAAGCAGGAGCTGTTAACACGTCTCATCTGCCAGTCTGAGGCCCTGTCTGTGTGATCTTAAGTGAGATACAGGAGAGTCCCCAGCCATTTGTGGAGACAGGAAGAGGCCTGAACAGAGCAAGGCCCGAGGAGGCCGCAGGCAACCTGCCCTTGCCTCCTAGGTCCAGCCGCCAGCAATGGCCCTTTGTCCATCAGCCAGCCAACCTGCCCCGGGGAGTATCCTGGTGAGGACGAGGAAATTGTCTGGCTAGCCTCAAAAGCCCACTGAAGAGATGAAGCAGCCCAGGCTTTTCACGGGCGGAAGCCACACAGATGTGCACTGACGTGCTGGCGTGTTTTTGACCTTTCCAGAGCTTGCTGTGACTGGACATAGCTCCTCCCAGACCCTCTGAGATTGTGATGGACCAAAATGACTCCGGCCTCCAGCCCAGGGACACAGGGAGAGGAGAGAACTAGTTCCCGATAGAGATTAGGCAACAGCTGACTGACACGGGGTGCTCAGTCTCATTTGAGATTACGTGCTTTCTACGCAGAAAAGCAAATACTTTTTGTGTCTTTGAGAATGAAACGAGGCTCCTCATCCAGGCTGTGAGAGGGTGGTCGTGGACTCAGACCTGGCCTCCAAAGGACCAGCCCACTCTGCCTTCAGTACCCGCGGCTCCGGAAGGCATGCTCTGCTCAGGGCAGCCCGGCGAAGGTTTCCCTCAGAGAAGCTTCTTCCTCTAGCTCAGGGTCCAAAAGAGTTTAAATAAAGTCAGAAATGAAGAGAAAAACATGTTTTTCATCTCATGTGGAATACTGTATTAATCAAATTGGTCTCCTTTTCTCCTATTAGTCTGGTTGAAGAAAAAAGATTGCTTTCAAAATGAAGCTTTTCTTTTACCAATGATTAATACAGAGTAGATTAACTTAATTTGTGCTAGACTCCAATTTAATTCAGCTACAGCTCAGAGGCCAAATCCACAGAAAAGCTAATCTGAGCTTCATGAGAAGGAGCCACTTCTTTCTTTGAAAGATGCAGAGGATCTGATCTAAAGGCTTATATCCAACGGCCCGGGCATAGTGTTTATTAAATCATGGGCCCTCTGGAAGGCAACCCCTCATACATATGACTTCATTTCCTTACTAATTCCTGTCTCATCATCTTTTCAGATATTTCTCTATGTTGAAAACACACACACACACACACACATACACAGGACCAAAACAAAAATCTTGAACATGCAAAGAAAAAAAATAGTATGTACTGGTAAAGTGTTATATGCCTAAGGCATCGGGTTCCTGGAAAAGCTCTAGATTTTTGGTTTAGAAATAAAACTGCATGTGGAATAGCAGGTTTTTACATTTATTATTGTCGTGTGCCCCCCGCCCCCCCTTTTTGCACTACAATCTAAGCTGAGTGATCTACTGCCAACTGGCACCAATTCTCCAAATCCAAGCGTGTAAGGGAAGCACGCCTGTGTGATCCTCTTTGCTAGAAGATACATCAGGCAATCTGTCTACTTCTGTTCCCCCGGAAGAAAGTAACTTGAAGGGCTGCTCGGCGGGAGGGAGATGAGGGTGGGAGACGGTGTCCTGCCCTCAGTCGGAATCCATCGTGAAGAGCTGGATGTCCTGTGGGTTCCAGTAGAGGCCTACTGCTGAGTTGTAGACCAGAGACCACACATAGGGGATAAAAAACTCCTCGGGCTGCTCCTCTTCCACATATTTGAATTTCAATTCTGGAAATTTCTGCAACAAAAACAAGACGATTTTATAATCTCGCAGTTCCATGCAAAAGCAGTGCTGAGGTGTGCAGGGAGCCCACCTCCCTCACTGGTCACCGGGCCTGAGAGGTCTGGGGCTTTACCGGCCAGTTTGCAAATGACTCCTGAGAAAACGTGAAGTATGTGGAGGAAAGACGAGTAAGCCCGTCAGTAGCTGTCTGCTGATGTCGGTCTGCTGAGCGGAGCAGGGACCCGAACAGGGGGAGGCAGGAGGACAAGTGTCAGAGTGGAAACGGGCCCTGCATAGGTGACAGACGGAGGGCTTGCGGAAAGACTACCTACTGGCCCAGCCGAGGGCTGGCTCTTCCTGAGACTTTGTTTTCAGGGCTGAGTCTCCTCGGAGATGAGAGCTTTCCCTCACAACTCCTCAGCCTGGACCCACGGGGGCAGGCAGGAGTCCCTCATGGAAGGCCGGGCGGGTGCCGGGGCCGCCTCCTCGGGGCCGTGGCGATGGCTGTGGCCTTGTGGAGGGAGGCCAGGGTGACTCGTCGCCGGGGCTCCGTTAAAGCTGCAGTCTGGCTCTGTGAACGTAGCCAGGCGACCGGGCCTGCACTCTGCGGGCCCGGCTGATAAGCAAGCACTGAAATAATCTGATGACTATGTGGACGAATGAAACAACCAACCATGTACCGAGGACCAACGCTGTGCCAGGCAACAGCCACTGCTTTATGTATATTGTCTCGTTCACAGTCTTCTGTTCACTGGACGGCCTAGCGCTGCAGGGGGCCATGGCCACAGGCGGGCCTGCCCTCAAAGAAGGGGTGCCGGGGCCGGGGTGGGGGGGCAGCAGCAGCAACAGAACAATGGGAACAGATTAGTGAGAAAGACCGGAGGCTCCAGGGCCCTGAGGGAGGCGGTGGAGGGGTGTGTGTGTGGGGGGGGGGGATGGGCAGCCAGGTGAAGAGGGAAGGGTGCCGCTCCTGCCGGGCCAGGTGGATGCAAGGCCGGTGTGAGGCAGGGGCACAGCAGGCTGGAGGGCAGAGGAGGTGCTGGAGGTGCAAGGCGGGCAGGGGGAAGCACCAGCAAGCAGGGCCCAGCCCCAGGAGCAAGGAGGGACACAGGAGCCGCATGAGGAGCCCTGGCCTCCGCGCTAAGGTCCTGGAAGCCTTTGAAGGGTCTGAGAAGGGGGCTTGGTGAGAATGGCTCTGCGCAGTGACCCCTCCAGTCACAGTGTGGAGAACAGAGGGCACATAGCAGGGGTGGGGACAGGCCTGGACCAGGAGAGAGGCCAGCAGGCCTAAACGAAGAGGAAAGAGGGGGGTGGGCAGGAAAGCCACCCACTCATCCACCCATCTACACAAAGTTGTAGGAATTTTATTTTTATTTTTAAAGATTTATTTATTTTATAGAGAGACAGAGAATGTGTGAGTGGGGGGAGGGGCAGAGGGAGAGAGCAATTCCTCAAGCAGGCTCCCCACTGATCGTGGAGCCCGACACGGGCTCAATCCCAGGACCCCGAAATCATCACCTGAGCCAAAATCAAGAGTTGACCGCTTAACCGACTTAGCCACCCAGGTGCCCCTTGTAGGAATTTTAAAACAGCATTTTACAATAATTGAGACTCGACACCTAAGTGCTGGATCCACAGAGTTCCAGACAGATGAGAGAAAGGCAGAGTAAGCAGGAGATGCTCCTGACAAGGTGAGTTTTGAGTTAAATCCTGAAAATGTGTATAGGAATTCCTGAAAGAGAGTTACTCTGGTCAAGGATGCAGTCCCCTCTGTTACAGCTTTAATGAAAACCAACTCTATTCCGTGGCTCCAAAGGCATTACGTAAACACAGAATATACACAAATGGGATTTATAAGTGGCCCGAACTCCTGCATTACCTACTCCCACATCCTCCCACATCCTCCCTCACACTCTATGTACCCCACACTTCAGAGGCCCATGCAGAAGGCCTCTGGCTTAATGAAAACCTCCGCCTTTTCGGACCACGAGCGTTTGTTGTCCTTGGTTGTAGGCTGCAAATGTCCGAGGGTGCGGACGGCAGTAGCAGTGCCTGCCATTCAGAGGGCGACTCCTCCCGGCGGGCTGTCCCGGGCCTTCTGGGGGACACGGTTTGGCCAGCTCAGGGAGACGGCGGCTGCCAGCACGTCCTGCCGTGCCTGGGATTCAGGTGCCCCCCCCCCCACTCCGGGCTGCTTCCGGCCTGGCCTGGGCTTCTCAGGGCTGAGGGAACAGAGTTCTTGGAGGTGGCAGTAAATCTCTGTCATGGACTCAGGTGTGCTGTCTTACAGGCTGCAGCACAATGATACGCTTTCCCATGAGAAACCTGCATTTGTACCAACGGTGCGGCTGGTAGCTCCCGGCAGCTGAGCACGCCTGGGCACCACGCTGTGGCCAGTCACCCCAAGGTCCGGCTGAGGCTGATACGGCCAACCCCGCTAATGGAAGGTGAAGCAGGGCCTGGAGAGGCCACGCCGGTTCTAGGTCCCACAGCCTGTGGGGTGGAGTTGGGGTTAAAGTGTAGGTCTGACTGGGTGGGAAAGTCAGTTTGAAAAAGTGACAGAGCTGTGGCCACCCTAGTCCTTTGTCCTTCGGTTCAATTCTCCTAGGCTGCACGGGGCCCTTCAGGGACAGCGCTGTTCTCTCACCGCATGGCACAGAACCCGGCTCACTACTGGTCCTTAAAAAACAACCAAGCCACAGAGATGTCATCATCAAGAATGAGGGGCTGGGTCTGAACAAGAAATTTACCCTCTAATAACAAGGATGAAAATCCTAGTTCTTAGAATGGCCTCAATCTTGAGAAAACTTCTCCCACTGACCCAGAGAGAAGTGAGGGGCTGGGGGCGGGGAGGAGAGGGGATAGAGTGGTGGCCCGAAAAGGTCAGAGCCCCCACATTGCCTCTTTCAGTTAGAATAACAACATCCTACATTTCTAAGGGGTAATGTCGCCAATACGATGCACTTGTTGTTAAAGGTAGAAATGACTAAAAGATGTGCAACCTTTTCTCCATCCAGTGACGTATTTGGGGGTTTCCTATGAAGGCCTTAGGAAAGGGTGTCAGACAATCTGCACCAGGCTGCTCTCTGCCTCTCTGAGGGTGGAATGGGAAGGAGAACCAGAAAACCGACGGCTTGTATAAGAACTCCTTCCAACTTAATTAAAGACGCTTAGGCTAGAGTTGCTCAATGGCTAGCGCTAAGTTTTCCTGCCCTTATGATTTTGGGGAAATTCTGATCACTGTTCAGTGAGAGAGAGTAATGAGTCCGAGCCTGCCCTTTGATCGTGCATGGGCAGATCTAGGAAAAGGCCAGTAGGAAAAGCACCCCCGGCATCCCCATGACTATCCTTCCCAGCACCTGATCAAACAGAGCTGAAAATGCCTTGTTTTCATTGTGGCTCAAGTTTATGTCAAAACAACAACCCATCTCTCACTCTGGTAGTAAATGTAGTCAACAGACTCTCAACAAAGGATGATACCCAGAGTGGCAAGACCATCCACTATATAGTATATAACAGCAGCTAACAGAACTGATCACCTATTATGTGGCAGGCAAGTTCAAACACTTTATATTTAGTCACTCATTTAATCCTTGAACAAACTAGAAAAAGCACTTGAAAGGCAAGCAGATAATTGAGTTTTAGCCCCATCTTTTTCCACTAATTCAGTCATTCAGCAAGTATTTACCGAAAGCCTACCATGTCATGAGCCCAGGACTAAAAATCGAGCTGAGTGACACACAATCCTAGCATTTAAGAGCTGAAAGTCCAGGCCTTGGGAGCTGGGTGACTTGGGACAAGGCTCATATCCTCATCTGGGCTCTTAAAACATAAAGTTTACTCTGAGATTTTGAATTTAACCATCCTGTCTCCTTCACAGAGTTGTGACAAATCAAATGAGCTGGTGGCAGTCTCGAGGAGAGGGTAAACGTCGAAAGGTCCTGAGCTGTCCTGTGGGTTGACAAGAGATGGTTTTAAAGTCGAAGCCTCCCAACTGCTTAAAACCGAGATAAGCACAAGGCTGTGGCTGAGCTGCCCTGCAGCCCGAGAGCTTGCAGCTAACCGCGTGGAGGTCCAGCCGTGGCCCCTGCCCGTGCTGGCTTGTGAAGGCCCTGCCACACTCTGGATGCCGACTTCACATTGCTGGAGCGGGGGCCACTGGACACTTCTAAGCTGAACACTGTGGACGACACACACACACACACACACACACACACACACACACACACGCCCCAGCTCCCCTCTCCTCAAAGGAACAAGTGAGCACAGAGGTAGTATTTCTTGGGTTCTTTGCTCAGAACTTTTCACCGACACTTAAAAGGTTCAGTCCAGAGGATAAACCATAAATAGCAGGAAAAAGAAGAGCATGTTCTCGAAAACTGGCTACACACATTGTGAAAGCACAAGGTAAAGAGCTTCCTTTTTCCTGCAATGAGTTGTTTTTAAGATCCATTTTAAAAGGGCGAAATAAGTAATTATCAAAGAGTTTTGGAAACACTCTTCACTCAACCTGACTGAATGTGAATGCGCCTTCGTAGAATAAGCTGGGCTCAAGCTGTAGTGAATCTGCCCCCTTCTCAAATTTACCTGTCGGTCTCACTAGAGAGAGCCAACATGGTTAGAGATTTAAATAGACATTCTTAAAAATATGTGCTCCTCTAATAGGTCTTAGAAGTCTTGAGAGCTAAGGAAAAGAAAGACAAAAGGTTTTATTTAGCACTAACGACACTGGGGACACATTTTGTCAGGATTCAGTCCAAGAAATGTCATAGTCTGAATGTCAGATCAACAACCTAGAAAAAGTCACTCTTTCCTTTATGTTCCTTTTCAAGCCTGTGGAGAACAATAATGCCATCCTGTGATGGCCGAGGGAAGTCCAATTTCCTCACTTGAGTGTCTTCATTCTGACTGGGCCGCCTGGGCCCTCCCAGACCTTCCCAGCTCCGACATCCGTCCACATGCCCTCTAACCACAACTCCTCTCCGGAGTTCTCAGGCCCCCTCTGGGCTCTAGCCAGGGGCTGTCGGGTGGATGTGCTTGAGGACCACAAAAGCTCTGGGAAAGCACAGGAGAGGCCCTGGGGACGTGAGGGCTTTGACTTGATAGTTATGGCAAGAACTCTCTGGAACAGGCTAGCAGAAGGCAGGGTACTGGTCACCTTGGGCCCAGGCTTTTGCCCCTTTCTTTCTGAGACAGTTGTCCTGTGACTCAGCTCAATAAGGAGAGAAAACCCATCTCTCAAGCTCAGAGCTTGGTCTCAATCCAAAGCTACTTACAACAATACGGTTGTTTTGATTTTTGGAGCCAGAGGTAATGCTAGACTCTCAAGTTTGGCTGGAATGTTTTTATCAGCTCCAGTGAATCAACCCACCACAGTGGGACATCCGGACGCCCAGCCCAGAGACAAAGCAAAGGTCTGACTTGGTGATTGAGACTCGGGTATAAGAAGCAGACCAAAAACTTTAGACCAAAAGCCTTTCTGCTGTCGGTCACGTGATTTGGTGAAAACCCACAGGAAGTTCAGTGAGCAGATGTAGGGCTCAAATGCAATAATTTTTATGACCACGAAAGTTCAATGGAGCTTTCCCCCTTCCACCTAAAGGTGACAGAGATAGCACCAGAAACTCTAGCAAGCACCTGGCATGGCTCCAGAAATGTAGTGCAGTGTAAAATCAAATAGCTAAACAGCCCATTAGCAAGAATTCTTTAAAAGCCCACATTCAGCCTCTGAAGGGAGTTGTGAAGGGTGATGGTTGGGGGCGAGGCGCCTGTCGCCACCAGCAGAGGGTGCGGGTTAGGAGCGGGGAGGGGGGTTCCTGTCAGTAGTGCACACAGTGTTGGTGGTAGGCAGGTTCTGTGTAGATGAAAAGTAAACTGGTTTCAAGATCCTGTTGTAAGACGGCAAGGTAAAAGAATTCACATACAATGGTTTTATCTGGGGGTACATTTGGGGAGGATGCTCCAGCTCCCCTCCCCTTCTTTCCCTCACCTGCTACGGCTGAGCAACACCACGTCCTTCAGTGATGGGCCCTTCAAGTAAAGCCCGGTAAGCACCTGCTGCATCCGAGGCGCTGTGCTTGGGGCTGGGGAGGGGGGAAAGAGGAAGAGCTGGTGTTTCTCTACCAGGGGGTATAATTTGGTAGGAATAAGAACAGAGGGGAGCGTGGCACAAGATGGAAGGACAGCGCCCTGGGAGGGCTCCCTCCCTGGTCCATCTGGCTAATCCCAGGATCGGAAGATGTTAGGTGGGCTTCGACAGCAAACTCCAGGAGAAATAGGAATAGACAAATCAGGAAGCATCTATATTCAGCTACATTACCGTCTGTACAAGCCCGGACTGCAGTCTCTTCCATGTGTAAGGGAATGAGTTACAAATGGATCAAACGTCATTACTTAACTGAGAAAAAGAAGACAGGCTCTGGTCTATGAATGACAGAGACGCTGAAGGGGGAGTTCCAGTTTATGCCAATTTTAAAATTAATGAAAAGCTAAATTCAAAATACAGAAAATTAGAATGGGCTACTTATTAAAAGTTAGAAATTATGAGATATGAAGCTAAAATTACGAAGCCCACCATGAGGGTGGCTCAGCAGAGAGTCACACTACACGGCAGATCTGAGAGCACTGCAGCTGGCCAGGAGTGGGGGCCTCTCTAGCAAGCAAGTTAGCACCTAAGAAGAGGGTTACAGGTGAGCAGGCACCTATCCTGGAAGCTCGGGCTGGGTGACCAACCACCTCTTGCTCAGGACAATGGCTTGTCCCCTGAGTTCTGCAAGCGACACTAACAGCTTCTGTAACTGGTGGTCAAAAAACTTTTAGGAAAAAATAGAGAGAGTAGGTTACACCCACACCTGTGATGAGCTCTCCCTAAATTTACCATCACACCATCAGCCAGAATCTGAAACCCACTTGAGTGTGAAACCTGAGCAAATTTCCCTGGTTAGACCCTTCTGTTACAGACCCCAGGTTAAGGGGAATCACAGTAAGGAGGTCTTTAGTTTTAAATTTGTCTCTCTTTTCTGAGGGCTGGTGGGGTGGCACAAAGGAGAAGGAAGGACGACAGGTAGGCCCTCCTGCCGCACGGGAAGTTGGAGAAAAGCCCTGACAGGTGGGTTCTAACCTGTAGGGACAGGGCTGGGGACAGGAAGGGGGGCTGGCCCTGCTGCGTGTGGAGAGACTCCCAGAAGCCCAGAGCACACCCTGGGGCCTGGCAAGTAGTGTGGGGCTAGGGCACAGGGAAGACGGAGGGTGGAGACAGGGAGGCGGGCCTCCAGGGCTGGGATGATGAGTTCGTTCATTTGGTGAGAGAACAGGCTGGGAACTGATACTTGTAATTTAAAAGTCATTAGCTCCGAGGCAACAGTCCAGGTTGCTAAATGTGTAAACTCCTCTAGACTGACCTGTCTTATTGAGTCAAAGCACTTGTTTTGGAGGCCAATCAATTCCAATTCAGGAGGCTGGGAGGAGGAGGACGGCTTGGTTCTAGGGTGGGAGATGAAGGGCCAAAGTGGAGCATTTACTGGCAGAACTTTTTTTGTTGAAAGCAGGCCCATGGCTGGGCTGGTGGCAGGACTTGCCTGTCCTTCGGTAGGGGCTCATCAGTTTGTATAGGACCCAGCTATCTGACCAGAAGAGTGCGATCCCAGAAAATAAATCTACTACTATTAGATAAAATTCTAAGTAGAGTATAAGCTCCCGGAGGGCAGGGATTTTAATTTTTCCACTGATGTGTCCCCCAGTGCTTAGAATATTGCCAGGGATTTAAGAACAGTTTGCTGAATAAATGAACAAGTATGTAAAAAATTGTTGTTTGTAGAAAGACCTAGAGTTCTTGGGGCGCCTGGGAAGCTCAGTCGTTAAGCATCTGCCTTCAGCTCAGGTCATGATCCCAGGCCCTGGGATCGAGCCCCGCATCGGGCTCCCTGCTCCGCGGGAAGCCTGCTTCTCCCTCTCCCACTCCCCCTGCTTGTGTTCCCTTTCACTGTGTCTCTCTCTGTCAAATAAATAAATAAACTCTTAAAAACAAACAAACAAACAAAACCCCAGAGTTCTTTGGGGGTGAGGCACAGGGGAAGAGTTTGGGAAATGGAGTCCTGCACACTAGGTGAGTTAGTGGAGTAACTGCCTAAACTGAGTGAGCCAAATTAAGCCCATGTTGCTTTGAGAAGCAAATGAGCTGACTTACTGGGATTTGGGGGGCAATACTTCAAATCTAATAGATTCATTTACTTCTCAAATTGCCATGCTCCTTGCCTACCACCATTCTACCACGTCGGATTCTTACTGGTAGAAAAATCCAGCTCACGGATAATGGATAATGTTGACATACATTAAATCAACATTAAAATTAAAATATGTTCAATGTTCATTAAACATTAAATATGTTCAATGTTCATTAATATGTTCAGTGTTCAAATATGGTCAATGCCATATTTTATATTTCAAAATATATCTAATTATGGAAAATGATGAACTCTTTGCATATAAGTTATAGTCACGGACTAGAGATGCATAATATGTTAACAGAGACAAGTTCCAGTTTTAATCAGTCTTTTACTGTTTACTCTTGTCAAGGTCACGATAAGGCCAGATGCCCTCAAATTAACACTTATGTCCTAAGTACTGTATCAGTGATAATCTTTCTTTACACTATTCTTTTTTCAGAATAATATGTGAACTAGGGGAGTGAGAGAGAGATACAGATTTGGAGAAAGATTCTGAATCATGTTTAGACAAATTCTAGCAAAACAAGGATCCTTGTTGAGTTTGAATGTCCATGCATGAGGAGTTACATGTGGATGACATGTAGAGGACATGGGGATGTGGGGACAAGGGCAGGCAGGTGGCTTCACTGGCACACCCCAGTTCAGACTGGGGTGAACTCGGGTGATTATGTAAGGCAAGAACACAGGCTTTGCCACAGTATGTCAAAGAGATACATGGAAAGACAATTCCAACTAAGACAAACTTCGAAAAGCTATCTCTAATTTCCTAGAGTTAACTTCTTTGCACATTCTTAGGATTTAAGTTATAAGCAAACGTGATAATTTTTCAAGACTACAGGGGCATCACCCATTCTTAGAAAAGTTATGCCTTCATTATTCCTTCCTTGGCAAGAAGTTAAAACTAGCCTCTGATAATCAACATTCCCATGTACCCATTATGGACAGGAGGATTTTTTCCCCCTCTGCTTATGGAAAGAACAAGCTATTCCAAGTGTTATGTGAGAAGCCTTGTGGTTGCTAAACCAATGATGTTTTCCTCAATCTAGCTGGAGAAAATCCTACTTAAAAGCCACGATCCTAGTGGCAAGCATTTATCACCTAAAATTCGGGTTCAGTACTTCCTAAGACTGTACTTCCCAGTGACCCAAGCACGATCCACGAGGGGGGTGACCCAGATCTGTGACTTCCTGTCAAATGCCACAGTCTTGGCCCCGTGGTTATTCCAACATGAGCAATCAATGAATTAAAAACACAAAATGAGATTTGTTTACTTCTGCATAGTCATTAGGATTAAAAAAGGGTATCAGGAAATCTAGAGGAAAGGAAACAGAAGCAGAATGCTCTAGAATGAGTCCTAATACTACTTTGTGCCAAAAAAGCAGAATTTGGTATGAAGTGAGTCTTAGATTCCATTCAAGGATGGTTGTGTCCGGGAAGTTCTAAAATCATAAAAATGCGAGGTTAATTGATCTAGAAGATGGGATCCCCTAGCTTCAAAAAAAGACAGGTTGAGGTCAGTTAGAAAAATCCATATTACATTCCTGAACCTTACTTTTTTTTTTTCTGAGCCTTAATTCTAAGAACTCATGGAATCACAGAATGTCAGCACTAGAGGACTAAACACCCCTCACTCCCACATAAGCTCCTTCTACTCTTTTAAAAAGAAGGTACAAATAAAACAACAAAAATCTTTATTAGTCCTAAGGTATACCAAGTTAACTGAAATTTACATTAAATGACTACTGGATATGTTTACTTTTTAAAGTAAGTTTACTTTTTAAAGAAATTGTTCTAATATAGTGAACACACATATTACCTCAGCCCTACATGTCTTCAAACTCAGGCTGTTCTTTGAGAAAGCAATTGACACTTGCCCAAGATTAAAAAAATGCCATTGATAAATTAGTTGTGTTTTTAGCCCCTTGAGGTCAGTAAACATACTGACCATCATTAAATGATCCAAAAACTTGATTTGGTGTCATGTATCACAGCGTGTTGTCTTGGTTTGTGAAATAGCTAGTGGGTGTGAGATGTTTAATTGGTTGAAAACCTCAAGACAGGAGGTAAGCAATGAGTGCATCAGAGAGAACTAATCAAAACAGTTCGTCTGATTTTTCTCCAGGAAAACATGAACAGGTAGAAGCAAACACAGAGCAAAGTGGGAGGTCGGGTAGGTCACTGAGGAAGGGGGGATGAGAGAAAACACTAGCACAGTAGAGCTGTGACTGAGAACTCGGACAGATAAAAGAAAAATAACAAAGGGGAAACCTACCCCACTCTATTTTCAACTATATAAGAGAACTGAATGGTGTATAATCTCTCTCCAATTGGACTATCATAGATGTATATAATTGAGAATTTATACCCGCTATGTTACAATCACAGGAGAACTAATAAAAATGCCTGTATAGAATATCTAGGGAATATAGGCTACATTATTTTTTTTATTTAGAAATTTTTTTAAAGATTATTCATTTATTTATTTGAGAGAGAGAGAGAGCAAGAAAGAGCATGAGCAGCAGGGAGAGGCAGACTCCCCACTGAGCAGGGAGCCGGACACGGGGCTCGATCCCAGGACCCCGGGATCATGACCTGAGCTGAAGGCAGACGCCTACCCGACTGAGCCACCCAGGCGCCCCAGGATATTTTATTTTATAGTTCAAATAAAAGTGGTTCAGATTCAAACTTTCAAATGTTTTAATTTTGAAAATTCAAACTCTGACCCTGTCCATCTTTAGCACCCCTAGATTTCAAAATTTAAAAATATCTACTAGTACATGAAAGAACCAAAGTCTGTATTTCCTTGCCGCACCACACCGTACGGACGATGTAACGGTGCCTGCAGCCTCCACACTTTGGCTTCCCCTTCTCACTCCAGCTTCATCAACCAACCAGCCTCTTATGTGGGAAACCCTTGGGGCATGGCAAATAGAAAGCAAAGTTCCTACTCTCAAGGGGCCGAAAATCTAGTAAGGAGACAAAGTATAAATGCACAAACTAAACACTGCAACGGCATCTCATTGTTAAATACCAAGAAGAGTCATACTGAAAGTGAGCTACTGCAGAGTTTCCAGCAAGGAGAGGTCATCTGGAACAGTCTTTACGGAGGCGGCAGGACCCAGGCTGTAAGAACAGGTAGAGAAGAGGCAAGGAGGCCACTTCAGGGACAAGCAAGGCAGGAAGGAAGAGTGGGTTCAGGGGCTGGGTTAAGTGTGGGGGTAAATGGTGGGGGGTGGGGTGCTAAAGGTGGACAGGGTCAGAGTTTGAATTGCACTTGATTTTTCCTGGATTCTTCAGGCATTGGGAGGAGTGGTGAGGGAGGTAAGAGAGGTGGGGCAGGTCATTACAATGACTGGGTGGTGGGGGTGGTAGTGACGATGGTGGGGTCTGTGCGTGCGTGTGCGCGCATGACGTTTCTCCAGACAAACCTCACCCATCCGCTCTCCCCTGCCAAAAGTCACGTTCGAGAAATGAGGTCCACAGAGCAGTAGCATCAGTAGGACCTGGGCAGGCACTTACTAAAAGGCGAATTCTTGGGCCTCAAATATTCCGTGATTCAGGAAGGCAGAAATAAAAGAATGACCAGAGCGAAGAAGAATTTCAGTTTCGGAGGAGGAGCCGTACGTGGGAGTAAAAGTTCGGGACCTGGGACGGCTGAGACTGCAGATGGTTAAGGCATCCCCGAGAACTGGAGTTGGAAAGCTTTAGACACCGTCTAAACAGCAAATTCATTTAGAACATGGGGAAACTGAGGCCTACAGTAACAGTGATTTATTTCAGGCCTCAAGGCTAAAATGTGGCAGAGGTCTAACAAGAAATCAGTACTTGGGGCCACTGGCGAGGCTGGCCCCTAGACACAGAAGCTCAGAACCATCGGCATGGAGCCTGGGGGCAAAGTGAAAGCTTTCTGCAATAAAAAACAGGGGAAAGGTCAGTGGAAAATGGTGCTTCAAAGACAATCCAGTGGGTCCAAACTGTGCTAGGAACTTCCTAGCTTCCCTAGCATGCAATCATTTCACGAATAACTAACTGCTTTTATGGTCCCGTAGTCTACGTGCAAGGATGTGGACGTTACCGGGGGACAGACTGGAGTACAAAGCATCTGGAGCTCTGGCCAATCCACAGCAGCAATACTCTTTCTGGCCTGAAGTTCTAATGGGATTGTGCGTGCAGGATCCTACCTAACAGCTCAGGGCCAAGCTGTGCAGCTTCCCCAGACTCCGCGGGGGCTAAACAGGCAGCTTGTTCCAGCGCTTTGGGTACATATTTTTAATTCCCCTTCTTGGACAAAGGTCCCCTGCAGCGAGAATGGGAAGACAAAGAGTATGATGAGCTGGAGGATGGAAAGGCTGGATGAGGAAATGGTCCCTTGAAGGGTTCCAAAAATACTCGGCGAGGGCACACACAAGATGAGCGAACCGGCCATGGGCGGCGGACGGCCCTGGGAACAGTGGCCCCGGACCATCAGGTGTGCACGGGCCCCCAGCCTGGCCAGGGCGTGAGGGACAGGGACGGCCGAAGCAGACGTCAGTGTTTTTCAAGCCATGCTGGTCACGGTCCCGTTTCCTCTGCCATCACCCTGCCCCTGCTTTCCTGAGACAGAGGCAGGACCCTGAAGACAATTCGGAGAGACTTGAGAGCCAGAGTGTCCCAGGGTCCTCCTTTATTCTAGCACCGAAACTAAGCAGAGCAACTCAACAGCTCACCGGAGAAAGAGTATTTTTCTTGTCAGTATTATGGCAGGAAAGAAAAACCCTTCAGATGCTCGCCTTTCCAAAACCAACACAGAGAAGGGGTAATAAAGGACAGACAGGTGATGTCGTCACAGATCAAATACGCCCTGGATCTCAGGCCGCATGCTGCCATGGAAGATCCTCCCGGAGAGGTGAAGACGTTACTATCTGTGGGCCGAAACAAACACCAAAGCTTCTGTCTGTGAAAGCCTGTCCGTTGCCATTCTTGAATCCCACGTGTCCCCTTTCCTGTGCAAAAAGGCACAGGTTTTATTTCATTCCTTAGTGTGTGAGAGGTTTAAAACTCGGCCCACCACATCTAAAATGCTGGCCTCGGGGCAGGTTAGAAATGTAACTGCACAGACAGAAGCCCACATGATTTCAATGTTTTCCCCCAATTTTCTTAAGAAGGGAACATTTCACAACTTTACAAATGAGCCACAACACCACGGGCAGGATAGAAGGTTGTTCAGAGGCGCAGAGCAGTGGTACCGAGCGGTAAAGGCCAGGCCAGCCCAGGAGGGCGAGCGTGCACGGGAGGGGTGGGGGGTGGGGTTGGGGAGGGGGGGCATGGGGGTAAGAGGGTCGCTCCTGGAGCCCCAAGTCTCATGGATGCTGCTCATGTACGGGGTCACACAGGGTCACAAACCCGGGCCACGGTGGTCAGGAAAGGCAAGGCAAGGAAGCTGGGAGTCCAACTTTTTTCTATTTCCTCTGAAGCGGTGGCTCTGTGTGCTGCAAATATGGGCAGAGGAGGCGTAACTGCAAACATCAACTAAGGGCGCGGTCAGGGCTGCGGGAGCCACGGTCGGAAAGCCATGGCTGGGCCAGGCAAACGCTTTGCCCCTGTCCCTGCGGATTTCCTAGCTGACACAGACTGGAAGTTATAAAAGGCAAGCAGTTGGTACTTAATGCTCCTCGTGGTAATGGCCACACTTACTGATTACTTGCAATGCAAATAAACACTGTGATAAGGAAGCATAAACTTTTAAGATTAATAATGTATCTCTGCCATCGAAGCTATGGATGGTATAATGGAGGGGAGACTCGGGACATCTGAAATTTCAGACCTGGCTCCGACACTAATAAACTCGGACAAATCACGTCACCTCTCGGACACTTAGTGCCTCATCTGTAAAGCATTACTGCTGACGAGGCTCACGTCGGGCTGGGGGCCCATCCAGCAGAGGGGAGCAAGGGCCAGATGGGCCAGCACCTTGCTCTGCCCTGTTCAAGCCACGCCACAGAAGGGCTCGGAAAGAGCCCATCTCCTGCCCTGTGACAAAGGTCATGACCACAGGCAAACTGGGAAATAGAGGGACTCCTTCCTTCTCCATTTTGGTCTCCACCATTATCCTTCTTTTCACATCGGTTTTCACAAGGTGAAAACCATAAACTTCTCCTAAAGAGAAATACAGTGTGCTCAGCATGAGAGGGATGACATCTAAATTCTGGGGCTTTTAAAATAGAGCTTTACTTTTAAAAGAGGCAGACTAAAGGAGAACGCTGTGCTTATCAAAGAGTAACTGTCACTGTTAATCGTCTTTCCATGGTTTCCCCATCCTGGTGAGCATGAACACCTTCTGATGAAGAAAGATGTGCTGAGACAAAGCTTCTGATTCAACCCCTCCTGCAAGGTGACCCACTCATCTCTGCACCTTCCTTTCCTCTGTATTAATATTTATTTTTTAATTATAGCCACTGATGCTTTTTTTTTTTTTTAAAGATTTTATTTATTTATCCGACAGAGAGAGACACAGTGATAGAGGGAACACAAGCAGGGGGAGTGGGAGAGGGAGAAGCAGGCCCCCCGCCAAGCAGGGAGCCCGATGCAGGGCTCGATCCCAGGACCCTGAGATCATGACCTGAGCCGAAGGCAGACGCTTAATGACTGAGCCACCCCGGCTCCCCACAGCCACTGATGCTTTAACAGTTACGGTATTTTAACACAATGGTGGATACAAAATAATGGTCTTCTTTGCCATCTGGCTGATGGGTCCCATCACTTGTTGTGACTATACCCCGACCAAACGGCTGACCTGTGGCTGTTTTCCTGGCTGTTCTGGAGGTCAGGGCTATGGCAGTGCGATAGGAGGTACAGGTGGGGGCCACACGGAGTTGCAGTGCAGGGCCTTCGAGGGGCTGGGAGCCCAAGCTGAAGGCGTGCTCAGGACCATCGGAAGGCCTATTTCCCCATGTTTCATTAGGGACAAGTGCCCGCATACACAAAAGTAGAGAGAACAGTGTGCCCATCAACCAGCTACAGGTTATCGACTCAAGGTCACTCTTGCCTCATTTACCTCAAACTTCCCTCCTCTGAATTATTTCCATGCTAATCCCAGACACATAATTTTATCCCTAAATATTAACCTATATATTATCAAACAGGTAAGAACTTTTGCTCTTCTTTTAAGATACCCAATATGAGACTAAATTAAGTTAGAGTTATCTTTTGTATCATAAACGTGTTTTTAAAAAATATGAAATATGGTCCCTGCTGCCCTTATGTAATGTTAATTACTTGGGAGAGCTAACATGAATGCAAATGGAAAAAAGACTCACTAGGGGTGCCTGGGTGGCTCAGTCGGTTAAGCATCTGACTCTTGATTTCAGCTCAGGTCAGATGAGATCAAGCCTGGTGTCGGGCTCCACGCTCAGCACGGAGTCTGCTCGAGATTCTCTCTCCCTCTGCCTCTGCCCCTCCCCACCACGCTCTGTCTTTCTCTCACTCTCTCTCTCTCAAATAAATAAATCTTTAAAAAAATCACTAAAAAACAATTCTTTAACATAACCTACTGTCAGAAGACACGATGTACTAACTGCCAGTTCTGACTTCGAGGGAGTCTGGGATGTGCACAGACAGATCCACGTGACCTCCTAGTTTTATCTCTTGCCTCTCCTTCATATGAACCATCAAAGTGAACTCTCCGAGGTCCTCTGTACATTCCAGGTAATTCCCGCCTCCATGCCTTTTCTGAGACTGCTCTTTATGGACAACATGTCCTTCCTGCCACATTATCATTTCCTGCAGAGCTGGCTCAGACGCTTCCCCTCCTCTAGAAACTCTTTCATGGTCCTGTCCGGCGCTTGGTGCCTGCCTGCCCTCCACAGGTTTTGTCTGTACATCTCACACAAGGTGCCTGGACTGGAGAGAAGGCGGCTTCTCTTCCCAGTTCAGGGAAGGCTTTGCTGAGTAAGGAATGGTACCCCTTGCCAAGAGCTACGGTGGCTCAGGACAGAGAACAGAGACAGACCCCATGGGCGAGAGCAGTTAGAAGAGGCTGATGAGGCAGTGGATGTAGGTGGTCCTGAAGGAGGGGGGGTGGGGTGGGAATGTATTCCAGGCAGAGGGAATTATTCAGAAGCCTGGCCAAGCAAGAAAAAGGTTTGAACCCTCACATCTAGTGACCTGAGGAGCTCCAACAGCGAGGGGCACATGGGTAGTGATGAAATCTAATCATGGTACTCTGTGGCTTAAATAATCCTCATGGTTCCTAGGGAAAACTCCAGGCAGAGAAAATACCAAAAACGAGAGGCAGAAACTCTGCACCAAGGCGTTTATAACTTAGGCATTGAAATAAAACATCTACAAAAATAATTGTAAGACAAGGTGGAAGTGTTAAGTATCATGTGAAGTCCAGAGAAGGGAGAAATGGCATTAAATGAGGGCGTCAAGAAAGGCTTGAAGGAGGAGGTGGCAGTTGGGTGGTGTGTAAACAATGGGCAGCATCTGGCGTGTGAGGGTGGGAGGAACAATGTTTGGGGCAGAGGGAACAAGAGAAGAAAGGGCATGGAGGCAGAAAAGCACAAGGCTGCCCAAGGACCAGCCGGCTTCCAGGTTGCTTGGATAAGGATAAGGGGACTAAGGGAGACTGATGTGAGGGCAGGTTCACGGAGACTTGCCAAGCCTGACTCTGGACTTTAGTCTGTGCAGAGAGCCACCAAGTCTGTGTGAGCACAGCAGAGAGCAGGAGCTCTGCATGTGCTTTTGCAGGATTACTTGGGAAGCTCCATCTGGAGTGGGGGTGGGGAGCAGAGGGCTGGGAGGGGAGGGCAGGGGTCCAGGCAGCAGGGGTGAGGGCCTGAACCCAGGCCACAGCAGTGGGAACAGAGCAGTGGTGGCCAGGCCCTGGGGGTGGGGGTGGGGGGAGGGAGCCTTGGCAGCTCATGACAACTGCCTCTCCCCAGAAAGGGGAATCAGGGGGGCACCTGGGTGGCTCAGTCGTTAAGCATCTGCCTTCGGCTCAGGTCATGATCCCAGGGTCCTGGGATCAAGCCCCACGTCAGGCTCCCTGCTCAGTGGGGAGCCTGCTTCTCCCTCTGCCTCTGCTCCTCCCCCAACTTGTGCACAGGCGCTCTCTCTCTTTCTCAGATAAATAGATAAAATCTTAAACAAAAAAAAAAAAGAAGAAGAAGAAGAAAATAAAAGAAAGAAAGGGAAATCAGGGCTTGCAAGTGACAGGTCCAGAAATAAATCCAAGAGTCTCCTCTGTTGATGGTCAGATGTTTGGAGTCCAGTGAGCTTTGTTACTTTGTTTTTCACTAGAAACAAAGGAGCAGACAAATAAAACTCGGTCTCCATCTCTGTCTGGCTCCTTACTAATGAGTCTTTATCTTGTGATATGGTTTCTTTGAGCCTATCCGCCTCTGGGAAAGGGCCTCGGCAGCACACTTCACCATGCCTTTGTGTTTAGCTCAGCAGCAGCTGCCGACCCAAGCCCCCCTGCCCTGATAGCCTCGCAGCCCAGGTTAAGCAAGCTGTCTGGAAGGGCCATCAAAATTCTGTCCCTTCTGCCTCTTTCAAAGTTCGAAAGGGGGGAACGAGAGCCTGGGAGAAAGTCCCAATACCTATTTCTGAAGGGAGACGTCCTGCTTAATTTTGTCCATGTCCCTCTTGTTCAGCAGCCTGTAAGTGTTCGAGGGCAGTAACAATGGTAAGGGGCAAGGGCAGACTGATCGTCATCGACAGGCTTTCTGATCAGAGTCTAGGAAGTGCACCCTTCTCCTGCTCAAGTTCAGGACCTGCTGATGAATGCCCTGGTCAGTCCCCAGGCCTTGACTCTGGGATCTCCAAGGCCTGCAAATACACAGAGACTGATGCATAGTCCTTCTGCCTAAGTGGGAAGCCAGGAAACTGCCTCCCACATGTTGGGGGAAAACCAGAAAACCCTTAAGATTCCACGGATAAAAGTTAAAATGGATCGGACTCAAGGTGCCTCCCAGGGCCCAGCGCGTCTCTCATGCACAGAACATACATGGATGGCCGTGCTGTTGGCCATGAGGCCTCCCCCCAGCTCCACTCCTGAATTAGCTGGAAACAGGAGCCTTTGGGTTCCAGCTTAGAAAAACGGACTCTTTTTCAGAAACGTGCTCATAAACTTCATTCCTGGGGTTCTTCCCCATCGTATTCCCTTCTCATTTCTGGAAATCAGGGATGGGGATGGAGTGGGTAATGGGAAGGAGGAGATTATAATAAACTTAGAAAGCCACTTAGGTACCTGACTTCATCGAAGGGTAGAGGGCAACAACATACCAAGTGGGAGCTTTCTGCATCTGGAATATTCTGTCATCACCCTTTTTTATTCATTTCTCAACTTCCCTTTCTCCAGCGTGGCAAAGTCTTGATTTAACTAGAACCCTACTAATTGGAACTTTCACTAAAGAACACTCATTTTTAGAACAAGGGGACAAATAAGAGAACAAGCACATATTCAGTAAGTGCAGAAAAACAGAGCAAACTTCCACAGAACCCTCCCCCGGAGATCCGCGTATACCCTGCATGATTTGTCACACCTTGCATGGGTCTGTACTAGAACTCACATGAGAAGGACAATGGAAACACAGCAAAACTGTGAATTCTTCACAAAAGATAAAAAGCAACATGTTCCTCATCTATGCCTGAAGAATTTCTCTCTTACCATAAAAAGCCCAGGGAGTAAATTATATTGAAGTTGTAGTGTGTAAGTAAATGAGGATATAGACAGAACTAAGGCAATAATGTAAGCGAAAGACACAGTATCCCAGAGCCAAGAAGCTGAATGTGGTTTATGATAGTCCCCGACCCAGAAGAGCTGCCGGGCCAGAGGACAGCCTTGACCGTAGGGCATGATTCAAAGTACGCAGCGCTCTCAGAGCTGGGCTAACGAAGTGGGAGGGGAAAACTTTGCTGAAGTGGTGATAATTTCCAAATCCTTAGAGAAAGGGGGTAGTTTTGGTAGGGAGGAAGCACTTGAGACACCGGGGAAAAGTATGAATAGAGGCATATTTGTAAAAGCAACAGTGGTGACTTTATCTTTAGAAGGGAGATAGTAAAACCAGTCATTCCCCAAGGGACAAGATTGTTTTTATATTTTACTTCTTATAAACTGACAGTTTATGATTTACAAGCCTATATAGAACCTTAACATAAAACCATATACATCACAAACATTTTTATCAAACAACCGCAATGCCTAGAAAAGCAGCATTTTTAGGCAGATTCCAGCTTGGAAATATAAATTCTCTGATTTCAAAATGAGGGGTTTCATAAAGCTATTCACTGGTCAGTAAGAATTAACTTCTGAGATTTCAATTATTTTAAATTACTTTTCAAAATTTCATTCTCCCCAAAGTCACTTGCTGCTTATAAAGAAAGTGCCTTTGAAAATAAACATGCAAAAATTTCTATAAAATACATAATTCCAACTTTTGTGAGGCTCTCGATAGCAAAATCTATATTTCACATTCCCTAAAGAAACTGTTAACAGTAAGAAATTTTACATTCACTTTCTGAAGGCCACTCTGAATTTTCAGCTATGATCTATCTGATTAAATCCTACTTGAATATTAAAAACAATACAAATCTCTACCAGACTGATAACAAGGGAATTCTTGGCCTTTCCGCTTATGCACAGAGAGGCTGACATGTATTTGAGATCTCCAGCAAGAGTGTATTAAGTTCTATTAATAAATCTTCTGGGACACTGTGTTCTAAATATACTTTTTTCCTTTTTAGACTTCTAAATCTGTAATTGAAATAAATCTAGTTTTAATTTTTCCCATGTTCAAAATTGTAGTTTCTTTACTTTCAAATGCTGTTTTGCAAATTCAACTCCTTGGTTGCTTATTATATATCTAGTATTAATCTAAAGTCACAACTAAATATTGACTCTTAACAACACAGATGCCCAATCCCTATGGGTTGTTAAGCTACAAACACATTATGTTCTCAAAATTTTTACTTGGAAGAATTTAAATTAGCTACAGTCTTATTTCTGAAAGTACTGAACTATTTAAGGTGTACTTAAAACTACTTGTTTAGCTAATCCATTGCTAGAGCCGAGAGAAGAACTCAAGAATACAAACTGTCTGAAAGTGCTCACTCAAATCTCAAAGCCCTGGCTCGGATTCTTTGTGCAGCATTATCACTAAAACACCCACACAGGCCTTGGGCCTTTATTTGAGAGAAAGCGGAGATATCATCGATTTTCCCACTCCCATTTGCATTAAAACCATCACCTCTATCAACCCTGAAGTCCATACATTCATCAGCATAACCTCCTCTAACTCATACTGCCTTGATCACCTCTCTCTTTTTTTTATAACAGTCCTAAAAAACACACCATAACACTTAACCATCTTATCCAATTTTAAAGGTAGAATTCAGCAGTGTTAGTATACTCACATTGTTGTGAAAAATCTCAAGAACTCCTTCATGTTGCAAAATTGGAACTCGGTACCCACTTAACAGTCTCCCCTTCCCCTTACTCCTGGCAACTAACATTTTCTGTTTCTGTGAATCTACTTTAGATATCTCGCATAAATGAAATCATCTTTTTATGACTGGCGTATTTCACTTCACATGATGACCTCAAAGTTCATCTCTGTTGTACCACGGGACAGGATTTCCTTCCTTTTTAAGGCTGAATAATATTCCACTGCATGTATGTACCACATCTTGTTTATTCATTCAACCACCTTCTGGCTACTATGAATAGTGCTGCTAGGAACAAGGGTGCGCAAAGATCTCTTCAAGACCCTGCTTTCGGGACGCATGGGTGGCTCAGATGGTTAAGCATCTGCCTTCGGCTCAGGTCACGATCCCAGGGTCCTGGGATCGAGTCCCGCATCGGGCTCCCTGCTAGGCGGGGAGCCTGCTTCTCCCTCTGCCGCTGCCTCTCTCTATCTCTCTCTCTGACTCTCATGAATAAATAAATTAAAAAAAAAAATTAAAAAAAAAAGACCCTGCTTTCAATTCTTTTCAATCCCACAAGTGGGATTGCTGGATCATATGACAGTTATATTTTAAGTTTTTTGAGGAACCTCCAAACTATTTTCCACAGTGGTTGGACCATTTTACTATCCTACCAACAGTGCACAAGGGTTCCAATTTCTCCACATTCTCACCAACATTTTTTTTAAATAGTAGCAATTATAATGGGTGTGCTGTTTTTTTTTTTTTGTTTTTTGTTTTTAAGTACACTCCATGCCCAGAGTGGAGCCCAATGCGGGGCCTGAACTTACGACCCTGAGATCAAGACCTGAGCTAGAATCAAGATTTGGACGTCCAACTGACTGGGCCACCCAGGCATCCGGGGTGTTTTTTCCCTTAATTAAAAAAATTTTGGGGGGCGCCTGGGTGGCTCAGTCGTTAAGCGTCTGCCTTCGGCTCAGGTCATGATCCCAGGGTCCTGGGATCGAGCCCCGCATCGGGCTCCCTGCTCCGTGGGAAGCCTGCTTCTCCCTCTCCCACTCCCCCTGCTTGTGTTCCCTCTCTTCGCTGTGTCTCTCTCTGTCAAATAAATAAATAAAATCTTTAAAAAAAAAAATTTTTTTTTTAAATTTCTATTATGTGTCTCATAGTTAAATAAAATATACTATTCACTGAAGAAAAATTTTAAGACAGGGACTCAAAAGTTATCATTTGTTCCACAATTCAAATATAACAACTATTAAACATTTTGATAATATACTCCTCTAGCCCTTTTTTGGAGGGGGATAGATCATATTTTAGGAGAGGAGAAATGGGAGGAATAATTTGATTTTCATGTGCAAACAGAACCAAAGAATCTTACATACTGAAAAAAATATTTTTACCTTCATTGAAATCTCCTTAACAATTCATCACTTACCATATATACTTCATTCATTTTTTAAATAAAGGAGTCTTCGGGGCGCCTGGATGGCTCAGATGGTTAAGGTTCTGCCTTCAGCTCAGGTCATGATTCCAGGGTCCTGGGATCAAGCCCCACGCTGGGCTCCTGGCTCAGAAGGGAGCCTTCTTCTCCCTCTCCCTCTGTCTCCCCCCCTGCTCATGCTCTCTCTCTCTCTCTGTATCTCTGTGTCTCAAATGAATAAATAAAATCTTTAAAAAATAAAAATAAAAAATAAATAAAGGAGTCTTCATGGACTCCCACACTTTTTTGGCCTTTTAACATTTTATTTATTTATTTGAGAGAGGGAGAGCACAAGCAGGGGGAGCAGCAGGCAAAGGGAGAGGGAGAAACAGGCTCCCACGGAGCAGGGAACCAGACGTGGGGCTCGATCCCAGGACCCTGGGATCATGACCTGAGCCGAAGACTGAGTCACCCAGGTGCCCCTGGCCTTTTCTATTGTAAAGTACAGCACACATGCAGAAAAGTTCACGAGCACAAATACATGACGATGAAATCAGTGTAAGGCAGGCATTCATGTCACCACCACTCGGGTCTGTAAGAACACTTCCACAGCCTCCCTGATTACCACTATCCTGACATTTATGGTAATCACTTCCTTGCTCTTTTTTATAATCGTACCACCTATATTTGAATTCCTTAACACTACAGTTGAGTTTTGCCTTTCCTTGAACTTCGTATTAATGGAATTATAGTTACTATGTTATACCTGGATTCTTTCATTTAGCATTATACTCATGAGTTTCATGCACACTGGGTTTGTGGTGGTTCACTCATTTGCATTGCTACACAGGCCTCTATTGTTTGAATGTACCATAATTTATTAATTAATTCAACTGCGGATGGACTGGGTTCTGTCCAGGGTTTCACTATTACGAACAAGGATGCAATGGACATTTCCGTACGTACTTCCTGGCACATAGGGGCACACACTTGGGTCAGGTGCACACTGAGGAGTAGAGCAGAGCGTGCATGTGTTCAACTTTAGTGGACAGGCCAAACACTTTTCTACTGTTTGTACAATGTAGCTTTTTTTTTTTTTAAGACTTCCAACAATCACACCTGCCCTGGTCTGTTGCTTTTCGTATCCCTGATCCTGCCCCTCTATCAAACCCTCACTGGAAACTGTTAAAGCCTACTGTGGCTGTCATATGTGCATCCTGGCCAGCATGGCCTCCTGTACTCCGGTCACAGTTGTACCATCACAGTGCCATGAAGAAACGACCGTGCAACGCGCATCTACTGTATGCAGGGTCCCAGGCGGAGTGTCAGGGATAATAGAAAGGAAGGCGGCAGGGCCTTGACATCATGTGTCAGAACGGAGCTGGGGAGAGGGGCACACAGGAAAGAAGGTGAGTCTCACTGGAGGCAGGATGCACTAAGCAGCTAGGAACTGGGGTAGGGCACAGGAAGGGGTAGGGTGGTATGTGAATGCCTTGCAGAGGAAGCTGATCTTGGCTGGGCCCCGAGGGAAGCACAGGCCGAGCAGACGAGCAGAGGCCATGGCTGGGAATGTGCATGCATGCTGTGTTTAGAGAACAAGGAAGGGTGAGTGTTACCCTCTAACAACGATCCGTGCCACCTACAGCCGCACGGGGGGCAGACTCTGTCTCCTGAACGGCCAGGTGAAGAGGAAGCTTGCAGCCAAGTAAGATACAGAACATAATAAAAACATTAAAGTCTGCCAATTAAAAACATTGTGCTTAGTCACAAATGTGCATTCAAATACAACTCCAAAATACAGTTCTAAAAATATGTATGGTACTAGGACACCGAGATGTGACCCTTCCAAGGCCTAGAAAGATCTGCGATGTTACTGTCACAGGCCACACAGGACTCCAGAAGTGGCCCTCACATTCTATTGGTCATAAAGGGGCAGGTCAGGGAAAGACTATTTGAATGAACACAAATACACCATCAACAGCCAGCAAAAAGTCACGGCATCATCTTTCCATGTAAACAACAGCAAAGGGCCAATTACTACTAATGGTTGGACTTGCAAGCTTTTTTGAGACTTCTCTGCTGGATGGCTTAGCCTGATCCTGGGGGTTACGGCACCCCGTGAATGCAGAAGTGAACAGTGGTGAACACGGAGTCAGGAAACCTGGATCTGGGCCTGCACCTGCCCCTGCTGGCCTTGTGACCAGGCGCAGTGAGTCAATTCTCTTCACTTTCGCTATTCGTAAAATAAAAGGCTGAAACAGGGTTTTCTAAACTCTCTCTTATCTCTCTATTCTAGCAACTGATGCTGAGAGAAGGAACATTTTTTTGGCCACTTCCTTATGAATGAGGGAAGCTCATGCCTGGTTCCTCTGTAGCTTTCTTTAAACAACAAAATTTCCCACAAACCCTGAGACTTCAATGCTTGATGCCGTTCATGATAAATGAATGAACTCCAGAAAGCATTGCTTAACACAGATTTTGTTAGCCTAGGCTCCTGGAGGGGAGATGTGAAGGACAAATCAAAACCACCGAAGAAATGAACTAGAAGCCCTGGCACTTGGCTGCCTTTGTTAGACCTTCAATAACACATGTGCGCTCCGCTGCTGAGGATAAGAGTGGAAAATTTAAAACAAGGAAGTGGCTTCTCCTATTTCCTCTCCAGGAGTGATTGCATTCCAAACCATCTGTTTTATTGGACTGGAAAGTGCTACACTTGTGAAATGGAGTCAGGTCAACTCTAATGGTGAAGATGAATACATCTTCATGGAATTGATATGTCTTTTCATAAGTACATACACTAAAGTGTCTCTTGAAAAATCCTGAAATCAGGGGAAAATCCGTTAATAGCGAGTTTTCAGCTTCTGTATCCTGAGAATAGCATGTATCCTGAGGAGACCCGGGCCCACAACAAAAGAAGTAGTACAAGAAGTTGGTTATGGAAAGACCAGAGCTTCAGAGCTGGGAAACCTGGCTCAGCCTTACTTCACAACACAGAACTTTCTAGATGGAATGACAGGTGAATTAAATAACTTAGTACTGCCAGAGCTACTGATGTGAGTACAAAAAATAGTGAATAAACTGTAAATTAGTATAAATCAAGTCATAATTCCAAATTACCATTTAAAAAGTATCTTCCTATAATTCCCTCCAAACTAAAATGTCAAACCAACCAATGAGTTAACTATGATCACTCAGGAACTGATCTGTTTTGAGAGTTCAAACTAGCGATTGAGCCTTGGGCTGAGGTCATTCACTTGCTGTTCGGAAAGATGAGACCTTAAGATCCTTAAGGACAGAGATGGCATCAGCTCAGTGTCCTAGAAAGGCCCCGGCTTTTCTTCAGGGTCATAACCTCTACAGATGTGCAACTTCTTCTTATACCTTTTCATGAATTGTACATAAAAGTTCTTAAAAGACACCAAAAAGTACAATTCACATGTGTTGTTCTCTGTTCCTTCCTTCGTTGAACCAGGACAAGGACCCTTCGTCCTCACTCCCGCTAATGTACGTGCTGACTGCAGTTCTCTGGAGCTGTAGTTCCCAATCCGTGACTGAACATGGGAAGCAGAGAGCTACGGTTGGTGAGGGTGTGTCGAGCAAGACGTCTCAGGCTGTGAGTAAGGGGCTCACAGCCGTCTCCTAGTGACGGAGTGCATGGCAAGGACGTTGAGCCACCGACTTTGGTTGTTTAGCACTTATTGTCCCAGTTCTTGGTTTTGTTCTAGAGAAGTGAGGTTGGTGGATAAGCGGGAAAACAACATTGGCTAACGATTACTGAGAGCTTACTCTGTGCTAGGAACCCTGTATTTATTGTCTCTTAATTTCCCCAGCTACCTCAGGAGGTAGGTCAAAGTTATAAGACAGACCCATCCTTGAGGTGAGACACTGCACGGTAAGGGTTGAGTAACCTGCAAGACTGCACAGGTCTGACGTGCCCTGAAGGCCTACCGTTCCTACCTGCCTCTCCATTTATGTGCCTCAGGGCACTGTATTTGGTCCACAGCCATTTATCATTTCCACACTCCGGGAAATCAAGGTATCTTAAAATCCTGAGGGGTTCAAGCAGTTTGCCATTTACTTACGATTCCTTATTTATTTATTTATTATTTTTTAAAGATTTTATTTATTTATTTGAGAGAGAGAGACACACAAAGATAGCGCCAGAGAGCACGAGTGGGGAGGAGAGGGAGAAACAGGCTCCCCGCTGAGCAGGGAGCCTGACCCAGGACTCGATTCCAGGACCCAGGGATCATGACCTGAGCAGAAGGCAGCCACTTAAGCGACTGAGCCACCTAGGCGTCCCACAATTCCTTATTTAAAAAAGGAACAGTATAGAGGAAGTTGTTTCTTCGAATGCTACTTTAGAAACTGCCCGCCTATACAGGAAGCCTTTTTTTTTTTTTTTTAAAGATTTTATTTATTTATTTGAGAGAGAGAGAATGAGAGACAGAGGGCATGAGAGGGAGGAGGGTCAGAGGGAGAAGCAGACTCCCCGCCGAGCAGGGAGCCCAATGCGGGGCTCGATCCAGGGACTCCAGGATCATGACCTGAGCCGAAGGCAGTCGCTTAACCGACTGAGCCACCCAGGCGCCCTATACAGGAAGCCTCTTTAAGGGACAACCGCTAGCAGAGTGCGGAGGAGTTGCTCAATCAATACTAGTCGAACACATACACAAAAGGCAAGAAAATCCCTATTGCAAATAGTAGCTTTGTAAAGAGGAATGCTAGCCACTGGATGTCGGAGATATTTATTCAAGGACTCAGAGGTCCAAGGACTGTAGGAGCCATAAATAAATATAATGATCAAGAGCCCACATGGTTCCTTGTACCCCACTCTATCCTGATCTGAAAAACCCTCAACATTGGATTTGCTGTTTTTCTTCAAAGGGGTCTGTTAACAGGGAGAGGCTACGTGAGGGAATGGAAAGAACATGTACAAAGGACTAAAATACTCACCGATTTTTCATTTTCAGATCCTATAGCTTAGGGCTGGGCCACAGATGGCCAGAGATGAAGGCAAATCTTTTACAGTGCCTACCTGGCATTATTTCTCAACTCTGTATCAACAGGAAGAATGCTGAATGCACAAATTTGATAAGACTGATATTTAGGGGCGCCTGGGTGGCTCAGTCGTTAAGCATCTGCCTTTGGCTCAGGTCATGATCCAGGGTCCTGGGATCGAGCCCCGCATCGGGCTCCCTGCTCGGCGGGAAGCCTGCTTCTCCCTCTCCCACTCCCCCTGCTTGTGTTCCCTCTCTCGCTATGTCTCTACCTGTCAAATAAATAAATAAAATCTTAAAAAAAAAAAAAAAGACTGATATTTAATGGCAGGAATCATTAGATACGAAAAAAGAACTGGACATACTATTTGAATGCTCTCTTTGCTGAAATTCCTCTAATGCACATTTTTAAAGACAGACTGTGCTTTCATTCCCCCAAATATGGTCTTTTGCTATAAACACACTAAAACTGAATGGAGATCACCCCTGACTAAAAGTAACCACCCACTTCAGTCTGTGTAACATTCTGGGATACAATTGAAACCATGGCCACAATGCTCTAAATGTAACTCAAATTCACAAAAGCTTATCTCCGAGTGATGAAGAGAGAAAACCATTCACTCATTTATCCTTTATGGAACCAGTGTCTCTCTTTGGGGTTCAGATTATGAGCACAGCTACCAGCCAGCAGAGGCTAAGGGTTGGCTTTGTGACTTTCAATATATTTTTAGCAAATAAGAGCTATGCCTGTCAAAGGGAAAAGTGCTCACTGGTATTGAGTTTTTACTAACTTCGGGGCCTAAAATAAAAGTTAAATGAAGAGCATCTGCAAAGAGGGGCAAAAAAGAGTCTAAGGACTTCACTCCTAAATATTATCAAGCGTATACGTTAAATATCTCCCATTTAGTGACAGGGAGAGAAAGACAATAATGGCAAGACTGCGAAGGGTCTCATTTACAGCATCTTGTCATAGGAACTACTGAAAATTAAACAAGGCTGTTTCTAACTGCTCCCGCTATCAATTAGCCAGCAGCCACTTCCCCCGCCGTAATAACTGCCACATGAATTCCGTGCATTACCTCTGGGCCTGCGAATTCCAAACACAGGAGGTCGCAGCCGAACGCTGCACTGAACAGACTGGCCCACGACCGAACGCCCCGCTAGTCAGATTTTGTTGTACAAAATGAAATGATTCAGGACGTCAGAATATTTGAGATAATTTAGCCTAGTTCCGCTCCTTAAACATATGAACTAGATTATATACTTTGTAATAATTTAACCTTCACTTACCCAAACATCTCTGCCACAGAGCTACATCCTTCTCTTTATTTGGGTTCCTTACAGTTTCACAAAATTTAAACAATGATCTCTGGTCTAAGTTACAAGGTTATGCTGCCAATAAGGTGACTCATATCATGTGTAAAGGCCTTCATTTTTGAAAATGGAAAAAAACCAGTCCTGTGAAACTGACACTTTGGTTTGAAAGACGAAGGTAACGTGCAAAATACAACAATCCCGTCCCCCAGAGTCATCTTTTTTTATTTATGGAAGTAGCCCCCCGGCCCCCTGCACGGTCTAGCGGCTACTTCCATAGATATAAGCGCTCTCCCTCCAGCAGCCCCTTCCCTGTGGGGTTCCTCAGACCCTGGTACTGATGGGAGTCCCCACGGCCTGAGCCACGAAGTACTGGACACTAATAAAGAGTTAATGCTCCTCCTGAACTCTGGAAGAAATCGGATTTCGTCAGTGAGGTTTGGCAATGTGAGAAACCCTGTAACCAATTTCATTTCCTGATAAATGAATGGTCCATAGGGGAAAGTCGGCCAGTGAGTTTCGGAACTGCTGAGAGCTCAGCCTTTACTGAAAGACTCCTTGAAGGAGCCAGCCTGTCTATTGCTTATCACTGCTGAGCCAGCCGGCCCCATGCAAACAGGGCAGCTGCCAGACTCCATTCCCAGCTGACCGAGGCACGAGGGAGAGGCCAGCACAAACATGTGGTATCCCTTTAAGAAATGCTGCTGCTATGGTATCACCCCCTCTCCCCCCTATTATACTGGCCTTTTTAACCTGTAGGTCTGGAAACACAGGCCTATTAAAATTATTTTAGAACAGCAGGTTTAATGGTCTTCATCATTTACACTTAACCCCCCCTCCTACAACCCAAACCAAAACACCCTCAGCATCCAGTTTAGATTCAGATTTGGGGGAATGCAGTGTCTAAAAACAGACAAATGCTCAGATAAAAAGGAGTCACATGTAGAAAGTCAATCGGAGGGAAGTTACGAAAGACAGAAAGTACTTCAAAGTACCGAAACAAGTTTACCTGAAATGTAAGTAGCCTAATTAATCACAAGGCCATTTACCTTCTAAGCCTGAAATGAAATAAATACCTGTATGTTTAAGTAAAACCAAAGGCAAGTCTCATAAATATAACCATATATGCTGTATTTATACTTAAAATTTTTAAAAAATCTCAACGCTTCTTCACATTAATTCAGAATTGGTCAAAGCATATATTTTAAGATATACTCGCTGAATTCAAGTAAATTTTTGTCAAAGGTTAACCTGACATTTAAAGTATCTAATTTGGCCTTCGTTAGAAAACACACAAAATTACCCTATATATTTTAAAATAGTCAAATGAACACTTGAAGGCAGAAGAAGGGAAAAAAAAAAAACCTAAATAATGGCTTGAGGCCCTTAATTATAAAAAATAAAGCAAACAAAATCTGAAACTAGTGAGCTTTCAAGAGGCTTGCAGGCTTGGCCTGGCAGCGAGGAAACCTGGAGCTGATTAGCCCCACCCTTGCAAATACTCGTCACAGCCTCGACAAGGAAATGCTGGGGGTTTACAGGCAGGGGAACGTTAATTCCATCCACCAAGAATAATGCATAAAATAAGGAAAGAGGGAAAGCCAACGGGCCCTTTAGCTTCTTCTTTAACCATTTAATCCCTAGTTTTTTCTCTTTTTCCATGGTTTTGGGACCACAAGATACATTCTTTCTTTGACTTCAATTGTAGATTCTTGGTGACAGTGAGCTGGGCTGTCTCCACACCCAGGCTACGGAGAGAAGTCTATGCATTCACTTGCAGCGAATCAGTACTAAGTCGGCTTGATTTAGGTCAAATAATTTGGTAACAGAAAGGAGAGAATGAAGGGAATGGGAGTTTCCTAGGTTATTTAAAAACCATCTAAGTTGTGACCCTGATCGGTCACGTGAATTGGAAAAGATGGCCACTTTCACACCAGGTCTCTTTTGGTCACCACAGTTTATAAATCAAGAGTAAAAGATAAATTTCTAAATATTGGGTTTCTGAACAACTTCAAATTTTAATTATCTACGTGTAAAATAACTGTGCATGGTACTTCTAAATTCAGAAAATAAGCAAAACTGGAAAAACTGAAAGGTTTAATTTAAAAATAGGGCTCATTACCTGTGGTGGGAGCATTAGTCTGGTTCATAACATGAAAAGAGTTATTTAAAGGTTAATCGTCAGTGCTTTGTAGAACAGAGCTACAGATGACTACTGTATTTAATAGCCAAAAGCACATCTGAGGCCTTTAATTAATCTCAAGAACAGTTTCTTGTAAGTATTCTGCAAAGCACATGGGTTTCTTATACAGTAAGTTCCAAAAGAACTAAAATGTTATTCTGTTTTCTTCTGAATGGGGCTGCTTTCAGACCCTCTCCAGTTCAGAAGCTTGATGGGACGGGCTCAGGGGAGGGGGAAGGCTTATGGAGCGGGAATGCTGAGACTGCTGTGGAAAAGTCCTGAGCATTGGCGGGGAGGACGGGGAGGCAGACAGGACAGGATTTCCCTCAGATGCTCACCAACTAAAACTCTGTTGCTTCAACTTCTGCCTCCGTGCTGGAGAAGGGCGGCCAGCATGCTTTCTGTCAGCTAGACGATGAATGAGGATCCAAGATCCCAGAGTCTGGACGGTTGGGAATGTGAGGCACTCAGGAGGAGGAGCCAAGGAAACCTCTCTCAGTGTGCTTTTCCCTCCTTCAAGGTTCTTAGTGTACATGAATCACAGCACTCGCCCCTCTGAGAGCTGAGCGTGCCGGGGGCAGACCAAGTCTGAAATGTGGGGTCCTTTCCCACTCCCACTATTCTGTATGCCTCTCCTCAGACTTTCATCCAAGGATCAGAGTCACTCAGAAATGTGAGTGTAGCTAAAGTGAACAAATATAACCACTATATAGCTGAGGACTTGTAAGCACAGATTCAGTGAAAGATAAACAGAGAGTCGATGACAGGGTCAAAAAGAAAACACATTTCTAGATCCTTACTTGGGAACCTGGCAATGGGTACGATGAGCTAAACTATAGATCGGAAATTTCATCCACGTTTTGATGATGGCGGGAGTGGGTAAGCTATAAAATGTCAGGATTTTTCCAACACTGAGAATTCAAAACATTTACTACTGTGAGTCTTGGAAAGAAGGAATGGTAGTTTAAGTTTTGAGGTGGGGAAGCAGAGGGATCAAAAGAATGTCTACTCTCTTTTATAGAAAAAAAGTTTTATGAAGTGCTCTTTCCAGTGGAAGACATAATTATTATTTTCTGCTGGGAAACATTCTGGCTAGTTTACAGTAAGGATCTGATATAACATGGGAAGAGTTTAAACCCCACACATTTAAAAGCTTGCTAACACATATTTTCCTATGTTGAGGCTATGGTAATGTTTATCCATCATTTTGATAGAGCAATGGCAGAAATGTGTTAGCAGGAGCACCCCGTTACCACAGAAGCAGAACAATATCCACATGAATTTTCAGCAAGCAAGCAGACAAATAAACCCAACCCACACTTAATCTTACTACTCAAAGTAAGTAAATGTTTTCATTTTGGGGAATGATCTTCCTGTCTGTGTGTGTGTGTCTACATTTGGATGAGTGAATACACAAACAGATACACACAAGCACGTATGTATAAATATAAATACGAATATAGCTGCCATCATATGAAAAGTGTTATGATGTTTTTGAGTCTGGAAGACACATTAAGAAAAACTGCCATGCCTTTCTAGTTCTAGATGACACTATAAATTATTTTCCTACTTTTGCTTTACTCTCCATGCTACAGAGATTATGCCAGAAGTAAACTACTGAAATGTGTTCTGGTAAAACATCATATTGTAATGTTCAAGTAATTTACCACCCCAATGTAATAACGAGCACTGTGTTGTCTAGGGTTTGAGACTATCGGCCACACAAAACGAGTTTTCAGGAGCCCTTTTATCTTTTATATGAAGATTTAGCATATCAAAATGTAGGAACAATATAAAGTATAGCATGTTCCCATCCCGAAGACACCTGGGAAGAAGTGAGTTGTACATTCTGCTTTCAAACAATCTGCAGACGTGCTGAATCAATGTGGTTTCAGTTACTCCCAGAATTCTCCCCAGGAGCGCCACAGACAGGCTATGGATACCACACAACACACCACTGCGGCCAGTCCTGAGAATTTTTTGGCAGATGAGATGCTTAGATGGAAAATCTTTTTCTTGTTGCACCTAAAGAAGCTCGGTTTTCGAGGGCAGGTATTAAATTGCTTTTATTCTGGTACAAGGACGAGCTCTGGGCTGTGTGAGAAGGGACACAGAGAAAGAATGCTCTCGAGTCCTCCATAGGACTGCAGCCTGTAAAGCTCCTTTTTCCCAAATGATCCAACCATCAATTAGCTCTTTGCTCAAGTGGTGAAACACATGGTACCCTGCACAGCCAGGGAGCTTCACAAAAGTACTTTTCCCTCTTGGCAATGTTTTTCTGGTCTCCAGTTAAATTTTTGGTTTTTTGTTTTGTTTTGTTTCTTAAAGATTTTAAGTAATCCTTACCCCCAACGTGGGGCTCAAACTTATAACCCGGAGATCAAGGAATCACACACTCCCTACTGAGCCAGCCAGGTGCCCTTCCGGTTAAATTTCTGAATTGAACTCTGGCATCTATTAGGTGAGAATGACCAAACTGATGTTTCCTTTTTGTTTGTTTATTGAGATTATCATACAATGACATTCGCTAATTTCAGTGTTCAATTTGATAAATTTTGCTATTTGGATACGTTTCTGTAACCATCACCACAGTGACGATATAGTCGAATTCCCTCACACTAAGAAGCCCTCTCTTGCCCCTTTGCACTTACCCTTGGCCCAAGGCAGCCATGATCTGCTTTTGGTCACAATTTTGCCTTTTCTAGCATGTTTTTTTTTTAATTTCTTTTTGTCTTTTTTTTTTTTTTTTAAGATTTTATTTATTTATTTGACACACAGAGAGAAAGCACAAGTAGGCAGAGAGGCAGGCAGAGAGAGAGGCAGAAGCAGGCTCTCCACTGAGCAGGGAGCCCGATGCGGGACTCGATCCCGGGACTCCAGGATCATGACCTGAGCCGAAGGCAGTCGCTTAACCAACTGAGCCACCCAGGCGCCCCACTTTTTGTCTTTTTTTAAAGATTTATTTGACACACAGAGAGAGAGCATGTGGGGTGGGGGGAGAGGGAGAGTCCTAAGCAGACTCTGCACTAAGCGTGGAGCCCAAAGCTGGATTCCATGACCCTGAGATCATGACCTGAGCCGAAACCAAGAGTGAGATGCTTAACTGACTGGGCCACCCAGGCGCCCCATATTTTATTAATTTATAATAATCGCATTTAACTTGGATGATTCTAGTGTTTTTACAATTATTGAGACTTGTTCCATGGCTCAGAATATGGTCTATCTCAGTCTAAATGTGCCATGTGCATTCAAAAAGAATGTGAATTCTTCCACTGTTAGGTGAGATATTCTATGAATACTAATCAAGTCAGAGATTTTCCAGATCTCCCATGTCTTCGTTGATTCTTTTTTATCTAGTTGTTCTACTAAGTGCTGAGAGAGGAATGTTAAAATCTCTGACAACAACAGCAGAAACGTCTTTTTCTCCCTTTAATTCTGCCAGTTTCCTGCTGCATGATTTTGATGCTCTGTTACTGGTCCCTATACGCCTACAATTACTTATGTCCTCCTGTTGAACTGTCCTTTTGACCATTATGAAATATCCCCTCTTTCATCCAAGGTATTAGTGTGAAATCTGTTATTATCTGATATTAACAGTCATTTTAACCTTTTTATGCTTCCTATTTGCATGGCACCTCTTTTTTCTTCCATCATCTGCTTTCAACCTATCTATGTCTTTAAAGTTAAAGCACTTCGTTTGCAGACAGTATATAGCGGGGTCTTATTTTATTCACTCTGACATTCCCTGCCTTTTAATGAGTGTTTAGTGAATGAACTTTTTTTTTTTTTTAAGATTTTATTTTATTTATTTGACAGAGAGAGAGAGAGAGACAGCGAGAGAGGGAACACAAGAGCAGGGAGCGAGAGAGGGAACACAGAGCAGGGAGCCTGATGCAGGGCTCGATCCCAGGACCCTGGGATCATGACCTGAGCCGAAGGCAGACGCTTAATGACTGAGCCACCCAGGCGCCCCTAGTGAATGAACATTTTATATAATTATTGCTGTGACTGGGTTTGGGTCCACCACCTTATTTCCCGTTTTCTATTTGAGTCCTCTGTTTTGTTCCTTTGGTCCTCCTTTCCTGCCTTGTGGGGGAGGGGAGAATCATCTGAATATTTTTTAGATTTCTGTTCTTTCTGTTGGCTTTTTAGCCATTCATTTTTGTATTATTTTTATAGTGGCTGCCCTAGGGATTGCAATATACATCTTTAACTTATCACAGCCAACATAGATAATAGTTCACTACTTCACGTAAAATACAGAACATCCTATAGGACCATATCCATCCTCTCCTATCCTTTATGCTATAATTGGCATTTACCCAGACATCTACCACTCTGGTAAATACTCATTCTTTTCCAAAAATCTGAGTTTCCATCTGGGATCATTTCCATTTGGCCTAAAGAACTTCCTTAGCATTTTTTATAATGCAAGTGTGCTGGCAACAAGTCCTCTTGGTTTTCTTACACTTGATGGTGTCTTATTTTCATTCTTGAATGGTCTTGTCACTGGATATAGAATCCTGAGTTGACAACTGTTTTTCTTTCATACTTTAAAGATTTTTGTTCCATTCTCTTCAAGACTCTACAGTTCCTGACCAGAAGTGATCTGTTAATTGATTGTTATGCTCCCCTATGTACTATGCCATTTTCCTTTTGGTCCTTATCACTGGCTTTCAGTACTTCTGATGATAGTGTGCCTTGATGTGGGATTCTCTGTGTTTATTCTGCTTATGTTAGCATCTTATATTTGCAAATTTCTGTCTTTTTTCCACTTGGTTCTTTTTTATTGTTTCTATTTCTCGGCTGAGACTTCTCATCTCTCTGCTGAGACTTTCATGCATTGAAAACATGTTTTATGCAATGAAAACATTGAGGAGACTTTTACTAACTGCTTTAAGATCCTTGTCTGTTAGTTCCAACATCTGGTTCATCTTGGGGTTGAATTCAATTGATTTTCTTTTATGTAGAGAACGTGTTCCATTTTCTTGGTTCCTTGCATGTCGGGAAATTTTGGATTGCATCCTGAATAATATTAAGTTGTGGAGATTCTTGTCTGGGTTTGAGCTGCAAACTCTGTATTTTACATAGCAGCTCTGGTCTCTCGTTCAGAACTTTTTCTTTAGCTCAGCTGCTTAAAGTCTGGTCTATAGATGTGCGGTTCAAAGTTTAGTCAGAGGTGTGGGTAGATGCAGTTTAGGATCCCTTCTCTGATTTCTTTTCTCTTGGGATTCCTCCACTATTTTCAGACTTCATAGATTCTCTGCTTCTCTTTTCTGTTCTGCAGGCCAGAAAGGTTACAACTTTGCCCACGCACCCCATTTCTGCTGTGTGTGCCATGGACTACAATTAGCCCCAGGCTAAAAGCCTCAGAGACAGGAGGTTAAGTTTGTTATTTCCCATCCTCCAAGTGAAGCACAGTCTCCACTAGAGGCTTCCTGCATCTGTTCACTCTTCTCTTTCTTCAGGGTGGCAAGTCTGGTCTTCTTTCAGACTTCTGGTTTTTGGCTGAGCTGCTCTGTTTCCCACATATGGTTCAGGGATCACTCAGAGATGGGGACAGACACCGGACACCGTTTGGGGATCCCTGCTCGTGCTCTTTCCCTTCTGGGATTCCTTTACTCTCCTCAGCACTCATGCTTTCCCAGCTTCACTTCCGTGGTTCCTCAGGCCAGAAAAACTAAGTTTTTCCATGTGAGCCCCTCACCACCACGGAGTAAACTACATGGACAGTGCTTAGCCCCAGGCTAAAAGCCAATGACATGGAAACATGTATATAGCTTCCAAGCTCCCTCCTCTAAATGAGCAAGAACTCCCATGGGAGTCTGCTTGTTTCTATTCACTCTCCAGTGCCTTCAATACAGCCGTATTTTGTATTATTTGTCTAGGCTTTAGAGCGGTTTCTGTAGGGGGTGTCGTGTGGTGGGGTCTTAGTCCATGATACCCAGAAGCAGGTGTTCTCAAGCTGATTTTCAACCACACTGTCTTAATTCATTCAATAATATTTGATGAGTAGCTATACTGTGCAAGGCAGTGTACTGTACTAGGTGCTATGGGGGGATATAAACAGAAAACACAGCAAAGGACTAAAAATGAGAGATTAAAATATATACACATATTTGTATACAAGATAGCATGGGAACTTTTTTTTAGTAGCTTAAAACTGGAAATAATCTGAATGTCTACCAATAGTAGAATGAATAAACCACAGACTATTTACACAACCTAATACTAATACACTGGTGGAAAGGAACAATCTTCATGTAACAACAAAAAACGTCTCATAATTAACGTTGAATGAAAAAAGAAAGGTGCAAAGAAAAATAAACTGCATGATTCCTTTACGAAAAGTTAAAAAATGGAAAACCATATTGTTTGGGAATATACACACGGATGTAAAATTATGAAGAATAAGACAGTCACCTCCAAAGTCAGGACAGTGTTTTTATTTCTAGGGACTTTTGGGCTGTTGGCAATGTTCCATTTCTTGATCTGAATAGTGACTGCATGGATACTCACTTTATTATTATTCTTTTAAAGTACACATCTATAGTTTATGTAGTCATCTATATATGATATTGCTCACAGTTAAAAAAGCAAGAAAAGGAGGGGTGGCTTTATTAATAAATGGAACCTTGATTACATTCTACATACAATGTATGACCAGGAACCAGTTACTATTATTCTTATGACTCAAAATACTTCTGAAAATGGGTATAAGACATGCTCCTTTCATCTCACTGTAAGACTAGTGAGCAATAATATAATTTGATAACAAACACAGGTCAGGTTTAACTTCCCCAATGCCAAAGGAAAACTGACTTTAATTGCTTTTCAAAAAAACTGTTGCCTTATTTTATTTATTTATTTACTTTTTAAAGATTTTATTTATATATTTGACAGAGAGAGAGAGAGAACAAGTAGGCAGAGAGGCAGGCAGAGGCAGAGGGAGAAGCAGGCTCCCCGCCGAGCAGGGAGCCCGATGCGGGGCTCGATCCCAGGACCCTGGGACCATGACCTGAGCTGAAGGCAGCGGCTTAACCGACTGAGCCACCCAGGTGCCCCTACTGTTTCCTTATTTTAAATGTAACAAGGTCATTTCTATTTGAAAGAGCACGGGAGAAATCTTTTTGATGAGCACAGACCCTTTCTGGACACAAATAATTAGCCTATAATTTATCATTTTTTAATCTTGGGGTTTTTGTATGTTTGGTTTTTTAAAGAGGAGTATACTGGTAGTGATCTTCACAGTCTAGTGATCGGCACCGTATCGGTCAGAGATTAGGAAATCCCCTGAAATATCTGTCCACATTCATGCATTTAGCTGTGCTTGGGTTGAAGACTACTTAGAAGTTTTCAAAATGGTTTAGGTTGCTTCCAATTATCATGCAGTGCCTAAGGTACTTCCTGCTGCCCTCAGAGCTCTCAGGCAAGAATCCTGTAAAGAAGCTGGATGTGCTGAATTGCCAGGAAAACAAAAACTGTTACATTCGTTAATTAATTACCCCCAGTTCACTGATAGGCATGAACAGTATTCATGTTCTCCACAGAACCAGGCTTGCACGGCCTCGAGTCCTCTAACACCAACAAAGCAGTACAAAGGAACTTTAACGAGCATGGCCAGGTGCTCACCAACATCCTCAGTGTGATTACATGTGTGCCAATCACTGCTTTTTCCAACTTGCCCCAGAAATGAAAGCCACCAAAAAGAAAGTAGTTTTGTTCCTCCAAATGAACCAGTTTTCCTATGTGTAAGGAATTACAGTGGACTCTGGTTTCTTTAAAAAGTCTTTTATCACCTTAAAATTTTCAGAAGCTTTTGGGATGTGTATGCTCAACTAAGAACATCTCTTTAAAACTCACTAGAACAGGGGCGCCTGGGTGGCTCAGTCGTTAAGCGTCTGCCTTCGGCTCAGGTCATGATCCCGGGGTCCTGGGATCGAGCCCCGCATCGGGCTCCCTGCTCGGCGGGAAGCCTGCTTCTCCCTCTCCCACTCTCCCTTGCTTGTGTTACCTCCCTAGGAGCTGTCTCTCTCTCTGTCAAATAAATAAATAAAATCTTTAAAAAAAAAAAAAACAACTCACTAGAACCAAACACAATTATTTAGTTTTCTTATTCTTTCACTTAAAAAAAATTCTGTTTTTTTTTCTCTGACTTGAGAGTACTAATAAGCAGAACCCACAGAACAAATTCTTATAATTCATTAGTCATCCTTTTTTCAGAAATAATTCATTTTTCACTTATTACCCATTAAAAACAAGTAATTTTGTAACTATCAGGGAGCTTTGGTCATAAATTGCATTACACAACACTTTGTAAGGATTACAGCAAATGACTTGAACAGTAGCTATAAAAATGGAACAATCTCAGTCATTATCCTATGGTCAACCTAATGGAAAAGTCAAGATGGAGACAGATGAATAATGGTATCTGGGTTGATTTTTTTTAACCACCACAGTAGAATCTCTCCTTAGGAAATTTTAGTTTGTGAATCACAAATTTCTACCCATACCAAAGAAAATAATTCTATCAAAACCAATAGCAGAGATTTAAAGACAAAACCACACAGTTTAAGGTTTCCTTTTCCACAGGAGAGTATCAACATTTTCCACAGCTGCCCTTGCATGGCAAACATGTGTCCCTCGGTCGCTGGGAACCATGCTTTGGAAAACTGGACAAAAATTCTTGGACTATAGAACAGTCAGATTTTTATCACTTTTCAATTATGTGTTTTAGTTTCCATGATTATATTCGCGATGTAATGATAATGAAGACTGAATTTTTATACTTTGGGATCACAAAGTAAGAACTAGGTTTAATCTACTTCTCATTCATTGCAAGGAAGAAAAAAAATCCTATCAGCAGCTTATAAATCTACCACAGGCTTAATTAAATAAAAATAATGTAAGACATTATAGAGAATACCATGTGTTAGACTGTTTATTAGGAATGGCTATTCTAAAAATAAGTATGACACGAGGCTGCTGCATGTTTAGTGCCATTTCAATATTATGTATGAGAAAATACTCTATGTATGTTTGAGTATTCGATAAAGTAGGAATGGGTCTCATTTCGAACATTTTAGGGTTACTCTACAACATTGATATACTGTTGAAACCAAGAACTAGGTGTATTATGAATGCTTTAGGTTAAACAAATTGATCTAACAGGCAAATAGGTTTGTGATTTAGGAGGAGACAAAAATTTAAGATTTAAAAGAAGAAACAGCTGAAATTTATGGCCCAAAGATAAGATGGGACTGAAATAATCTTGGACCAGCCATTAAATTCTCTTTAGCCTTTTTCCTCACTTGCAAAATGTAAATTATCTTTATATTTCTTACAGTTGTTGGGAAGACTAAATAAGAACACCCAAAGAAAAATACCTAGCAGAGGGGCGCCTGGTGGCTCAGTCTGTTAAGTGTCCTGACTCTTGGTTTCGGCTCAGGTCAGGATCTCAGGGTCATGGGCTCGAACCCCGTGTCAGGCTCCATGCTCAGTGTGGGGTGTGCTTGAGATTCTCTCTCCCTCTCCCTCCACTTTGCATATTCTCTAATAAATAAATAAAATCTTAAAACAAAACAAAACCTAGTAGAGGACCTGGCACAGAGCAAGTGCTCAATAAATGTAATTAGATGATAAAAACAAAGGAAAAAGAGCCAAAAGAGGGATATATTATGTCAGATTGAAGAGCAGATAGAACATTTTAAAAGACACAGACTAATTTTTTGCTACTATTTGTTTAATTTATAAAGTAACTGTGGTATCTTATATTGGAGTTACATGTAAAAGAAACAGTCTACTTTAATCATGTAAAGTTCTCTGTCTTTTGTAGGAAAGGAAGATAAAACCACTCTGATTCTATCAAAGCTAACCAGTAACCCCCAGCCACCATCTCTGTAGCTTTCATGAGGGCAGGGATTCGGAGAAAACCAGGCCCTACAATAGTGATTCCCTAATCTGGTAAGTCATCCGGATCACCCAGAGAACCACTTAAAAAGACAGATTCCCAGAAAAAAATAGGGTGCCTGGGTGACTCAGTCAGTTAAGCGTTCTTGATCTCAGCTCAGGTCTTGAGCTCAGAGTTGTGAGTTCAAGCCCCATGTTGGGCTCCACAGTGGGCGTGAAGCCAACTTAAAATAAAAATAAAAATAAAAGACAGATTCCCAAGTTCATCACCAAACCACTGAGAATCTGAGGTGAGACCCAGAAATTTGCATTTGAAAACAGTGCTCTAGAAGAAACTCTCACCTTGATGGAAAGGAGAAACAGATTTGTTTCTTACAGATTTGTTCTTACATAAGACCCATACGGAAAGGATTCTAACATCCACATTATCAAAGTTCTATCACGCTTCCTACAGTCCTTGTCCTCAAAAAATTGCTCTGAGGGATTCTATTGAATGACTGACTCTCCCTGGATAAGATTTCCCATTTGCTTCCCCACCGATGTGTAGACTGGAGACTTGGAAAGCTAGAAGAACACCCTGCACGCATGCATGTCGGGGGTGTGTGTGCATGCGTGCATGTGCATTTGAGATCACGTATTTCCTAAGACAGTCCTCATAGGGGGATCAAATGGTCCTAAAAATCAGCTGCCAGCATTACTCCAGTGGTCTCCTGAGCCACTAATGAGCTTGTGTTTATTCAGTAAGACACAGAAGTTAACTTGTAAGTAAGATTCACTCTTTGTCTTTCCTGGACAAGAAACTCAAGAAGCTTAGAACAGGAGGGCGAGCCACTCTGATTTTCAAACTTCTGCAGAGATCATTTTGAGTTTGGGGAAACCTCAACAGGAATGTAACCAGTGTCCCTTTTCTTAGGATGGAAGCCCAGCACAGACCTGTACCTTTCACACTTGGTGCTTTCTAGAATCCAGCCAAAAATAAAAAGGAATTGATAATATTCCAAAAAGAAGTGAGAAAATAGTAAGAGAAAAATTAAGTCTAAAATCATAAAAAAAAAATACAGGAGAAAAAGGCAAACAAGGCCAATGGAACAATTAAAGTAGTCAGAAGCTAGCAGCAGACTGAATTCGAGGAAGAGGCTGTTGGCTGGTGGGATGGTGCCGGGCACTGGAGCGCTCATTTCCCTGTGGGAATGTGACCGGCTTATTATCAGTGTTTGTCTGGACCTGAAAACATGCATGCTGTACATATCCTGAGGAAAGCAGAGGGCAATCAATCAGAACGCAGCACACAGTGAGTGGCTCCGTATTCTTCACATCAGCCCCGTAGCTCCACCATGCTCTTCCCTTTCCAAAAAAGATTCAGAAATAGAATGAGGTCACTATCTGAATAGTTTCCTCTGCCTGAACTATAATGAAATCAGTGCCAGCAACAGCCAAGAAGAGCTACTATTAAAAATTCAGTGAGGTCAATCTGCACAGGCAGTATCCTATTGATGGGGGCACTGAAGTGGAGGTCAGATCAGTGTTCTGTAGCTCTCAGAATGCATGAGTGTGGAATAATACTATAGGCTTAAAAAAATTTAACTATTCCTACAAGGTGACTGGGACTTCTGCTTTGAACTTTGCTCCACTACGGTATTTTGGCATGAAAGCTGGCCTTGCAAAAAGTCTACAGAGAGCTATTCTCCAAAGAACATTTACTTGAAGCAGCATCTTAGACCACCACCCAGTGGTCAACGGACCCCCTTCTCTGCCTGACTCCTTTCCATTCAGTAAATATGAAAGTGCCCACACGTGCCAATATAGTTTCAGATACATCAAGTTAACAAAACATGAAGGTCCCTGCCCTCCCGGAGCTTCCATTATCTGGAGAAGAATAATAGGTACATAGTATGGTAGGTAATAAATAACGTGGAGAAAGAAAAAATACAGGAGAATTAAGGGGACTGGAAGTGCGAACACTGAAATCAGAGGTCAGGGCAGGCCTCAGGGAGACAGGCTTCAGTGGCTCGGCGAGTGAGGGGGTGTGTAGACACTGGGGAGAGCAGTGGAAATGGGGAAGAGAAACCAGTGCAGAGGTGCTATGAGTAGAAAGTGCTGGTGCATCGGAGAAAATGATCTATTGCTGTGCTTTTCAAACTGGAGCCAACATCAGAAATCACCTTTGGGGCTCGTTCAAGCACAGCTGGGTACCAGCCCCAGAGCTTCGGCTTCAGGAATTCTGGGGTGGGGCCTGAGAATGTGCATTTCTAGCAAGTTCCTATGGGATGCTAATGCTGCTGGTTCAAGGGCTATGCTTTGGAAACCAATGATCTAACGCTTATTTCAAACACTGAGTCACTAAATAATAGTGGACCATTAAATTGATTTAATAGGTCTGCCTGGCAATTAAAAAAAGTAAAGAAATAGGAAATATCAGAGCTCATCACATTTACTTAAGGGCAAATGAAACTTTTATCTTTTAGGAAACTTTCGTTTCAGTTGTATAGAAATGTGTATGATGCATTTTTTGTTGTGGGTAGCGGTCAAAAAAGTTTGGAAGCCACTAGTCTAATTATATTAGTGTGTCATTAAATAACACCAACCACATGAATCTGCTGGCGGGAATTTGAGACTCCTATTCTTTCAGTGGGACATGAAGCTGAACTTGCCTTGGGTCTTCTCTTTCACTCACCCATAAATTTCCTCTGCCTGGATTTCTCCTTTTTCATCTCAGTCTACGGAACCCTCACCATCCCTTCAAGACAGAAAAGATCAAGTCCAGGTTTCTCAAAACCTTCCCAGGGATGTCTCCTTTCCCTGCTCTGACCTCCTCCAGAACCTAACTTCTATACCGTTCATTCGACATGCAGCACAGATGGCCCTGCTTTGTGAGTGACCTTTGCAAGTGGTGCCTTTTCTCTCCCGAAAGGTGACACCTTGTTTGAGGGCAGGTTGGTGTCTTAGACACCTGTATTTCCCCAACAATGCCCTGGCAATGTCCTGCTTAAGGTGGACTAGCAGGGCGCCTGGGTGGTTAAGCGTCGGTTAAGCGTCTGCCTTCGGCTCGGGTCATGATCGCAGGGTCCTGGGATCGAGCCCCGCATATGGTTCCCCGCTCCGCAGGAAGCCTGCTTCTCCCTCTCCCACTCCCCCTGCTTATGTGCACTCTCTCTCTGTGTCAAATAAATAAATAAATAAATAAAATCTTAAAAAAAATAAAGTAGACTAGCTGGGGATTGAATAAACAGTCAAACCACATTTTAAAATTATAATGTGTTATCTGTATGTTATATGTACTACCAATGATGATAATGAAAATTTAGTAAAGGAACTAGGGAATGAACCACAGTCTGAGATGTAAATTTGGGAAGAGAGGTACATGGGTGGTAGAAACAGGGCAAAATGCATGGGAAACAATTGGCTGGGGGAGCTTAGTGCTAAGGGCAGGCACAGCCCCAAGCCTCCCCCTCTCCACCCCAAAGCCTGGGCCGATGGCTCCTTGGTACAGCACGCCATGGAGAAAATCCTCACTTCACATTGGGTAGGACTAAGTCCTTTTGATGCTTTGCTCTAATGCTGTGAAATGGATTAGGAGAGCCAAAGGACCAAAGGAGAAATCAGTATTTTGGCCGAGAGGAAAGAGAGCTATAAGGAATCAAGAGAGGGGGTGGCAAAGTTAATTTATGCAGTGTCTATGCTGCCTGGGTGAATCAGGGTGGGCTGCACTGGAACTTGAAGCATGAGCGGTTCAGGTGACAAAAAGCCACGAAGCTGTGAGATGGTGGGAGGACAGCAGGGAGGAGGCGGGAGTAGCACGAGGAAGGCACAGATGTGCAACAATACTGCCCACGTGGAGGCGAGTCAGCAGTCTGGAGCACAGGGGCCACACGGACAACAAGAACTCCGAGGGGCCCTGCGTGTGGGATCACAGCAGTGTGCGCCGAGGAGATACCTCTGGCTACAGGGCTAAGGGTGCCTGGGGAGGAAGAATGCGGAAGTGGGGACACCAGTCAGGACGCTAAGGTAACAGACTGCGTGAGATGTGGGGAAGCAAAATGGGGGGGTGGGAACGTGGACGGAAAAGAGAGATTTGGAAAATCATCAGAATTCACAGAACTCAGGGTCTAGTGGCACTTTTGAGTTAGAGAGGATGCTGGCTGGTCACATTCCAAGGGTAGAAATCCACGGAGACACAGAATAGTGTGGCTGTGGACCAGCTAATGGTAGTTTCTGTGGGACCTGGAGGCGGGACACCCAGCAGCAGGTAGGAACACCAGGGTGTCCCTCAGAAAGCAGCTCTGGGGATAGAGAATGGACAGAGAAATGACAGACACTTGCGATGGGGATGGGGAGAGATGCCAGCAGGAGAATGGGGGGAGTTTTTAAGCAAGTCAGTATTAAGAAGCTATGAAAAAATTCTTGAAATTTCAGTTAACTGTATTTCTCTTTATATAACAAACAACAGTGAAAGTATTCGAAAAAGTGAATATAAAATAAAGGCTTTAAAAATAATTTAGTGTGACACTGGCTATCCACTCTTAATTCCCATGGTTTATCAGGTGAATGAAAAGTTCAGTTAATGTCAGTAACTTACATTATTCCACAGCTTCCTATTTACACTAAAAGGGAAGCTATCTTCTGGTTAATTCCCCCCGAAAAACACGACCTACTTTTCAAACTCTAGATATAGATGGTCAAACTCCTAATTCTCAAATGGCAGATAATTCACGAAACCAAAGAGAAGAGGGAACCTGGAGAGCTGGCTTCACTGAGAAGGAGGTGGAGCAGTGTTGGAGTGAGAACCCGCACAGACCCGGCTGCACTCGGCCCCATCGTCACGACACTCAGACTGCTCGCTAGCAAGCGAAATGGGGGCCAGGAACATGCTCTGTTGTGGACGCAGACAGTGAGAACTTTGAGCTGTGGCTTCTAACTCAGCTCCCGAAGGACACACTAACTTTATTTATTTCCTTCCAAACCCTAAAGGAGAAATAAGCAACTTAGGATTTCAGAGCCTGTCCTTTATGTCTCTGTTTATGCAGGAGAGTCTAAAAAAACTAATTACCTGGTATCGCCTTCCCCAGACTTGACGGAATACCAGTAAGAAGAGGATGTTTAGAATGACATTAATACTATTTACTCTGAACAGCTAAGTTGTTTAACTATATAGACAGATTTATCCAAAGAGTATATGTTCCCACACAGGATATTACACAAATATTTTAGAAGGTTATGTCAAATAACATTTGATTGAAAAATATTTTATTTGGTTGAAAGTCAATTACTATGCCCTGGGCTTCCAGATCTTCATGTTTACTTGCCCAAAATTGGAAGAATAATTCTTCTACGAATTTGGCTTCAGTTGTACAATGCAAGGGAAACTTCAAAAACTTTTGGTTCATCTTCAGTTGACATTAGCTGACTATTTCTCATGAGTAAGGAGCACTGTGCCCTCTTAACAACCCAAAGGGTAGTTGGAAAGAATTCTGAATTTTCTTAGTGTTTAATTTATATTTTAAGAAAGAACAAATCAAAAACTGCACACTAGTCCATGCTTTCATAAAGACCTTATTAAAACAGCATTTCCAATTTCAAACAACCTCTTTTATATCAATCTTGCATACAAAGCTATTATTACATACCCGGCAATTATTTTATCAGTATATATTAGTAAACCACCCAAAAGGCAAAATAATGTGCTGTCATGTTGTATAATACAAATATTATTCAACACACAGCTTGAATTTTCAATCAACTCTAGATACAGCAGTATTCTATGAATTAAACTCTAGAGGTTTTAAGTGATTCGTTTTATTATAAACACTCAATCCAAAAAGATGATTAAAATAATTGAGATAAGACTTGATTATAAAGATAAATAGCTTCTTTTTTCCTGGTAACATCTGTGGTAATAATGTGCTATCATTTAAACCAACTGAGGATGACTCACCATCTGTGAATAAATATAACTTTAGTTTCTTTTCTAGAACTGGGGATGGTTTTCTTGCTTTTCTTTTCCTTTTTTTTTTTTTAAACTAAATCATCCCTCCTCCATCATCTGTCCCTCTTGCAACCACAAAGTGAGATGGTAAGCTGGAGTCAGAAGTACAGTTTCTTTTCTTTTTTTTTTTTTAAGATTTTATTTATTTATTTGACAGAGAGAGACACACAGCGAGAGAGGGAACACAAGCAAGGGGGAGTGGGAGAGGGAGAAGCAGGCTTCCTGCTGAGCAGGGAGCCCAATGAGGGGCCGATCCCAGTACCCCGAGATCATGACCTGAGCCGAAGGCAGACGCTTAACGACTGAGCCACCCAGGCGCCCCAGAAGTACAGTTTCTTGCTGTTTCAGAACAACAGAACTGGCCCACTTAAGGGATTTATCCATGACCTTGGTCTCCATAGGATCTTAGTCTAAATAAGAGTTAAATGGCCTGGGACCTCCCACAAATCAATTAATCTCTCCCTTTAGCCATAAACCTGAAAAACAAAGTTACATTTTCATTTATATGTTACTGTCTCCAATACAGAGAAGACTTTTTTTCTGAATATAGTATAATGAAGGAGCAACATATTAACATTCAAACATATAGCCTGTATACTATAATTCACTTCACTTTAAGTATTGTAGTGAACTAATTAACTTTCAGTATCTGCTGTGGCCCATGGAGGGGCCTTTGGGCCAGGAGCATTCACCAAAAGAATTAGAAAATAAAATCTGGGATTGGAAAGAGTAGGAAAAAATGGACTGAAGACATGAGTAGTGAGCAATAAGCCAAAAGAAAGGAGCTAAGGTTTATCATAGGGGAGGGATAGATATAAAAGAAGAAAAATACCTGGTCTGACAGCACATTGAGGAAGCACTGGCTGTCCACAGAACAGAAAGGAGATAGGGAAAGGATGAGCAAGTGGAAGGGTACATAAAGCTCTAAGAAGGTGGCCTAGTGCCCAGGTCTTGTTTCCAAAATACCATTTATTAAAAAAAGAAAAAGAAAAAGAAGGGGAAACCAGAGCTCATTGGAGAAGTAGCTGATTCCAGGACTGCGGCAGGAAATATCTTGTGCTACAGAAAAGTAAAGATGTGCTCAAAACAAGAAGGAGGCAAGTCAGAGGACACCGGATCCAACCTGGAGGAGCTCCCACAGGCCAAAGCTAGAACAATTTGAGCAACAAAGTAAGTAAGTGATAGTGCTGAATTATAATCTATAGACAAAATACAAAATTATTATTAGGTAAACGCCACAGTAATAACTGCAGGTAAGATCCACTGATGGATGATAAAATCAGCAGGCAAAAGTTTGAGGAGAAATAGGATATTAGCAAAGTCTCACTCCCAAGACAGTTATCAATTACAAAGGGAAAAACAGTGACTTTTCACAGGAGAAATCTGGTAGACACCATGTTAACCAAATGATCAAGGATACCCATCACCAGTAATGAGACATACTGACATCACGTACCTCCTGATTCTATGAATTGAGAAGGATACACATCACTTCTGTGGGTATTTTGTCAAATATTCATAACTTCAGTGTAATCATGAGAAAACATCAGAAAAAAACAAATTGAGGGACATTCTGCAAAGCAACTGAGCAGAACTGTCTACACTGTCAAGGTCATGAAAGGCAAGGGAAGACTGGGGAACAGTCACAGGCTGGAAGAGAATAAGGAGACATAACGGTTAAATGCCAAGTGGGATCCTGGATAGCACTGGGGAGCAGAACAAAGAACACTAGGAGAAAAAATTGGTAAAAATCACATAAGGTCTGTAATTTAGGTGATAGTATTGTACTCATGTTAATTTTCTAGTTTTGATATTTGTACTATAGTTACATGTGTTGTTAACATTAGGGGAACCTGGATGAAGGGTTTACATGAACTATATCTACTGTTTCTGCAACTTTTCTGGTAAGTCTAAAATTATTTTAAAAGAAAATATAAAACAAAAAATAGCAAAGTGGCACAGATTCAAATATCTTCTGCCCACCCCATCCAAAACTGCTTCTTCCCTAACACTGTCGTCTTCCTTCTCCTCTATATTTTTCCTCCCGTTTACTGCTACCTAAAATAGCAAACATTTTACTTATTTATCTGATTGTCATTTACTGCTACCTAAAATAGCAAACATTTTAACTGATTGTCTCATTTATCTGATTTACTTATTTGTCTTATTTATCTGATTATCTGCTTACTTATTTACTTACTTATCTGATTGTATTTACTTATCTGATTATCTCTCCCACCAAAAATTAAGCTCTATGAAGACAGGCATTTTTGCCTATTTTGTCCATGGATGTATCTACCATCTAGTGTGGTGCTTCTAACAAGTCCCCATTTCCTCTTTAGAGCATTTCATTCATCTTCTCATCACATTTACTACTAAGTAACTACTAAGTACAAGACTTTGAACTAGGCATCAAGGGGATGCACATTAGCAAGACATGACCCCTCTTCTCAAAGAAGTTACAGTTGAGTGGGAGAGAGAAAACATTTGAACAACTACTTACAGGGTGGAAGAGGATAGGATTCCCACCAAATTAAGTATCAAATGCTGTGGGCATTTAGAGGAGGGAGGCCTATGTAGAGTGAGAAGTAAAAGAAAAGATTTCATGGAAGTTCTCAAACTCAGCAAGGCCTCTGAATACTTAGAATTTGGATAAGCAAAAAGCAAAGGGGTGAGGGACCGATATACTGGGAAGAGAGAACTGGGTAAGCAAATCCAAACTCCAAACATGCAGGAAAGAAGAAGCAAAAGGCACAGAGATCATTCTGGTTGGCTGGAGCACTGGATGGGGAAAGGGAAGTATGGAGAGCAAAGACTGGAACAGCAGCTGGGGGCTGACTGTGCATGGTCTAGTGATCCAGTCCAAGGGCTCCAGACTTGATCTGGTAGCAACAGGGCACTGACCTCTAGATAGTTTGGAAGATGAGGAGGATGTTACTAGAGCTCTGCTCTACAAAAATTCTTCATGGAATTTTAGAAGATGAAGTCTAGACTCTTAAGGATTGCAAGAGATCGTTGGGATCATCCTCTGTAACTTTTTAGGATAGGAATTCTTTCAACCGCTTTTCCTATGTTATGGAATTGAGTCACCCTTCCATCTGGTGCTCTTCTTACACTTACCATCCAGACTTTATGGTGATTATTTTGTGATTTCATGGAGCCATGTATGGACTGCTGAGTGACTTACGTTGTCAGGAAATATCTCCTTAGGATGAACTAATACCTGTCCTGGTTCAATTTCTACCCACTGTCCTCTGGCCTACAATGAACTGCTTAGTTCCTCTTTTACAGAATCATCCTTAAAGTAGTTGAACACAATTTTTCTATTTTCCCGAAGTCCTCTCTTCTCCAGGCTATACTACCTCTCTTCCTCACCATACTTGAATTACAGGTTCTTTCCAGTAACTTCGCCTGCTTCTGCACACAGCTTGGTTTACTAATGTGATGCTCAGCCACGTTGCTCCCATATCCTACAGTGCTCTTTGGAACATCTATTTCAGGCTTGTTAAATATCCCTACATTCTCAGTGCCTGCATGGAGTCTTCCGTCCTTACTTCTTTAAGTGAAACTCAGCTCTCCCCTTGGGACTCTGGTTCCCCCAGAGCCTTTGCAAGTTAGAAGCTGCTCATTCTTTCACATTGCAGACTTTAGGGTCTGGAGGTGGGGTTGGTGCTTTGCTTTCATTATTGGTTCATGATGGTTTCCTGGCTATTATTCCTCTACCCTTAAACAGAAAGTTCTGCTCCTATGAGGCTGGTACTAGCTTCCTCTGGTCCATGCAGCTGCCACCTACTGCCTTCCAGGCTCTCTGGTCCTGTGGACTCCAGCATCTGGCTCACAGTCTTTCTTGCCACCCCATGGCTTATTACCTGAGGGACTATGAAGCCTATGTGAATGACCCATCCTCGGCTTCCCATTCATGAGCTGGCTCAACCACACTGACTTCCATTCATAGGCAAAGCACTTCGGCCCCTTGCTCATGGCCAAAGCCAGACCGTGTCATCACTGAGATGTGCTCCACTTCTGACGTCTTCAGTCTAAATATACTCTTCTTCAGCCCCATCTCCATGACTTCCACCGTACCCACTCTTCGCTGGCATTCAAATCCCCTTCCCGATGCCTCTGTGCCCCTCTCCTTCCAGCCTCCTGATAGCTCCACTTCTCTTTCGGTTTAGCTCAGACACCAAGATCCACCACTTCCTGGAAGCAGCCACTCCAATCTTCATGGATTTCTGTACTGGTTCCCATGGAGTAGTTCAAGTAAACTGGAAAAAGCACGCATGCACACCCACATGCCCTCAAAACAAAAAAACCCTCTGAAGTCTTACTTTATGTAAGAGTGGAAACCATATGAATTCCCTACATTTAGAGAACTGTCAGGAAGCATGGCAAGTCCAAGCGGGAAGGTCTGGGGAGCTGTAGTCAGTGTTCATGTTCCTGCCACACGGTGGTGCCATTCCAGCTGATGAACACGAACCCCGCTGCCCTTGTCCTTCCCATGCTCTAAGTGGTTATGATGACTCACGTGCTATTATTTTACAAACTCTGTTGTTATAACTGAAAATATTTTCCTCTCCTACCACAATCTATCTCTCTCAAGCATTCATAAGCAGTGCTGTTCTGTGATAGTGCTGGAAACACGGCCCCCTAAACAGTAACTCTGGGACAGAAGTTCGTTGTGATAAAACACTGTGATGAAGAAGGCCACAAGTCCACTAGGATTCCCTGTGTTTTTAATTTAGGAATGAGCCCTCTAAAAAAGTTAGAGGTGATGAAGGCAAACATTAACAAGAAGCATTAAAGCAAAAATAGGCTATAGTGCTGTACATTCCTGTGTCCCTGCAGAATGTTCCCTTCACATCTTTTCTTATGAGAAAATTAGTCTTGGGTATGAGTTTTATATCATGAGATCACTTTGGAAACACACTGACGTGCAAATGGAAGTGCGTTTTTGTTTTTTTAATTTGCAGAGAGAGCGCGTGCACGAGCAGGGGGCGCGGCAGGCAGTGGGAGAGGGAGAAGCAGGCTCCCCACTGAGCAGGGAGACTGATGCGGGATTCGATCCCAGGACCCTGGGATTATGACCTGAGCCAAAGGCGCCCCTGGAAATGCCTTCTTAAGATACAATAGTTCCCCTACCTATCCAAGAAATGCTTCTCTTTCCAGAGACACATGCAGGCAGGCAGTGAACAGCGTGGGGATTCGGAGCGCAGACTTTGGAGCCAGCCTGCCTGAGCATGAATCTCTCAGTTCCAGTTTTCTAGTTGTGTGGTTTTGGGTAAGTCATTAACCTCTCTGTGCACCTGAAAAGTTAGGGCAACGCACTACCTACCTCTAAGGCTCGTGAGGCTGGGATGAGTTAATAACTAAGACACTAGAGCTCCACGGAGCACTGAGTACACACCACGTGTGGGCATCACCTCCACCAGCAGTGCCTTCCCATCAACCCCTGATACTTATAAGACCGAATTATTTCACTGGGTCAAAAAAAAGTAAGGTGCTTCTTTATTCACAGTGTATGAATTACTCACAGTATATGAATGTGTTAGTCCTTCTTTGGCTGTTTTCTTTGGGAAGACTGTCAGACTCCCTCTGCATTGCTGTTCTGTGTACCAGTATGAAGTAGAGGAGGCAGTATTTAAAGAGCCTTTTCTAGCACAAGTACTAGTAAGTGGGGCGACTCGGACTAGAGCCTGCTCAGACATGAATGCTTAGCCCAAGCGATCCCCCAGTGCGGGTTTCCTTCCCCGGTCTTACCTTCAGCCGGTCTTTGGGCAGCGCGACAGCCCCCTGCTTGATGATTTCCAGGACCCGTTCCACTGACAGCTCAGCTCCAGCCTGCAGTAATCGTGAGCTGAAGAAGGTGATCACCTGGAATGGAAAGTATTCTTTTTTAAACAAGAAGATGTACAAGCCGTGTTTTCAGGAAGTGCCTTGCTCACATGGTGGTCCCACTTCCTAGAGTGACCTGGCTTGACTTCATGAGCTCTCCTCTGCGCGGGCCTGTCTGAAGGGGTCTGATGACTGCATCAGAGCCTGCTTCTGACCACTCCAGGTTGATGACCCACATTGTGGCTTCGGCAAGCCTCTGGAGTTCTGCTCTTCCAAGGTGCGGCCTCACCTCTCATTTACTTAGATTTCAGTTAGACGGCAGCCCCCCTCAGAAGGTGGGAAGAGAAAGCTAAAGCTTAAAACCTGTCAATTTTGAGGCTTACTAATAACTCTCAAAAAAAAAAAAGGCTTAATGAGAAAGGAATTTGAAGCTAATGGCTAAAATGATGTTTGGGGGATCATTTATGAATTTAATTTATTCACCACACTCTTATCCCTGAGCAACAGGGATAATGAACAACAAGCTAGAACTTCCTTTGTTTCGTGTCCCAGCACAGCCTGAACTGTGTAGCAAGATGCTAATAACACAGGAGATTTCTGAACATAACACTGTCCCTCAAAACTAAAAGAATGTCATTATTTTTTAGGGAAATCATTTTAAGATGACGATGTTAATAAATCAAGAAGACTATACATCTTTTTTTTTATTCAACAGAATAACACAAGTATTTATAGTCAGACATGCAAAAATATAAAAATGTTTTGTTAAAAAATTAAACATTTCCATTTACAGGTTTTCTATTTTATATGTAAAAGACAAAGGTAGTTTAAAAAGATTACCTAACTATAGAAACAAAATAGTTTTTTATACTCATTAAAATATGATCATGTTACACAGCTTCCCTCCACCCACCATACTATGGACCTGGATGATTAGCTATCCTATGTCTTACTAATCCTGAAGGCTTCACATTATCAACAGCAAACACAGTATTGGTCACAGTAAGAACACTGTTTATCAGAGTAAACCCCAATCCATAATGCAGACATGCTGCTTGATAATTTCTGTGCATCCCTCTGTTGAGATGAGACTGGTTCATCATTACTTCTACCCTGTAATGTAGCACCTGTTCTAGGATGAGGGGGACATCAGCTCTGCCATTTCCTTCTTGTCACGTGTACTTGTATTGCCTTTGATTTGTGGTTCTTTTGCAGGAACCATACCAATCCTCCATTTTAGAGGGTTTACTTAGTTAAATCTCGATATTATAACCATCAATAATATACAAGGACCTATAAGTGAATGAAAGGTGAGTGTGCCAGCCAAGCCTTCCAGGTTGAGAAGCCCCTCTCCTCCTCAGGATACCCGGAGTACCGCAGCTGACACAGCTAAAGCCTGGCAGCTTGCCCGTGCCGATACTAAGAATTAGGAAAACTCCTTCTGTTTATTTTTAGACGAAGAAAGAAAAGCTCTGATCTATCTTCCCATGCTTCTATGGACTGTGGGTGCAACCTCTGGGGTATGTGTACCCATCCACTTTGGAGATTGCTGATGGAGATAACAAAATGTGTATAATCAAAGCTAAGTAGCCTGCACAATGTTCAAACACGGATACTTCAGACCACCGCGAAAGAGTACTGACATGTCACATCATCAAAGAAGGAAGTAATGCAATGGGAATCTACTTTGGTTCACTCTGTGGTCTACACAGACTTGCCTCTCAGCCTCAAGGAACTCGTGTTCCCACCAGAAAAGCTGTGGAGTAGGCAAGAGACTCAGTTTCTAAGTAAGTTCCTTTTTTCAAACTGGCTCTCATTTTTATGTCCTAAGCTGATATTCAGTTCTTGAATCTGAACGCACACGACTTTAAAAAATGATAAAACTACCAACTTCCAGGAGAGAAGTAAATTTATGTATCAAAAACGAAGGGAATGGACATCTACTGCATGTTTACTATGGACCATGAGCTCCTCTATTAATTAATTCTCATCACAATCCAACGAGCTCATAAAAGCCCTGTCCTACAGATGACTCTACAGGATCAGAAAGAGAGCAGCTTGACCCAAGTTAGCCAGGTAAGTGTCCAGAGTGGGACTGGTATTTGGATGTTCCTTCTTACTTTACCATGTTGGTCTCCAGCAATTCTTGAGTAACAAAAGGCTTAGTTTTCTTAATGGAAAATATTTGAGGTGAAGGGTGTAAGTTGTGTAGCCCCAAATTTCATTTGCAGTCAGGCTGCAACACTAACAAAGAATGTGAAACAATTTATTCAAAGATACAACTTATATTTCCTATCACACAGCTAGAATTCTGTAGACAACAGTGTATTTAGTGATAATGACTTTAACAGTTAGGTGGCTTTTATCAACTTTCATAGGAACCATTAAAATTGTTAAGATTGATGAACTTTTTCCCCTCTGAAAATGTTTGCAGAAGATACAGTCAATAATAGAAAAAATTTAGAGTGAAACCTTTAGCGAAATGGGAATGAATGATACGTTAGTGCAATTCAAAGGCAACCTTTCAGAGGAAGGTTCTTCTCTGTGGGTGTTACACAGCTTCCCTCCACCCACCATATTTGGCCACAATTCCTGAAATCTAAGTACAGCACATTACCTTCAATTATGCTATTAGTTGTGAACAGTAATTATCCAAAGTCATGTTCTGATTAATCAGCTGCACCCTTTGAGTAATGTCAAAATCACATTTAACCACTTATTATGAAACCTGTGAGTGATCACTAGAACACAAATTTATAGAAAGGAGAAGCTTAAAAAAAAAAAAAAGAAAGAAATGAGAAGCTTTTGTAGGGTAGATGAGGGTATGTATTAGACAGGCATTCTTGCTTGCTAAATGGCCACTCTTCAAGAGGTAAAAGTAGAGAGCTAAGCAGGTTTCTTTTCTTTGATAAAAGACAATAAACATGTTTTGAAAAGTAAAATACACATGTGTTTTCTCATTGATTCTTGGTTTTTCCTCAAGTTTTTGTGTCTTAATCAAGACATGTGTTAACAACCTATTCAGTGGGAGAGATCTCTAGAAGATTTACAAAGAAAATAGATATTTTCAAGAAAGACACAATGTAATTGGAGAATAAGAAGCAGATTAAACAGGCGTAATTAAACAGATTAGACATCATGGTAGTGTAGACTGTGAAGTGCTCAAAGTCAGAAGGCGTAGTTTGGGTCCTGCCTCTGATACTTACGAGCTACCTGTCTTATAGAACTCAGGTTCTTCCACATGCAGCATCATGCAGTGGTTTAGAACACCTACCAGGTGTCAGAAGCTTGGGTTTAATTCCCAGCTCTGCTTATAAACGTAGACAGGTTATTTAACTTCTCTATGCCGCAGTTTCCTGATCTATAGATGAGGAAAGACAGAGTGCCTGCTCATGGAGGGGGTACTGTTAGAATTAAGTAAGTTAATACCTTCGAAGTGCAAAGAACAATGCCTGGCACACGGTAAGGGCTCATGAAATGTCAGCTTCTGTCATTATCATTAGGTGTTATCTCAATATCTTCATTTATAAAATGAAAAGCTGCTCTACCTACCACATAGGAAACAATTATAATACATGTGAAACTTAAAGATAAATCAAACCAGACAGGAGTAGCAAGCATGATCTACCGAAAGTAAATTCCAGGAAAGTCTGCTGGTTAAAACCAACATGATCATTATCAGTTTAATACATTACTGAGGGTCAATTTAAAACTCTTCTATTTTTACTTGGTGAATTTATGTATAACCTTCCTCTTTCAAAAAAATTTGTATTTTATTATTTCCAGAAAATTTAAACAGTACAATGTCGAGGAAGTTTTCATAGTTTGCAAAGTTTTCTTTTATCATGAAAGAATGCTGAATTTTGACAAATGTTTTTTCCGCATGTATTGAGATGATTGTATGGTTTTTATTCTTTAAGTCTTTTAATATTGTCAATTACATTAGCCTTGAATTCCTGGGATGCATGATAACTGAGCATGCTGCATTATTCTTCTGATACATTGCTAGATTTGATTTGTTAATATTTTGTTGAGGATTTTTTGTGTCTGGGTCTATGAGTGATATTGACTTATAATTTTCTTTTCTTGTAAGGTCTTTATTTAGGAGTGGCATTAGGGTAATAATGTCCTCATAAAATGAGTTGGGAAGTATGTCTTCTTCTTGTATTATCTGGATGAGTTTGTACTGAAATAGTAATATTTCTTTCTTAAAGAATTTCTTAAAGAAATTCTTTGGTAGAATTCAAGGGTGAAGACATCCAGGCCTGGAGTTTTCCTTGTTGGAAAATTTTTAAGTATTCATTTGGTATCTTTTAAAGATATAGAACTATTCAGATTATCTATTTCTTCATGAGTAAGCTCTGAAAGTTTGTGCCTTTGAAGGAATCTGTCCATTTCATCTAAGTCATCAAATTCATCACCAGAAACGTATTCATAATATTACCTTATTATCCTTTCAATGATATCCCGCTATCATTCCTGATACTGGTAATCGTGTTTTCTTTCCACTTCTTGGATTAGTCTGGCTACAAATTTATCAGTTTTATAGCGTTAGGTTTTTTTCTCTCTCAAATAACCAGCTTTTGGTACTACTGATTTTCTTTTCTTTCTTTTTCAATTTCATTGATTTTTTGTTCTTATTTTTATTATTTCTTAACTTTTTCTTGCTTTGGGTTTAATTTACTCTTTGTAGTTTCTTAATGTGGAATCTTATTTAAGACCTTTCTTCTTTTCTAATAGAAGCATTTAATACTATAAATTTCCCTTTAGCTGTATCCCACAAATTTTGATACACTGCATTTTCTTTTTTGCTAACTTTATTATTTTTTTTTTTAAAGATTTTACTTATTTATTTGACACAGAGAGACAGCCAGAGAGGGAACACAAGCAGGGGAAGCAGGAGAGGGAGAAGCAGGCTCCTGGCTGAGCAGGGAGCCCAATGCGGGGCTCGATCCCAGGACCCTGGGATCATGACCTGAGCCGAAGGCAGACACTTAACAACTGAGCCACCCAGGCGCCCCTATTATTACTATTTTTGCTGTTTCCTTCCATCTTTATTTTTTAGTTTTGAATTTTTTCAACTTTTTAAAAAATTATTATGTTCACTTAGCCACTGTATAGTACCAAATTGCTAACCTTAAAATATATTCTCTTTACCTTTGGCCTCCTGTCTTTGATGCATACGTATACTGTTTACTTTCCAAATATTTGGGGATATTTTCCAGATATCTCTCTTACTGATTTCTAGTTTAATTTCATTGTGGTCCAAGGACATACTCTATTATGATTTTAAGTCTTTTAAATTTATTGAGGTTTTATGGTCCTGTATATGGTCTATCTCAGGAACTGTTCCATGTACACTGATGATGATGGGTACAACGTTTTGTAAATGTCAATTAAATCAAGTTGGTAGTATTGTTTGGGTCTTCTATATTGTTACTAATTTTCTATTTATTGTATCAGTTACTGAAAAAGAAGTGTTGACTTCTCCAATTATAATTATGGATTTGCCAATTTCTTCTTGCAATTCTATCAGTTTTTGCTATGCATATTTTGAAAGCTCTGTTGTTAGGTGCATCCACATCTGAGACTGCTACGTCTCCTTGTTAAATTGACCCCTTTATCATTACATGGTGTCCCTCTTTATCTCTGGTAATGCTTCTTTCAATGAAATCTACTTTGCTGATAATATATAGTCACTCCAGCTTTCTTTTAATTAGTGCTTGCATGGTAAAACTTCTTTCAGCCTTTGACTTTTAACCTACCTAGCTCTTTCTATTTATAGTTAATTTCTTATAGATAGCACATAGATTTTACTTTTTATCCAACTGAAAATCTCTTTTAATTGAGACATTAATGTGATTGCTGACATGACTGGATTTAAGTCTCCCACACTGCTTGTCATTTCTCTTTGTTCCACTATTATTTAGTCTGCTCTTCCCACCTGCCTTTGGATTAAATATAATTTATAATTCTATTTTATCTCCATCTTTGGCATACCAGTTCTATCTCTCTTTTTTTTTGTGGTTGGCCTAGAGTTTATAATAGTCATCTTGCATTTATCAGTCTACCTTCAAATAATATCATACCATTTCACATTGTCAAGAACTGAAGAATTTTGCCCTACTTGCAAGTTAACAAGTCAGTCACTGTTTTGTGGATCCTGAAAGGATATGGAGATTTCTGGGTCAGTGATGAAGGACAGCTGTTAGTCAAACAAGAGCAGAGACCAGAGCATTAGCATTTTTTTTTTTTTTATGGGTTCCTCAAGCCCCAATCTGCACAAAGGTGGTGTGATGAGGGACGGATGACTCCCTCACATGTAGTGGGATATTATAGGAAGAGAACTTTGAACTTAGGAAACCCAAATCTTCTATAATGGTCAGTAAGCAGGTTTACCTTTTGCTCCCGAGGGAGACAAAGACATGCCCCCATCCCACCCCTATGTTCTCTTTGCCTGGAACACTCTACCTTCTTCAAGTCTTAGCTCAGATGCACCTTCTCAGAGAGGACTTCTCTGACTGTGCTCTTTGGACTTGCAATTTCCTACCCCTATTCCAACCTGCACTCATTATTCCTCTTCTTTTTTTGGCTTAAGAAATTCGGTAGGTATTGATGTCATTTACTGAGATAAGGAAGACTGCAGAAGAAAGAGTTCATTTTGTATTTGATTTTGAATTCTGATTTAACCTTCTTCAACATTTGTGGGATTGTCAGGTAGGCAAATGAATGCACTAGTTTGGAGCTCAGTAAGGATGGTCGGGCTTGGAAATACACAAAATCTAACATGAATTTTACACTGTCCAGAGATAAAAATAGTTCTTGCCTTTAACACACTACACAACTGTTACTGTTCATTGCTTCTGCTCTTTACTTATATTCAGCCATGAAATTCCTTTCACACCTTCTCTCATTTGGTGCCGCAATTCTATTGTCTTGTTACTTAATTCAGCCAGATCATGTCATCTATGGGTTAGATGGGAGGGCTATATAGCAGTGGTTAATAGGAATTTGGTCATTTGGAAAACATGTTGGAAGGATCTGCAGAAGTTAAAAGTGCTCCAAGGTTATCCCTCCTGTCTCAGATATTCAACAATGCTGAATGTCTTAATGAAAAATATCAACTCTGAACTCCCTGTCAGCTAAAAATAACAGTAATTCATAGTCTCCTTTACCAATACTTTTCAAGGTTAACTCCATGAAAAAAAGATAGAGCAAAGGCTTGCTTGAGCCAAATTTCAGGGGCATTTAGGGCAGGGAAGGGGAAGGCAAAGTGATGAAAGAAGCAAAAAGTAGAGAGGTTATTTATATCTCTATCACGGCATTCTTTTCAAAATATGTAAAAGAGTTTAAAACGCTTTCTGAAGGAACTTCCATTGTGCCTGCAGTATTTTGGATGGCAGTATTCAACAAAAAGTTGCCGGAAAACCTGCTCATTTGAAATCTTGCTTTAGGTTTATCCAAGTGAATGCTGAAAGCATGGAGTTTCTAATCTGAAGACTTCAAGGCCTGGCTGAGTGACTTACTGGCTGAGTGACCTTGGGCCAACGATTTTTCCTCTCAAGCCCTGCTTGGCCTCCCTCACAGAGAGGGTTTAAGGGTCCACTGAGATATCGTATATGCAAATAACCCACAATCAGGACCTACACAAATATGTAATCATCATTTAAGACAATGATTCTTAGGCTGGGATTTGTGTGAAAATCACCTGAGAAACTGTCTCTCAACATCCTGGTTTTCTTATCCATAAAGTGGGATAATCATACCTAGTTTTACTGTTTACTGGTTTAAGAAGAATTTAAAAAAAAAAGAAGAAAAAAAGAGATAATATATATGAAAGTACTTAGCCTCATTCCTAGCACTTAGCAGGTGCTCAACAACATTTAGGAATTGATTTGTCTAGTTTTTTTTTTTTTAAGATTTTATTTATTTGACAGAGAGAGACACAGCGAGAGAGGGAACACAAGCAGAGGGAGTGGGAGAGGGAGAAGCAAGCTTCCCGCCGAGCGGGGAGCCCAATGCCGGGCTCGATCCCAGGACCCTGGGATCATGACCTGAGCCGAAGGTAGACGCTTAACGACTGCGCCACCCAGGCGCCCGATTTGTCTAGTTTTAAGAAGCGCCTAACAGCGTATGGCCAAATGTTTACCATAAGATGCCCTTTTCCCTGAACACTTTCCTGAAAGTGTAAATGGCCCATTCTTCTGTCAGCCAAAGGCAAGTGAGCACTGGATGTAAGTCCAATTAACACCCCGCTTCCATTTCCACATGGTCATATACCGTGTGATACACAGTGAGGTCCCTTCTGTTTCCTCACCTTCACCCTGATCTTCACTTCTTTCAAAGGAGACTAAGAGTTTTGAATGGGGGTAGTTTAAACCCTTTTCATGGTTATTGTGTGTCTTTTCAAAAACTAATATGGTCTTTCCAAGATATTTTTAAGGATGTCAACTGTTAATCACCTTGTTACTAAGACGGATCCTCAGTTCTATCATTGGTGGAACAAAGACTGATATGACATCAGAAGTGATTTTGAGAGAGAAAGTAAACGGTGAAGTCTCCAGGTCTGTGGATATGGCCAGATGTTTTCAGGCAGTGAGTGAGAAACTGTGGGAACATTTAGCGAAGGGGTACAGTAGTTAGGCCGGATGATTACAAACACGGGCATGGGCTTTATCATCACACTGCCTGGTCTGAGTCCTGGCTCTATGACTTTCTGAATGTGTGACTGTGAGCAAGTAAAAATCTTCCTAAGCTGGTTTATCTATAAATTGAAAATTAAAATGAAATATACCTCACTCCTACTCTTTTCTTTTTTTTTTTTTTAAAGATTTTATTTATTTATTTGACAGAGAGAGAGACAGCGAGAGAGGGAACACAAGCAGTGGGAGTGGGAGAGGGAGAAGCAGGCTTCCTGCTCTGCAGGGAGCCCGATGCGGGGCTCGATCCCAGGATCCTGGGATCATGACCTGAGCCGAAGGCAGAAGCTTAACGACTGAGCCACCCAGGCGCCCCCATACCCTTTTCTATGCTCCCGCCAACATGAAGCAGTAAACCAAAAAAGAGGAAGACACAGGAGACAATGTCAACCAAAGGAGCCAAGTGAAGGAGATTGCTAAGAAGATGCTGCAGCTGGACAGGAGAACCCGAGCGCAACATGGTTGAGGCGGAAAGCAGGCAGCAGGTTTCCAAGAAAAGGATGGAAAAGAAAGGAAAATTTTATCGATCTGCTTGACCATTTTGAGAAGAGTTTTAGAGTTATGTCTGAAAGTCTGTAGCTGTGCTAGTGACTGGATGTCTTTAACACATAATCAAGAAATCTGCCTAGAATCCAGAACACATCAAGTATCTGCACGAAGATAAACAACAGAAAAACTGGCAAGGGACTTGAATAGAAACTCACAAAAGAGGAAATCCAAACTGAGGGGTGGGGGGATGTCCATCTTCAATGGTAATCAAGAAATTACAAATTAAATCTATAATGAGGTGCCATCACAAAACTGACAAAACTAAGTGTTCATGGGAAGTAACAGAACCTCTCACACACCACCGGTCAGAGAGTCAAAAGGTAGCACCCCATGGAATACAGTTTGGCATAATACACATTGCCCAGCAATTCCATTTCTGGGTGTCCATCCCAGAAAAAGGTATGTACATATGCTTACTTATGACCGAACTCACATATTTATACTTGTGTGAGAATATAATCACTGAACGTCTTCTTGAATGTAAGTAACACAAGGGCAGGGATGTTGGCTCTTCCATTTACTCTTGTGCCTGGTACTGTGAATCAGATTAGTTACTCAAGAAATGATTGTGGGATCATTAAAACACGAATTCAAAAAGACATATGCACCCCTATGTTTACTGCAGAATCATTTACAATAGCCAAATTATGGACGCAATCTAAGTGCCCACTGCTAGATGAATGGGTAAAGAAGATGTGGTACGTATACACAATGGAATATTATTCAGCCGTAAAAAGAATGAAATCTCGCAACAACATGGATGGATCTAGAGGGTATAATGCTAATGAAATAAGTCAGAGAAAGACAAAAACCATATGATTTCACTCATACGTGGAATTTAAGAAACAAAACAAATGAACAAAGAAAAAAGAGGCAAACCAAAACAAAAAACAGACTCTTAACTATAGAGAACAGATGGTCACCAGAGGAGAGATGGGTGGGAGGATGGGTGAAATAGGTGAAGGAGATTAAGAGTACACTTATCCTGATGAGCACTGAGTAATGTATAGAATTATTGAATCACTATATTGTATACCTCAAACTAATATAACATGATACATCAGTTATACTAGAATTAAAATTTTTAAAAAAAGGAAAAAAGAAATATCCTACTTAAAGTTTCCTCAGAACTGTTTTCATACAATATCTTTAGCATTTAATAAGACGATCCTATTATATATGGATGATTTTTTTCCTACTCATTTGCTCTACTACAATAAATAAATTACCAATAGGAAATGTGAGTTGCTTTCCAGGGTTGAATGCTACCTGTTCATGGTATTTGGTTTGCTTGATTCAGCAACAGAAAATTTAGCAAAAACATTTTTAGAAAGGACAGAAAGTAAAAGTTTACAGACCTGTGAAAAATGTTCTGCCATACTAGAACAGAAATGAACATAAAAATGATAATGAAATGCCAGTTTTGGTATAAAAACACAAATATTAAAATAAGTATAATACTCAAAGCTGCAAGACTGTATGTAGTGAGACAGACCCTCTCATAGATCAGGTGTGTAAATATAAGATGATATACAGGTGCATAAACTGCCCAATGTTTCTGGAAAGCAATTAGGCAGCATCTGTTGAGTCTCAAAAATACAGATATCCTCTGACAGTAAAAACTAGTATAATTCCAGTTCTAAGACTATGCGAAAAATATAACTTAAAAAAGTTGAGATAAGATTTATTTACAAACTCTTCATGAATTATGAAGTAACGTAAGAGATGTAAAACACCCAAAATGAGCAATAATGGGATAATGGTTAAATATTCTTTTGGGACATCCATAATACAAGTTAAAATGTGAGATTTTCAAAGAACTGATGATACCACAGAAAAATGCTGATGATCTAAATGCTAAGTAAAAATGGCAGAATACAGAACTGTATGAGGTATGATCTCAATTCTATCAAATATATGTGTGTGTGTATAATACACACAGAATACAATAATTCTTATGGCAGAATAGACTACAAATATACTTTATGTTAAAAGAAGGGATTTTGGGGCACCTGGGAGGCTCAGTCGGTGAAGCATCTGCCTTTGGCTCAGGTCATGATCCCGGGGTCCTGGGATCGAGCCCCGCATCGGGCTCCCTGCTCAGCGGGGAGCCTGCTTCTCCCTCTCCCTCTGCCCCTCCCCCCTGCTTGTGCTTTCTCTCTCTGTCAAATAAATAAAACCTTTAAAAAAAAAAAAAAAAGAAGGGATTTTAACTTTTGTAGTTTTTGTCAAGGTTTGTTCAACATTTGCTGCTTTGATACTTAAAAAGAACCAGAATATCTCCATTTACACTTACCAGATCAATATTTTGCATTATATCCTGAAATGAAGGATGAGTTCGAAACTGTTCAAAGAGATCTCGTTTGTAAAGCAGTGCGTACACCAAGTTTGGATTGTGGTGAAGAGAATTTGTCAGGCAGGAATTGATGATCTCTAACATCATTCGAATCACTTCTTCGATGACATTCAGGTCTTGTGCCTAATAAAGAAAGAAAAGCCACACACACAGTGTTTTTCTCCTTAACACGGAGTTAATCAGAACAAGAGTAACTGCTTTAAAGTTATAACATTAGGGATGCCTGGGTGGCTCAGTCGGTTAACCGTCTGCCTTTGGCTCAGGTCATGATCCCGGGATCCTGGGATCGAGTCCTGCATTGGGCTCCCTGCTCAGCAGTGGGGCCTGCTTCTCCCTCTCCCTCTGCTCCTCCTGTTTGTGCTCCCTCTCTTTCTGACAAATAAATAAAAATCTTAAAAAAAAATAAAATTATAACATTGAAAAGATAATGCAAAAGAACCCTTCTAGATGACTTTTGTCAAGAATCTTTAGAATTAGGTTTATCACTTACTATAAAGTATTTGAGTAAAAATCTTTTGAACTCAGATGGTCACAGTTAGGAACTGAACATAATCAATTACAAACTTGCCAATCTGGAAGGAAATTTGGGGCTTCCTCAGCCCCTCACTTACTAGATCCTTACTGGCCTTCTCATCAGTGGCATCACCCTAAATCATGAGACTTCCACAGTGTAAAGTGGTGGTTGGGTCTTACCAAGTCCAAGAAAAGTGCCTAATTCAGAACATGACCTCACTTCTCTACACTGTCATTTCAATCTTTCTATTTACAGATAAATAGCCTATTGTTTTGTCTCTTTTTCCTCAGTCAACAGTCTATGGGAATCTAAACATGAAATAGTTACAAGACAGCAAAAACAATCAACAAATCTCTTGGAAGAAAGAACAACGGAAAGAGCAAAAATACAGGTAAATATAAGACTTTCCTTTTCCTCTTGAGTTTTCTAAATTATGTTTCAAAGTTGTAGCAAAAAAATTGTAACATTGTCTTATGTGGTTCTCAACATATATAAGGGAATATATAAGGCAATTATATTATAAACCAGGGAGGGCAAAGGGATGTAAAGACAGAAAAGGTTTCTACTTTTCTCTTGAACTGTTAAATGTCAACAATACTAGATTGTGACAAGTCATGCATGTATACTGTTTAGAGCAAATCTACACAGAGAGGCACATAAAAATACTATACATACATCAAAATGGAATTCTAAAAAACTGTTCAAGTATATACAGGAAGGCAGAAAGACAAGACAGACATATTAAAAAGAGGGAACAAGGGGCGCCTGGGTGGCTCAGTTGGTTAAGCGACTGCCTTCGGCTCAGGTCATGATCCTGGAGTTCCGGGATCGAGTCCCGCATCGGGCTCCCTGCTCGGATTGGGGAGTCTGCTTCTCCCTCTGACCCTCCTCCCTCTCATGCTCTCTGTCTCTCATTCTCTGTCTCTCAAATAAATAAATAAAATCTTTAAAAAAAAAAAAAAAGAGGGAACAAAGAGAAAAGAGTAAAATAGCAGAATTAAGCTCTAACATATCTATCAATAATTACATTAATTGCAAATGTTCTAAACAATTAAAATCAAAGATTGACAGAGTGGATAAAAAACATAAGACCCAACTATATGCTACCTATAAGAAATTTCAAACAGAACTCACTTCAAATATAGTTAGGTTGAAAACAAAAGGATGGAAAATGATATACCATGTAAATATTAATTAAAAAAATTAATCTATTATTGACAGATGACAGTGACAGATAATCTACCTCAAAGACTGTATGACCCACAAAGTAAAAAATATTTACTATCTGTTCCAGCAAATAAAAAGCTATGCTTATTCCCACACAATTTATCTCAGCCCGTACAATGTATAGAGTATAATGTCCAGCATTCAACCAAAATGTATGAGACAAACAAGTAAAAACAACCCACACCCAAGAGACAAAGTAATCTGCAGTATCAGATTGATACAAAGATAGTAAAAATATCAAACAAATTTAAATGAACTATGATTTACGAAATCTACTATGAATCTACATATGTTTGGACTGATGGGGAATTTCAGTGGAGTTGAAAACTATATAAGAAAGTGATAAATGTAAATGCCAGAATTTAAAAGATACATGGTATTAGCAGTAAAGAATACCTAGAGGGGTTCAACAGTGGACTTAACAGAGTCTTGAGGACATAATGGCTGAGCATTAAAATAATGAAAGAATCGAACAATGGTCCAAGAAGCTCAGAGAATATCCTCCAAACCCACCCAAAACAAAACAAAATAAAAACACACATGTAGACACATCATCTTAAACCTTGAAAACCAAAGACAAAGAGAAAATCTTGAAGGCAGCCAGAGAGGGGAAAACCCAGGAAACACGGAGACACAAAGATCAGAATTATGGTGGACGGCTCATGAGAAACTGTGCAAGCCGATCTAAAGGGAGTAGCGCCATTACAGTGCTGAAAAGGGGTCAAGCCACCCCTTGGTCACATCTGACAGAAAAAAAAAAAAATTAAAAATAAAGTTGCTCAAAGATACCTTAAAGCGGAAACCCTGAGCCCCACTTTTTGAGCCAACTCCTCCTGGAACCACATTTCTAATTTGGCTGGTACTTTGGACAGAGCAATGAAGCGTCCAGGCTCTGGCTCTCAGTAAAGCGGGCCCCTACAGCTTTCCCTCCTCTGTGGAGAGGGCAGTATGCATTAAGCTGAAAAGAAAAGCTACTTTCCAAATGTGAGGAAGGGGTTAGACTGCTGCTTCAGAACTGTGGAATTATTTGGAATGTTTTACAAATGGTCGCTACATCAACAACAACAAAGATAATTATAAAATGTGTACATTACAACATGCTTTTAAAGACACTTTGCTTTGTGCTCACATTCCCTTAGACACTGTTCCCAAAGGTGCTCAGCCGCAAGCCCAACTGGAATCTCTAGGGAGAGGCAGAGACAGTTTGGCAAAAAAGACACAGGGGTTGGGTTAGGAGAGGCGGCAAAAGGAGAAAGCAGCCTTCCAGTTAAGAGATCAGCCCTCGGTTTCAAGGCCGCTTTGGGCAGGCTGGAGTGGAGTCGGGGGGTCACGGGAGGAGCAGCGGCAGGGCCGGACTGGGGTGCTTGAGATCTCATTCAGGTCAAGCAGAGTCTGGTCCAGCATCCTTTGTGTACAGAGGGGCTCCTCTTTGGTGCATTTCAGCTTATCTTCCAAATCATCAATTGTCTTCTCCAGCTTGGCTACCAATCTCTCAGCAAACTCAGCACAGGTCTCTGCCTCCTTGAGTTTATCCACGAGAATCTTTATCTCTTCCTCATCTTTGTCTTCCTTCTCAGAGTGCTTTTCTTCGGCAGCCCTCAGACACTTCAGGTTCTGGCCCATCTGTCTGATCTGCTCATCCATGTCCCAGCAACGGGACTCTGCCAGCTCAGCTCGTTCCTCTGGGCATTCTGAGTCCTCCTCAATAATCATCAACTTCTGAGCCACCTCTTCATATTTCCGATCTGCCTCTTCTGCAATGTGCTTGGCCTCATTAAGTTGGATTTCCTGGAGTTCCATCTATACTTCATCGTTTAAGGCTTGGTTCTCAATAACCTCCATACCTCTCTCACACTCACCAGCGGCTTTCTCTGCTTCCTCCAGCTTTTGCAGGTGCTCCTGGGCACAGTCCGGCTGGATCCTACAGTTCAAGGAGGCCACCTCGGGCTCAGCCTGCTTCCGGGCCCGCCTTTCCCCCTCACCTTCTTGCTGCAGGTGCTCGGCCCTCTCCTCTGCGTCATCTTGCGGCTCCTCCTCCTCCTCTTGCTGCCACAGAACTTGGATCCTGCACTTCGCCGCCTCGATGGTGGTGATCCCGGTCACAGTGCCCACCCAGCCCCTGCTCGCGCTTGGCTTCCTGCCTCCTCCACTGGGCGCTGCAGCCGCTTCTCCGACATTTTTATTTTTAATCATTCTGAAAGAAAACTGATTTCAAAAGCAAAATAGTAGCAATGTATTATTGGTTTACGGCATATGTAAAATGTATTCTCCTACTGACGGGCATCCAATTTATTTGTTTCCTCGTTTCTATGAGCAAGGATGCAATAAGCATGTTGGTAGATCTGTCCTTCTATTTCTCTGGGATAGATTCCAGGAGAGGCATTGGTGAAAATACTGGATTTGTATTGTTAATAGATGTTGCCAGATCGTTGCCTAAAGAGCAATGACATCACATGTATACTGACAATGTAGGAAGGCTCTTGCCCTCATTCTCACCCAAATGTATAGTTATTCCGTTTAACACTCACTGTCTGAGAGATTCATCACTTCTGAATGGTTATGTCAAAATTTCTGAAAATGAGAAAGGATTTATCAATTCCTCCAAGTGATTCATATATTCAGAGTAACTCTAGGTTTCACAATTGCCATCTTTTAAAATATATTTTTTATCATGATCTACTGTTTCTCTTAATCCATGTTGTTTATTCAAGTGTATGTTTTACTGATATTGCTATACCATCTTCATTTTTTTTTTTTTTTAGCATTTGCCAGGTATATCTATAATCTTCAAGCCTTTAATTTTCAAACTTTCTGTGTTACTGAAAACATATATAGTTCAAAGCAACTATATGGCTAGGTTTTATAATTTGTAGCTCTAACCTGATAGAATTTTAAGTGAGTTTGATTCACTTACATTTGTTATTGCTGATACATTTCCATTTATTCCTACCATCATGTTTTGTGACTTTTAAATCAGTTACCTATTGCTGTGTAACAAACTACTCCAAAGCTTAGCAGCTTAGAACAGCAATAACCATTTGTCCTGCTAATAATTTGGGCCAGGCTTGATGGGGCCAGCAGGTCTCTGCTCCGCATGGCTTCACATGGAGATGCTCAACTGGAGGAGAGAGGATCTCCCGGTATGATAGCTCGCATGGCTGGCAAGTTGGTGCTGGCTTGTGAGGAAAAGGGTGGGGGGCACAGCTAGGGTGTGGGGACCAGGGTCTTTGATTCTTCTGCACATGGTCTCTTCTGGACGGCAAGAACTTCTTCACAGCATGAAGGTTCCAACAGATCTAATTATCTATTATCAAATTTTGGTTAATTTTAATTCGCAAGGAAAACTATCCCAATAATTATAATTTGCAAGTTATTTGAATCTTTAAGTTGCTACCATGACTGAATCGGATTCTGGTGCAGGTACATACTATGAATGACAACAGGCAAATGAAATCCTTTACGCTAAAAAGCATTATTAAATGGGTAATAATCACTACTTGTAAAAAGATGAAAAATTACCATGAATTTGATTAGAGTTTCTTTACAATTACAAAATCGTCTAAATATCAGTATTTAAACAGACCTAAATGTTATCTAATCACATCACCATTTGGGTGTCAGAGTTTCAAATGGTATTTAAAGAAGGTTGCTATTTGATTTTTTTTCCCCATGAAGATTAAATGAGGTAGCATTTGTAAGGCCCTTAAAATAGTGTAACACACAATAAGTACCATGTGAGTGTTTTTTCAAACAATGTATCTGAAAGAAAAAAAATCATTTTAATCTTAGACATTATCATAAGAACAAAAAGATAAATGCCTTTCTTTTTTTTTTTTTTAAGATTTTATTTATTTATTTGACAGAGAGAGACACAGCGAGAGAGGGAACACAAGCAGGGGGAGTGGGGGAGGGAGAAGCAGGCTTCCCGCGGAGCAGGGAGCCCGATGCGGGGCTAGATCCCAGGACGCTGGGATCGTGACCTGAGCCGAAGGCAGACACTTAACGACTGAGCCACCCAGGCGCCCCGATAAATGCCTTTCTAAAGCTGATAAATTAAAATTCAATTACTGTAACTACAAAGAACTTAGAAATCACATTTCTTAGTGTTAAATATAAGCCCCAGATCCCACTTCCATTAATTTACAAAACTGGTCCCTGAGAGGAGATGTATAGAAAAGCTGGCTTACATTTATGGAATAATACAAGGTTTTACAAAAAGACATGTTTTAAAAACCAACCATGTTTCCTCTGTATTGTGTCAAAATGAGCTGTCAGAGATAAAATCTGATGGCTCACTGGTAGAGCAGCAAAATACGTGGAGAATATCACGTCTTTTTCATTCATGGTTTTTTTTTTTTTCTTTTTTGTACATACAGCTTCCATTCCAGAAATGGATCCCAGATCAGACTTTCTTTTCGAAAAAAAAAAATCCTTATTTTGTGATAGAAAATCTCAAATGTTAAAACAAGTATCCTACTAAAAAAACGGTCCCATTTTCAGCTGCTGCTGGTCTTTGTCCACGTTGGTAAATGACCACTACACAAGTTCTGTGCTAAGCTGTGGTTTCATGTGTAACAGACAAGCTGGCAGTCACGGGAGTATCTTACCCTGTCAACAGTACTCAGGGCTGCCTCATTATATAAACTTCCTTTTCCTTTTAAGAGGGAATTTATACAGTTAAATAGTTTCAAATCATTTATTTTTAGTTTCCTTAAGAGAAGCATATGTATCTTGTTTGTATTAGTTTTGGGGGGATTCCAAGAGAGTTGTCTAAATTTCCTGCATTTTCAGCAGAAAATAAAACCTTCAATAAAATTAATGGGACTTTGCCAAAGTGGGGAAGAAGGGGGAGGAAACGCACAGGCAAGCCTCTTTTTAAAGTTAATGTGCAAATGGCCTTCAAAGCCAATCATTTGGTGATAGACTCTTGTTATCTTTATGTTGTTAATTTACTGGCACACATACTAAAAAGCTTTGTGACCATGTTATTTCTAGCCAGAACTGGATTTGTCCCCAAATATCAAGTTTCTGATAGCAAGAACTAGCTTTATATTACATGCAAAACCACAGCTGAAGACTAAATCCTGTGACCAGAGGAGACAATGTGTAACCTTAATAATGTGGGGGCTGAGAGAAGGGGGAAGGGGTGGGGGAAGGCAGAGTTATGGCACCAACGTTCTTGCATGGGGATGTAAAAACGATGTGGTCTTTTTCTTCATTCCTTGGACAGGGTTTGAACATGGCCCACAAGCCTAAACTAGAAGCCGGGGAAGTATGTTACTGAAAACATGCTTACTGGTGGCAGGAAGGCAAGAGAATGGTGGCTGCTTGGGGACACTGGCTAACTTTCCATGTTTTTCCATACTTGGAAAACAGCCATAGAACTCACAAAAAAGGAATGTTCTGATGGAATCCAACTCAGTTGCAGCTCCCAACAATCACATTACCTTAGTAGGCTACCCACACTGGGCACAAAGTGGGATGCAGGGCAGTGCCTTCTCCTACTTCCCCCCAGGCCCTCCTATTGGTAGAGAATGAGCATATATCCGAGCCTCCAGTTTTTTGTTTCGTTTTTTTAAAATTTAATGTTTTGCCTTAAGAATTAGTGTTCACTTCCATTCTTCTTCAAAATATATTGGTGTTTTATTATAATAAGAACTACTCTTTCACATCCTATGAAAAGTAAAATCTGAGTAAAATAACTCTCTAGAATATGTATCTTTTTTTATAATGGCTTTGACACTCTCCCTCACCCCATCAGAAAGAGAAGAGCCCCCCATTACAGTCTCAGCTCTGCCAATAATGAGCTGTGTGACCGTTGCTAAGTCACTTCACCTGAGTAGAAGTTATTTTTAAGTCTCAGCTTCCAAAAAGACTGTAGAAAATGCTGAATTTATTTATTTATTTATTTTTTAAGGATTTTATTTATTTATTTGAGAGAGAGAGAATGAGAGAGAGCACATGAGAGGGGGGAGGGTCAGAGGGAGAAGCAGACTCCCTACCGAGCAGGGAGCCTGATGCGGGACTCGATCCAGGGACTCCAGGATCATGACCTGAGCCGAAGGCAGTCGCTTAACCAACTGAGCCACCCAGGTGCCCGAAAATGCTGAATTTAGAACGCAAATTTTATTAGAGTAACCAAACATGTAATTAATGTAGAAAAAGCTTTAGGATGACCTCAAACTTCAGTAAAATCCAGAATTTACTTTAGATTACCCTAGCACCTTGAACTGAGTCACTGTTAGTTTAGAAGGGAAAAACACTCAACAACCTTTGAGAGTAAAAATGTAAAAGGAGAAGTTTGAAAATAATCATTCTCTAAACCAAGGAACCTACTGGTTCTTCTAGAATGCATTAAATTTCAAGGCTTATTATCTTTGATATTGTTAATACACAAAAGGGAAATAATCTCTATACCTGGGTTCCCTTTTTTCATTCCTTCTCTGGAAGAAGAGTCAGTGGTGCTAAGAATCACAGGAGAGTTACAGACCAGTTAAAAAAAAAAAAAGGAAAAAAGGAAAAACAGGTAGCTGCACATCAGTGGAGAGAAGCTCTAGATTGGGTGCTAGTCCCAGTTTTGCCATAGACTGGGCAAGTCACCGTCTGAGCCTCAGTCCCTTCAAATGTAAAATAAATGGGCTCTCTGGGGTGATGCAGGGAAGCATTCTAAGTGACCCAGACTGGCTTCTGCTTCGGATATGCAGAGACTGTCCTCTCTTACTCTACCAGGGAGAAAAAGCCGGATAATTTAATAAATCTAAGTCTTCCTAGGAAGACCATCAGAGAATGATTTTGGAAGGCAATCAAGTGAAATGAATTCTCTAGAGGGACCAGCCCCTCTAAAGAGAGATGGAGCACAGATATGCTCTTGCTTTTGGCAGAGCACAGGAGGAAGACCCGGTCTCCACGGAAGTTGACAGAAAGAAATCAGATAAGATTTCAATAAATTCTTAAAGGCTAAGTGTGGTCTAATGTGTCAGTCTGGAAAGCTGGAGCCCCAGATACAGGGGGGTTTGCACTCACTGGAAAGCTCTTTTCTACCAGCCTTCCCCTCGTCGCGAAAAAGATACGGTGTGGAGAAGGGGAAAGAGGGAAAAAGCCCTCTATCGGACCCTGCTTCCCAGAGCCTCCTCTCATACTAAAGCAAAAGCCTTAAGCTACTGGGGCAGCAAACTCTATTGGGCCAGAGCACCAGGAAACTTCCATTGCTTCTAGGGGAGAAGTAGATACATAACCCATCTGCCTCTGAATGCAAAGCAGGAAACTCACGTCCAGGACACAGGCAGAGATCTGTTCTTGCTGGTGGAGGGACTGAGCAAAAACCCTCTAACACTGGGGGTTAGGGCAGGAAACCATATTGGGCGCAGAATCCTATACCTGGATCCTATGCTACCACTGGGGAAGGGGCAGGAACCTCTCACTCAAAGCCAACCACAGACACAGAGCTGCTAAGATGAGGAGGGACAGAGATGCTGAGAAAGTGCCACTTCTAAGACCCAGGCACACACAGGGACTCCCTAAGAAAGAGGCTGGATCAGGACAACAGAAATACCCCTTCTCTGACTCCACTGTAGGGACTGCTGAAAGCAGAGGTTGGTAAAGCAACACTGAACAGAACCCAGGCCCCACTCTTCAGGCACAGGCAATAACCACTAGGAAATGTCAAGCTAGTAATGTTCTAAAGACAAAACCCAAACCCAGCTCCAGTCCTAACCAGAATGAGCCAACTCCTCATCAGCAGAGGTGTGCCCATTTATAGGCATACTTTCCATTCCAGTCTCTACTGTCTTATACATAATGTCTGGTATTTAAAAGAAAACTAAGACACATAAAATAAATCATATGTTCCTAAGTAACATAGGGTGTATGATGTGGTAGGTGCTGGAGACAGAGCAGTGACCCACACATGCCCATACCTTCACATGGGTTATCATTTAGAGGAGATTCACCCTGGGGGGTACAGGCGCCATGGGAGCACTTGGGGGTCTTGGGGAGAAAGGGGAGAAGAAGTACAGCAGAGTGGTTAGGAACACAAGCTCTGGAGTTAGGCCTGGATTTGATCCCCAGCTTCAGCATTTACTAGCTATGTGTCCTTTGGGCCTCAGCTTTTTCATCTGAAAAATTAGAATATTACCTATTTTATAGGATATGATTAAATAATATATTTTAAAAATCTGCTGTCTTGCTTAGCAGATATAAAGTGCTCATTACATGGTAGTTACTGTGATTACTTATTATTAACAGGCAGAGACCTGTCTGAGTTTGTGGGGAGGTAAAAGGCAGAAGGAAGTGCACGCACAGAAAGCCTAACAGTGAAGTGGAACATGCTACAGGGAGGAAATCCAGTTTGGCTAGAATGTCAAATGTGGGTGGGTGGGTGGGTGACAAGAGGTGGAACCAGATCAAACAGGTCTCACAGGTCAAGTCAGATGAGTGCCAGACTTCCCTTAGCACAAAGAGGGCCTTCGGGGCTCCTTCTACTTCAGAAACACCCCAAAAGAGAAGAAAAAAACACTTCCAGCTAAAATGCGGCACTGGAGAACAGAAGATGAAACAATTCTGGAAAGGTCCAGGAAGTGCATTTTGAAAGCCTACAGAGGCAGACATTTGGGCATATGACTTGCTACCCACAGAGCAAAGGGCACAAGAAACGGGAAAGGGAGAGCAGAAAGTGAAACTCAGGGGTGAACTCTGGAACTACCATCCAAAATTTTGAAAAAGAACAATAGGCTGACATTTTCTAACAGAACAATATGTAGTACAAAGCTATATGAGGTAATATATTAGAAATGGCACCATTCACAGAAAGATAAAACAGTGAGAGACAGAACCCAGAAATGCATCCAAGGATGTGTGGGAATACAGTAAATTATACAGATTGAATTTCATACCAGAGGAGACAAATCAGTGAATCATTGCTACTGGGCTGAGTAATAATTAAATAGAAAAAATGTAAAGGCTAGATCTCTAATTAATTCCTTCAACAAAAAGAATTCTAGAAGATTAAAAGGTTAAGAAATAAACTTTTAGGGGTTAGAAAAAAATACAGGTTAAATATTTTCATCCTTTTGACCCAGGGATGGGGTGAGAGAGGAAGGGAGGTTTTTCAACGTTTTAGAAAAGAATCTAGAGTCTCTAAAGGTAAAAAACACAGAGTTTTGAATACATGAAAATTCTAAGTCTTTTGAAGTGAAAAAAGGAGCCTCATAAATGGAGAAGAGACTAATAGCAACTAAGAAAAATATTAACAACATATTCAGGAAGAGCAAAACCACATGAAGAAATTTTACAAATCAGTAAGAAAAATATAAACAGCCAATGGCTTGGTGCTAATCAGTGACAGAGATGCAACCAGAGTTGTTCTTAACAGAAGAACGCACGGCTTCAGAGTCATTCATAAGTACACAAGTAATATCGAGAAAGCAAACAAAATCAGTTCAAAAAAAGCAGGACAGAAGACAAAAAAACAAAAAAAAAAACCCCTAAATAAATAAATAAATCAGAAAATAGAGTAAACCCATAAGAGATAGGTAAATAAATACATTTGTCTCTTAAAAACAACAAGCAGGCAACATGCTAATCAGGAAAAAAGGGAAAAACACACATATAAAACATTAGGGAAGGGAAAAGGAATATAACTACGGATATGGAAAACATTTCAATGAAAATTCTCTGTATAATTCTCTAAGAAAATTGACAATCTGATAAAAATGCAAAAACTCAAAACACTAATATATTAGTGAGGTTGAAGGAAAACAAAAACTCTAATGAAATGTTAGTGGGAACCCAAAATGATACAACCTCACTGGAAGAACATTTGGCAATACATAACAAATGACATGTGCATATGCACTCTGACTCAGGAATCCCAGTTTAGAAGGCAACTTGCACAATTATGAGACTGTATGCACAAGGTTAGTCATGATAGCATTTGTAAATAATGAAAGGAAACAAAATGTCCATCAGTAAACTACGGTATCTCCACATAATACCATGCAGGCAGGAAAAGCAATGGAGAGGTCTCTACACTAATATGGAGTGATCTCTGTGAATACAGAAAGGTGCAAAAACAATACACACTGTGTCATCTTTTGGGTAAGAAAGGACCTGGGGAAGAGTCTGTGTGAGAGAGAGAGAGAGAGAGAGAGAGAGAGTGTGTGTGTGTGTGTGTGTGTATGCAAAAAGATCCTGGAAGGATAAACTAAAAATAATAAAAGGGTGCCTGGGTGGCTCAACTGGTTGAGCATCTGACTCTTGGTTTTGGCCCATAGGTTTTGATCTTATGGGTTGTGGAATCAAGCCCTGAGTTGGGCTCCTCCCTCAGCGGGGAGTCTGCTTGAGAGATTCTTTCCCTCTGCCCCTACCCCCCTCTCTCTGTCTCTCTCTAAAAATAGGCGAATAAATCTTTAAAAAATAAAAATAATAAAGAAAATAATAGTTATCTACAGAGGAAGGGAGGAAATAAGGAAGAGGAAATAGGGATGGAAGCAAGAGCTTTCTGTGTATATCCTGTTACACAGTTTTAACTTTGGAAATAAACATTTTACATAGTCCAAAATAAAGCCAAACTGAGACTTAAAAAGAATTCTCTAAAACTTGACAATAAACTGGAACAACTTATCAGAATTCTGACATAATGATACAGACAAAAGTACTTAATTTCTGTGTCTTTGAAATACGGTATTATTTTGACTGTACATAAATATAATCTTAGTAGAATACTAAGTAGAATGTATTCTAAGGACAAACAGAAATGAAATCTCATACTTAATGGTCTAATTTTTAGGAGTCATATTGGTGACAGTATTTTCAAGCTACTTATTACCTAATGCAAGTAAATAGGTTAAGGTTTTTCACGAATCAAGGTTTTCAGTGTAAGAGAGGAAACAGAAACATAAAACCAAATAAAAAAGGAAAGCTAAAAACTTGTAATGTCAAATATGAATTTAAAATTGTAAACATGATTTTTGTTTTAAAAATATGTATTTTCTAATACAGTCCACTGAAAAGGTCTAGTAATAATAACCAAACAGCAAAGAGAGTACCAGCTGTCAGATTATATCCTCTAAACACCATTCATGACCAAAAAAACAAGCAAACATACAAAGAAAGAAAACAACCCAAGTCTCCTCGAAAGGATGACTGGCACCAGGTCTGTGGCAGAATGTACACAAGATTAGCTGGGACATCTTGCTCTAGAAATCAAGAAAGCTTGCAATGACTAGTGTGTGTTAAAGGGACACAGAAGTCAACATGATGTGTTACCCAGTGACCAAAGATAAAACTTCAAAGAGCTGAACTTCAAATATAACGAGATTTCTGGCAGGTGGATTATGTTTTAGACCAACTCTCCTACCTGAGAACAGTTATAAAAGCTAGACATGTGTAGGACACCTGGGTGGCTCATTCAGCCAAGCGGACAACTCTTGATTTCGGCTTGGGTCATAATCTCAGGGTCCTGGGATTGGGCCCTGCGTTGGGCTCCGTGCTCAGTGGTTAGTCTGCTTGAGGATTTCTCTCCCTCTCCCTAAGCCCCTCTTCCTGCTTGTGCTCATTCTCTCTCTCAAATAAATAAATCTTAAAAAAAAAAAGTTAGACATTAATATATACATATGTGCACATGCATACACTGTTTAATGGCCTCAGAAAGCTATCAAGGTAGTAAAAAAAATTGTAGATCCAAGATTTGGGAAGACAGGAAAGTCTAGAGAGGTAAGCCTGGCATTTAAACCACTTTTCCCTTAAAGATGTTTACTAAAGTATAGCTGAGGGCCTCAGAAACTGAGTAGGTAGGGAATCTTAGCAAAAGGTTTGATGGGCTCACAGGAGTTAAAGGTGGAAAGGGCAAATATCGGAATTCAGGATCTGTCAAAAAAGAGGGACCCAGGTAATTCCTTCAGGATTTTATGTGGAAGTCCAAGAGGTACACCTGAGTTGTACAGGTGAAAAAGAAATAGACCATCCCTAAGAGAGACTCACATACAGGTTTGAAGCATCTCAATCAAACTGGATTAAGTCAATCTGGGTGTAATATCATCCCTAGCCTAGGCAGTTGCCACAAGCAAAAATCCTCTCTGGAGAAAGATAACATCATCCAGGGCCTCAAATTATCTCCATCATTCTTCATATAAAATGTCTGGCACTCAATAAAAATAACCAGGTACATTAACAGATAAGACCACGTAACTGAAAGACAAGAGAAACAATAGACAATAGAAACAGGCCCACAGGGAAACATCAAACACATGCTTTAAAATAATTATGCTTAACAAGTTCGAGGACAAGACTGAAAATTTTGGCAGAGAATTGTAAGCTACAAAAAAGAACTACATGAAAAAATCTAGAAGTTAAAAATACAATAACTAATTAAGAACTTAATGGATGGCTTAAAGAGCATATGAGACATAACTGCAGAGAAAATCAGTAAAGTAGAAAACAGTTGATAAGAAAACATCCAGAATAAAGAGAAAGGAACAGAAACAATATTTTAGAGATTGACACTAGCTGAGAAATACAATAGGTGACAAATTCAAGAAGCATTATGAACCCTAAGCAGGATAAATCTGACAAAAACCACTCTCAGTACATAACAGTAAAACTACTGAAAACCAAAGACAGAGTAATTTTACAAGCAGCCAAAGAAGGACACTCTGTGATAATCCTTCTATGTACTTAAGATTTGCACTTTTCTGTATGTGTATAATATTTCACAAAAAAGTTTTTTTAAAGAATGTAATGAGTTCAAACTTAGTCATTATATAAAACTCCATGAGTTTAATAATGTAATCCTTTAAAAAATTAAAGAGGAAACTCTCACTTCCCAAACCCACCAATTCATTGGACGACATTATTAAGTAAATGGTCCACTAGCTTCTAACTCTAAAAACTGGAGATTAAAAGGGAGTAATTAAGCCTCTGACTTTCCTTTATGAACTGTATTTCAACTACCCTGTCTGGTGAAGCAATGTTCTTCTAGAAAAATTATAGCTAATGAATGTAGAAGGAAAAATAATGTTGAAAACAAAAATGTTGCAATTCTTAACTAACTGACTTATTTGGGCAACACTAATCAATGGTTAGAACTATGCTATGAAAAGGTGAAGTGGAACCTCACAGTGGAGAAATCAGGCTGTCCCCACCTGAAATCACCGATCAATCTTAGCCTCACTAAGAATAAGTAAGACAACCACACCTCCTAATGTGTAGAGCAAACACTATCCCTATGAAGTAATCTTGCCAAGAAAGAAGAATATGAATCTACTCAAGCCTGTAAAGCTAACTTCCCTTTACAGTAAATATGAGGGAGAGAAGAAGTTAAACACTACCAGAGGAAGCCAAAAGACATTCTTGGGATGTGGAAGATTCTACAGGACAAATGGCCATTTCTGCAACGTAATAATGGTATGAGGGGAAGAAATGGGGTGCGGAGGGGTCGCTCTAAATTAAGAGAGACTTAATAGACATAACAGGCAAATATATGAATTTTTATTTAGGATTCTGATGTTAGCACTGCCGACAGCCTTATGAGACTGCTGGAGAGATCCGATTATGCTGTGTATTAGATCACACCTAGGAAATATTGCTACTTTTGTTAGGTGTGATAATCATATGTGATTATGAAAGAAGATGTTATTTTTAGAGATACATACCAAGATATGGAAGACTAAAATTCCAATATTTACTCTGAAATACCACAGCAAAGAAGAAGGTTCAGATGAAAGATACATGACAAAATCTAATGGCTGGATCTAGATAGTTGGCATACTGGGGTTCATTAAATACCTTTTGCATTACATTTGAATTTTTGTCATAACAAATATTTTGTTAAATTGACAAACTGAATGAAAGGGAAACTTGTCTAGGTAAATACAAATTATTTGATTTGACCTATAAGCAAATTAAAAATGTGAACAGAATAACACACAAAAAAAGTGAACGACTTGTCAGAGATGAACTGTTGAAAAGGGGGGCTTTGCTCATCTAGTTTTTATTTTTTTTTTAAGATTTTATTTATTAATTTGACACAGAGAGAGAGATAGTGAGAGAGAGAGCACATGCAGGGGGAGCAGCAGGCAGGCAGAGGGAGAGGGAGAAGCAGGCTCTCCGCTGAGCAGGGAGCCTGATGCAGGGCTTGATCCCAGGACCCTGGGATCATGACCCGAGCCGAAGGCAGCTGCTTAACCAACTGAGCCACCCAGGTGCCCTGTGCTCATCTAGTTTTATGAGTAACACCTTTATATTTTCAGGGAATATGTACTTACTATGCCCTTTAAGCTTTTATTTATTTTATTTTTTAAAGTTTTTTTTTTTTTTTTTTTTTTAAGAGAGTGAGTGAGTGTGTGAGCAGGGGATGGGGAGAGGAAGAAAGAGAATCTTGCCCAGCGCAGAGCCCAACTCAGGGCTCGATCTCATGACCCTGAGATCATGACCTGAGCCGAAATCAAGAGCTGGATGCTTAACTGACTGAGCCACGCAGGCGCCCCTGAAGATTTTTAAGTAATCTCTACACCCAACATGGGGCTTGGACTCACAACCCCGAGACCAACAGTCGCACTCTCCACTGTCTAAGCCAGCCAGGCGCCCCACACTTAAGCTTTTAAGTCAGGAAAAAAAAAAAGATAGTTTTTCATGCTTTCCTTAAATGAGGGTAGCATAACTGATTTCAAAGCATGGTAAAGTTAGCTCAAAAATGAAAACAAAAGCCAATGTCACTAAAATACTCAAAATATATACACATCAAAGTCAACACTGCTAAAAAATTCTATAACCCAAGGAGTTTTAAGAACTCTAGAATTGTACAATACTAGGAAATCTATTGATGTAATCAGAGTAAATATTCAAAGGAGAAAAAAGTTACGGTTGTCCTGGTGGATTTTTAAAAGGAATTTGAGAAAAGTTAAATTAAAAAGTTGTTTGCTAAAGTAAGAGAAAGGGCCTTCATTTGAAAAATGCACAGTGGACACAAACACATAATTTACAAAAGGTAAAAACATTAAGATATGTTCACTTTTGCTAGTTTAAAAATACCCATGAAAATGATAATGCTATTCCTTTTTTTTTTTTGACATTTCACATTGACACAAATAACAAATCTAATTCCCAGTGTTGTCAAGAAGAAAGGAAATGGGATTGTCAACCGAGTCCTGACAGAAGTGTAATCTAACACAACTTGTCCAGGTTTCAGTGTATCACTATATACTAAAAAAGTCTTTAAAAGTGCAAAGACTTTTCTGTGCCTGCAATTCTAATATTAGAAATTTATCCTAAGGAAATAAGACTGTGCTCAAGGATTTAGCCTTGTGGATGCTTACTGTATAATAATGAAAAATTCTCATTACCCCGAATTTGTTTTCTTTCGCAGCCATACCGAACTACCACAAGTTTAGCAGCTTACAACAATGCAAACTTATTATCTCACAGTTCCGAAGACATTCGGATAGGTTTGGCTGGTTCCTCTGCCCTGGGTCTCATGAGGCCAAATTCAAGGCGTCAGCTGGGCGAGGCTCTTATCTGGAGGCTCTGGGGGAGAATTTATTTCCAAGTTCATTCAGGTTGTTGGCAGAATTCAGTTCCTTCTGGCTGCAGAGCTGAGTTTCCTATTTTCTTGCTGGCTGTCAGCTGGAAGTCTCTGTTAGCAGCTTCAGGCTGCCTGCATCACATCGCCCCTTCCATCTTCAAACCGGCAATGGCGTGTCAAATCCCTCTCAGCTTTGAATCTCTCCGACTTCCCCTTTGGGCATATCTCTTGTACCTGAGCTGGAGAAAGTTCTCTACTTTTAAGGGCTCATGTGTTTTGATTGGGTCCACCTAAATAAGCCAAACTAATCTCCTGATCTTAAGGTCCATAACCTTACTTACATCTGCTAAGTCCCTCTGGCTGTGTAACTTACCGTATCCACAGGTTCTGGGGTTAGGACCTGGATACTTTTCAGAGGTCATTACTCTACCACTATTACTCAAGCGTCATTACACCTGCCACAATCCCAAATGTCCAACAGTAGATGATTGTAGTACATCTGGACAATGGAATACCATGTAGTTAATCAAATGATGGAGTCAGACAACTTAGAATGGACTGATAGAAGGGCAGACGTGAAGAGGTAGGTAATAAAGCAAGTTCAATAACATGTTAACTGTAGAGTCTAGGTGGTAGGTATATGGGTATTCATTGTAAAAATTTCTCAACTTTTTTTATTGGAAAATTTTCATAATAAGATGTTGAGGAAAAAACAATTAGCCCAATGATCTTTCAAGCCCTACCCCCCATCAATGGTCTTCAAATGGCATTGGGTGAAAGTCTACGAGAATTCTAGCAAAGCAGCAGCAAATAAGCTTTTGCATAAGGTTTACAAGGAGACTAAGTTTCAAATAGCATTAAATATCACTCCATTTTATTTTTCAGATGATTAGCAAAATTAAAATAGGAAAATAATAATATAGAATACATTTTTTAAATTGTTAATTTAAAAACCAAATTATATCTTATGCTTGAGGCATTTTTATTTTCAAAAAGGAAGTTCTCTCTAAAATAATTAACACATAAAACAAATGTCTCGGGCGCCTGGGTGGCTCAGTTGGTTAAGCGACTGCCTTCGGCTCGGGTCATGATCCTGGAGTCCCGGGATCGAGTTCCGCATCAGGCTCCCTGCTCGGTGGGGAGCCTGCTTCTCCCTCTGACCCTCCCCCCTCTCATGTGCTCTCTGTCTCTCTCATTCTCTCTGTCTCAAATAAATAAATAAAATCTTAAAAAAAAAACAAAAAAAAACCCAAAAAAACAAACCAAATGTCTCAATTTAATTATTTCTCAATAGGAGACAACAAACCCACCCCACAGTTTAAGAAAATTTGACAAAACACGTTCTCAATTGTGACAAAGAAAATATCAAATAACCACAGAAGACCATGATTTCACAAACAGTAACTGAGGGCCCACATCGTGATGGGCAGCATTGACCGAAGCACTGAGAACAGGTAATGAGGATATAAAATTAGATGCAGTCCTTGACCTTTATTTCACCTTGGGAGTTATAAATCCTGTCTAATTTTGCAAGGCAGAAATTTCTCAAAAACACTTCTCTCAAGATACGTAAGGAATTTTACATAAAAACCTAACTTAGTATTTTCACTTGGAAATCATATCACGAATATAATTGAGGGATGCTGAACCTCAATCTAGACACCAAAAACCATTTTCATGGACTCAAATCAGGAGCAATTACTCTGTATCTTAAAGACTTCCCAGTTCTACGGAAACTTGGCCAGAGCTCCAGAAGAGGAGTACTGCCATAATAGTTAACAGCCCAGGCTTGGGGTCAACCTGACTGGCCTTGGATTCCCTGGCTCTACTACGTACTGCTCATGTGACCTTGGGCAAGATTCTAAACCTGGACTTCTTTATCAGCACAACTGTTACAGTCGAGTGGCAACAAGACAGTGAATATAAAACACCCACCCCAACACCTAACACGCAGTAGCAGTTACTAGCTGTAGCTCTTACTAGTAAAAGCAATAGTAATAATGAATGAAAGTTTCCTATTAGATACAGATGTGCTTCCGTGGTATACGAACTCTATCGGGCACTAAGACAAACAACTGTACTTCTGACTTACGCTTTCATGTCTATTTAAAGAGAGGTGCCTCCATGATGTTGAAATTTGAATTCTAGAACATTTGAGTGCGTTGCAGTGAAATGTACTGAGCTAACTGTGAATCTGAGATCTTTAAGAACCTAAATGCCACTGTTATATTAAATGGCTAATTCCTTTAGGAAATGCTGTGATCAAAAATATTTCAAGTCTAATGCTGAAATATAGGTGACCCCTGATTGAAGACAGTTTGATTTGAAACCCACTGCATTATAAGTATATTCCACATAATGTTCCAAAGTTGTATTTATGGTTGTCTAAGGACTGGGATCAATGCCTACATTTTGCCCAAACTGCCAAAGCTCACAATTCAGTCAAGGTCAGTAGCAATGAGGGTGACTCGGTCTTCTGCTACAATTAGAGCAACAGATCACTGAAAAAGTTGCCATGGAAACTGCCTATCGCCCAGCAATTACCATTCAAAAACTTTGGGAGGCAATTCTGTATTAAATTTGCAATTTATTTCTTGCGGCAGAAACAAATTTTAAAAGCAGTTTGAAGGTCCTCAGAGTAATGAAGAATGCTTACTACAAGAAGAGTTACTAAAATAAGATGTCTTTAGTCTGTCATTGGACATACATTTTCAAAAAGCCTCAAAGGTACCCAAAAGTATATAGAAACTCAGTTTTGATCTTACTATTGTCTGTGATATAAGGTCATAAAATACAAATTGTTCACTCACTTTAATCTATTTTCGGGGAATGGAACTTAACCTGTGACACTGACATGGATCTGACTTACAATGGCTCACCTCAGGATCAGGCTTAGCAATCAAAGAAGCCGTGGGTTGGGGCAGCCTCCATTTTGCTCTATAGTGCTGACTTCTTTGTAAAAGAAAGATGCCTAATTTTATTCTCTGGATAGTTTTTCCTGGAAAACAGTTTGGGGAAACAACTATCGATATGTAAAAGATAAAATCAAAATAGTATGGGAAAAACCCTAATGTAGCATAAAGGAAATCCTTTTTTAGAAGCAAAGAAAAAGTTGATACTCATATAGAAAGAGAAAAAGGCTATTAAAAGGAGTCTCTTCAGTCAAAATCTACTTGGCAAGAAGGAAGGTGATTCCCCCTTTTCTTATCTCCTGTTCTACTTCTTTAGTCTATTTGTATCAATTGGGAATAAGGAAATGATTTTGTTATCAGGAAGGTATGAAATGCAAGCAAAAGACATTTTAGGGTAATGAGAACAGTGTAACAAGAAAACTTTCAAGCACAAGTCTTAGTATCAGTGGTAACAAAACTCAAACTCACTAGGTGGCATTTCTCTTAAAAGCACAGTGACAGTACCAGGAAGTAATATAAAGATGTAGCTTTCCTACAGTTTATAAACCATTCAGCGGCAATTTAGTGACAATCCTCCTCAGCCAGCTGTTTCTTTTTTTTTTTTTTTAGATTTTATTTATTTATTTGAGAGAGAGAATGAGACAGAGAGCATGAGAGGGGGGAGGGTCAGAGAGAGAGGCAGACTTCCTGCTGAGCAGGGAGCCCGACGTGGGACTCGATCCAGGGACTCCAGGATCATGACCTGAGCCGAAGGCGGTCGCTTAACCAACTGAGCCACCCAGGTGCCCCAGCCAGCTGTTTCTAAGTAGGAGACAGGCAGTTTCAGTCCCAAGTCAGAGATGCCGTCAGACACGCACCAGCACAAGTGGGATGGGCTGTGCGTGCCAGCTCACCACGTGCGCATCCGTCACGGGCCCCGGCTGCAACACAAAGCCTTTGGTACTGGACGCCATTCGCTTCACTTCCGCAAGGACGCGACTGTGCACAGCAGCAATTCCACAACAATCTCTACCTCATTTCATCAATAAAGCCAACGTTCACTCGAAATTTTCCTGAATATCATCATTTGGTTTTACCACGAGATCACACCAGGAGCTAGGTGAACAAGAACTCTCAAATACCCAAAGAACTGGAAAATGGCAGTGTAAATCAATTTTAGCAACTTAGTTATACTTTTTAAAATAAAAGTGCCTCTCCAAGCAAAATTTTTAGGAAGCACTTTTTCTCCCTGTAGATGTCTGATTTATACTGAGGAAACATGTTATGATATTATTTGAACTAATTTACTGGTTTTTATTTATTCAACAGTCACTGTTAACTCTAACTCCTTGGTGTGCCAACAAGCCAAACAGACAAATGATGATAACCTTCTTAAAGACCTCAACTTCATGTCAATTAAAATCTGAGGAAATCAGATGGGGAATCAAACACGTTGAACAAAAAGAGTACAAAAATTTTAAGACAAAGGCACGGACGGAGATATTAACAATGAATTAACTGCATACACAAAATGCCAGTTACAAACTGCCTTTTATAAAAGCTCTCAAAACAGTTGCTGTCTGAATATTCCTTACCCTTCTAAGAGCTTTGGTAACAGCAAGGATACTGAACACCTGCCCAGGATTCTGTGCTCCTCTGTAATTTACTGGCCGTGGTAGGTCTGGTTCAATGTACTCCAGGCAGCTGGGAAGTTTTATTAACTCCTTCAGGTTACCAGGCTAATTAATGCAATTTAATCAATCCTCCCAGTAGCTACCCATTAGCCCACACAATATTCCCAGGTGAAATCTGTCATTCATTTAACAAATACCAATTGACGACTGTTATGAAAAGGTGCCCGACTAAGGAACAGTACTGAAGCAGGGCCCAACGATGTAACCCCTGCCTGTACAGAGTTTCCAGTCCAGTGGGAGAGCTGTGAATTGTGGGAAACACAATGAAGGCAAAGAAAAGGAAGAAACAAGAGTATAAACAAATGCAACTTAGACTGGAGACCCCGTAAAGCAGCACAGGAAGGGTCCCATTTAAGACTTCACATCAGAATGCTTTCGGGAGTTGCAGTCAGTGTTCGTAGAGATTGCCGATTAAATTAAAATACCAGAAGTAGGAGAAAACACCTAATTGTGGAATGTGTAATTTTTTTTTTTTAGCAGTTTTAGCCAATCTCTCTTGAATTACCAACAATCAGACTAAGGTTGATGGCATGAGGGTGCTGATGAGTCTGTTACTTTCCAGGCTAAGACAGAGAATAACGCATTAAACTCAGTTTTGAAAATGATCCCAAATATTTATTGCAAGTGAGTGTTTGGCTTCCTGTTATTTTTTCCCCTAAACTTTAGTTTTAATTTTATCAAAGTAACAAATGAGCCTAGTTTAAAAGTCAAGACTACTACTAGATTTGAAACAAAAGCAGTCTGCAGCCGCCTTCTGCCTCCCTCTAACCAACCCCATAGAGGCAAGGATTTTTGAGCCATTTTATCCATTTTCTCTGACATTTGGATTCTTAATTCTGAAAGAGTATGTGCTGGTATCTCTCAATTTTTAATTTTAAATTATCTATTGACTTCTTACCCTTGAAAACTGAGGTTTTTCCTCTTCTAAATTAATTTTAAAATCAGCTTAAATTTTTCTAGTTTACCAAACTATTGAAAATACCCATTTTGGGGATGCCTGAGTGGCTCAGCCAGTTAAGCGGCTGCCTTCGGCTCAGGTCATGATCCCAGGGTTCTGGGATCGAGTCCTGCATCGGGCTCCTTGCTACTCGGGGAGCCTGCTTGTCCTTCTGCCTGCCACTCCCCCTGCTTGTGCTTGCTCTCTCTCCCTCTCTCTGACAAATAAAATCTTAAAAGAAAATACCCATTTTTTAAACCACCACATAAAAAGGAGACAACTAAAAAGAAATAGATGTCCTTCTAAAATGCTGAAAGAATCGAGAGGCACCTGGGTGGCTCAGTCGGTTAAGCAGCCAACTCTTGATTTTGGCTCAGGTCATGATCTCAGGGTCCTGGGATCGAGCCCCACGTCGGGCTCCATGCTCAGCATGGAGTCTGCTTGTCCCTCTCCCTTTGCTCCTTCCCCTGATCTTTCGCACGCTCTCTCTCTCTCAAACAGATAAATAAAATCTTTAAAAAAATAAATAAATAAAATGCTGAAAGAATTGAAAGCAAGATTTAACTGGGAATCTGAGAAAAAGATTTTGCCTCAAATGTTACAACCCTGCTTTGAGACAACAGCAGCTAACCAAAGGGCCTTGTATCTGAATGTCTTATCTGCAAAATGAGGGACGGGAACAACAGTTTCTCATGCTCTTGGTATTAGAGTTGAATCTGAGACTGAGACGCGAAGCATTTTCCAGAACACCTTCTAAATTCAGTTAGGCCTCTCCTAACTGTACCCCATGGTCACTCCCTTTGACGGACATATTTCTTTTGTAACTCTCAGAATATAACGAATCCTAGGTGGTTGTTTTATTCCTTTTCTTTTTTCACTTTTGTTTTCTCCTCTTTTCTAAGCGTCTGACATTCCCAACAGGCACAGAAGTGATCCTGCTGGCTTTCTCTCTTGCTCCTGTGCAATTAGATTTAATTTGTGTGCCTTTATAACTTTGTACTTACGCCCACGGGCTTTCGAACAATGGGCACCCATTCAATAAATCCAAGAAATAAATGACTTGATGATTGTAAGTGCTTTGAACTCAATGGACAGAAGGCTCTACATAAGTAATATAATAGTAAGGACACAAAAATGTAAGATTGAAAAAAAAAAAAACAATCTAAAGCTTTTTTGGAAGCCTAACACACACACACGCACACACACACACACACACACACACACACACCCTCTCTCTCCAACATCCTTTGTTACACAGCATGCATTTTCCTCATTTGTACTCAGTTCTTAAAATCTCTTCCTCTGTATTTTTTTTTTTTTAAGATTTTATTTATTTGCGAGAGAGACAATGAGAGACAGAGAGCATGAGAGGGAGGAGGGTCAGAGGGAGAAGGAGACTCCCTGCTGAGCAGGGAGCCCGATGTGGGACTCGATCCCGGGACTCCAGGATCATGACCTGAGCCGAAGGCAGTCGCTTAACCAACTGAGCCACCCAGGCGCCCCATCTTCCTCTGTATTTTTAGAGACGAAATAACAAATATTTGTAAAGCAAAAATGCTTTAAGGAGTATTTCCTTTGAACCATGGATGTGATGGTGACTGCGAAGCTTACTATCTGATGTTAGAGATGCTTAAATATGTCCTAAAATCTTATGGAAGTAATCCCAGGGCTATGATGGGGCTCTCTGGAGCTTCCTATAATTGGAGTTGTATAAACACACTTTTGATTTTAGTTCTTTCCACTTGGTTTACTAAGCATAACTTAATTTAAAATCTGACATACAGACTTAAATTAATCAGGATATTCAGCTACTATGAAGTTTATTATAATAAATTATTAAAGTAATAAGATAAAACTTGAATTTTAAACAAGCTTAACTCTTACCATCCATCCACATAAGAACTTCATAAAGTTGGGTATGTTAAGAAATAGAAACAGGGTACCATATTCTAAGGTAAGAAAGGCTGAACAGGAGATTGAGAATAATTAGTTTTATATTATCTTTCTGTCCTAGACTTCAAATTTAAAAATCTAATCTCTAAAAGAATCTTCTCATGATTCATCTAGCTACCTGTCAGCTTATACTATTCAAAATAATTCCCATTTTTACATGCCCAGATACCATCTGTTTTGTCAAATCCAGTAGATATGTTTCAACCTTCATGTCATGCTCAACCCATAGTTGGCTCACCATTTCTTCCTAAGACACACCTACCTGGCACCATGCACGTGGCATTTCCCTGATACCCCGTGTTACAAGCATTTCCTCTTCTATCCAACTTCTGAAGGCTGGAGGCCCCTGAGAGCTCTGGACTGATCCCTCTGTCCTTCTCACACCACTTTCTCTCTCACTGTGCTCTCATCAATTGCTATGACTCTGAATATCTTATTCGGGTGGACATCACCTGTATTCCCCCTCCAGTGGAGACTTCTTGGGAGTTCTGAGCCACTGTACTGTCATCTCTCACCAGGCTGATTTAACTGGCCCCAGTCTCAACTCTGACCTCTTTAGAAAGAATCACTAGTCTAAAACACTTTTTCAAAGGTACATCAGACCAGTTACTCCACTGTTCAAAACCCTTCAACGACTTTATGCCAACTCCTTACAATGAACAGCCCGCCCGCCAGTCCTGACATAGCCTGATAATGACCTATGCCTCCAATCTTACGTAATGCTACTCTCCAAGACATTCTGGCTTGCTTACATTTTGCTGAATAAATAGAACTCTGTCCTCCCGCAGGGCCTTTGAACATGCCGTTTAAAACACTCTACCCCCGGGCGCCTGGGTGGCTCAGTCGTTGAGAGTCTGCCTTCGGCTCAGGTCATGATCCCAGGGTCCTGGGATCGAGTCCCGCATCGGGCTCCCTGCTCGGCGGGAGGCCTGCTTCTCCCTCTCCCATTCCCCCTGCTTGTGTTACTGCTCTCGCTGTCTCTCTCTCTGTCAAAATAAATGGATAAAATCTAAAAAAACAAACAAACAAACAAAAAAACACACACTCTACCCCCACTCTTATTCTGGCTCTTACTCATCTACCAGGTCTCAGTTAAATTCTCACAAAGCAAATACTCCACCTCCCCAACACCCCAAATTTAAATTAAGACTCTCAAAATTCTCTTGCATTATGTTGCAGTTATTTTCCCTAACCCTACTTATAATGTATTTATTTGCTTGCTAAATGACTGTTTTTTTCCCCTCCACCAGCTCCTGAGGCGGGGCAAGGTCCATTCCTGTTCATTCATCACTGTATACTCAATGTCTGGAGAAAAACATGACATAAATAAGATCATGTATTTTGGATGGATGATGCCCTCCTTGAATATATGCTGTTTCACTTTTGTATTTACTGTATTTAATCCTATGTAAAAACTAATAATAAAGTCATTGATAACAGGACTGTTGTGCTTATTTTCAGATATGGAAATTGAAACTTAAAAAAATTAAGTAATTTCCTTCTATCACATAGCTACTATAAGACAGAGTAGAATTCAAACTCAGGTATCTCTGAGGCCAGAGTCTTGACAAATCTTATTTCTTTTCTTTTACATATCAGTAAGTGTCTCCAAAAGATAAAAATTTTTCTTCAAGGGGCACCCGCGTGGCTCAGTCAGTTAAGCATCTGACTCTTGATTTCGGCTCAGGTCACGATCTCAGGATCCTGAGATCAAGCCCTGTGTTAGGCTCCGTGCTCAGCGGGGAGTCTACTTAAGATTCTCTCTCTCCCTCTCCCTCTGCCCCTCCCCTCCCCCACACGCAGGCACTCTCTAATAAATACATCTTTAAAAAATATAACCATAATGCCACCCTCACACATAAAAAAGTTAATAGTCATCTCTGAAAATTATCAAATACCCAATCTAATCTAATTAGGTAAAAAAAGGGGGGGTTGTTCTTTTTTTAAAAAAACAGAATGAGGATACAAATAAAATTTTTATAGTGCAAGTGGTCTTTATTAAAGTGTGTTTCTCTCTCTCCGTTTTCATTGCAATTTATTAGTGGAATAAACCACGTTATTTGTCCCATACAGTTTCTTGTAATCTGGATTTTGGTGGTGGCAGTTAAGGGTTCTCTGTTCTGGATATTTCCGGTAAATCAGCAGCTGAATCTAAAGGCTTGATCATATTAGGTTTGATTCTTTTTTTCTTTTAAAGCAAAACTACTTCATAAATGGTGGTGTGTTCTCCATCAGAAGGCACATGATGTCTGGTTGGTTGTTTTTGCAAGTTTAGCAGCCACTCATGCTCAATGTTTAGATGCATTAATTTATTAAGGTTTGCAAAATGGTCATATTCTAATTCTAACTTCTCCCAAAGAGGAACTTTCCCTTATCTATTGTTTTCTTACCATCTTATATAAAAGGCAGGATAAATTCTTTGATCCTTTTAGTGGAAATCTGGTTGCTAAGGATGCTCAATGCTATATGACTGGGTTGGTCACTGTTTCCATAAGTTCAAAGGACAGAAGTAGAATGACTAGACATAGCTCGAGATATTAAACAAACAAAAATATGAGTCCATATAAATACTTCCTATTCAAGCTAAGATCAAAGGGGTTTTACTCAATCTCTTCTATTTTACATCTGCATATACTGTTCCTGTGCCAAGAATCCAGATTCCCAAGGCAATGGGGGAAGCAAAATTAGAATACCGCACAATTATTTATTTGCTTTATCTCACATTACACACACGTTTCTTGAAATAACAATACCAAGGTTTTTACATAAATATGATTAGCAAAAAGTTTAATTTTTTTTCAATTGTGTTTTTAAGGTATAGCCTACTAGGTATGAAGAGTCGCTTGGTTGGTTGGTTATGCCACCAACTGGATATATATTTAGGTTTATTTATTCCAATGTATTTCAGTGTTAGAGGTTGCTCTTTTCAATTTCCTTTTATAATCATGCTATATGTATAATCACTAATATTCAACTTAACTCTATCGGAGGCACTTTTGTCAATTTAAGAACTACCTATGTAGTTCTTAAGTTAAATCTAAAGAACAGGATTATTCAGAAGCTCGTTTTATCCCTATTGCTTTCCTTCACTCTTATAGGTAGGTGTTCAAAGAGACTTTTTTTTTTATAGTTTATCTTCCTTTTTTTTTTTTAAAAACTCTACCCCAACGTGGGGCTTGAACTCACGGCCCCAAGATCAAGAGTCACATGCTCTACTGACCGAACCAGCCAGGCACCCCCACTGTTTTTTTCAAATATAAACAGATACAAATGGACATCAACAACCTATCCTGAGGATGATTATGTGGTGGCACACAGTTTCATATAGAAATATTTCTCATTCATTTTTACAGCTGCATAGTACGTTATTGTGTGAATGCACCGAAGGTTATTCAACCAGTTCTTGTTGATGGAGCTTTAAAGATCAGTTTGGTTGGTTTCAGTATTCTCATATAATTTTATATTATATTCATATGTATCTAAGTCTTTTCAATAAATAGACTTTTGATATGTGTCTATTTTGTTTGCTTTCTTTTTATATTTTGTTTTTTAAGCATATTTTTTGGTATTTAGGAAGTTTGTATTTTTATTCTAATGGTAATCTTTATATGAGTAACTTTATATAATTTCTCTTATTTTTTGTCATTTCCTATTGGTTCACTACTATAAGCAATACTGAAATTAGCTAATTAATTTCTTTTACTTCCTACTTCTCTCCCAGGATCTGACCTGAAATAATATCCTTTAACTCCCAGTTAACTATAATCAGCAAGCTTATTCTACTTTTCACATTTCTCCCCATTTTCCTCTCCATATTTTAAGAGTTGTATCCCCATTGTTAGAAATTCAGCCTTTACTTACTATACTTGCTCCTTTAGGTGTATTATTTAGTGTTCTACTAATAAAAATGTAGATAATGCTCACCACCAGCCTTTGTGACTGTCCAATCATCGTGGTTGTCTAAAGCTCTTTCTCTATTACAAAGGTTGGCAAACTTTGAACCATGGCCAAATCGTGTTTGTGGCCAATTTTAATACGACCTTTTGAGCTAAGAATGGTTTTTACATTTTTAAAGGGCATACACCAGTAAAAACAAAAACTAAATACTCCATACAAAGATAGGCAACAGAGACTAGCATGTGTCCTACAAAGTCTAAAACATTTACTCTCTGGCTCTTTATCACAAACCTTTGCTGACCACCACTCAGAGAGAGTAGTGGGAGATGGTCCTTATTAGGAAGGATACAATATTTTGAGTTCCTAGATTTAGTAAGATTGTCTATGTCTGTTATACTTGGAAGTCAGCTTGGTGGGATATAAAACCCCTGGCTCATATGTGCTTTCTTTGAGTATCTTCAATATGTAATTCCATCTTCTTCTGGCCTAAAACACTGCTGTCAAAAAGTCTGTTGATAGTTTGATTTTCTTCCCTTTAAGGTGCCCTGGTCTTTCTGCCTGGCTATCCCTTGATTGCTTTCTCTTTATCTCTGTGTTGGTATTGGTTGTCCAAAGCATAGAGTATGCTCTTTCCACATGCAGTTTTGAGTCTTTTTTCTTCTTCTTAATTTTAGGAAAGTTTTCTTGAAGTATAGCTTTTAGTATTTTTCCTCTTTTTTTAGGGATTCCTATTTTATAGTTGTTGGATCTTTGCCTATATTCTTTAGTCAATGTCTCTCAAAGCCTTTTTCTTTCATTCCTTTTTGCTTTCAAGTTTTTCATCTTTTCACATTCTATTACTCTTAAGGCATTATATTTATTTACTTAGTAAATACTTGGGTATAGTTGACATTTCTAAAATGATTATTTTATTTAGAAAAAAATTATCCCTTTTTTAATAATTCTGATTTATGTTTTTCTGTTTTACCTTTTTTTTTTTAAGTAAGCTCTACACCCAACGTGGGGCTCGAACTCACGACCCCGAGATCAAGAGCCACACACTCCACTGACTGAGCCAGCTCGGCGCCTCTGTTTTATCTTGTGTCATTTTCTTAGTTTCTTTTAGTTATTCTGAAAAGTTATTTAATAGTTTTCATCTATTTTATGGGTACATCACATGCTTTCATTATCAGTACAGATATTCTTGTTCTCCTTATTCTGTTTTATCTTCTACCTTTGCACTGGATTTGACTGACATTTCTCTTTTGCTCATTTCTAATGAAGTTAGTTTTTTTTTTTTAAAGATTTTATTTATTCAAGAGAGAGAGAGAGAGAGCATGCATGAGCATGGAGGAGGGGCAGAGGGAGAAGTCGACTCCCTGTTGAGCAGGGAGCCCAGTGTGGGGCTTGATCCCAGGACCAGGATCATGCATGACCTGAGCCAAAGGCAGACGCTGAACTGACTGAGCTACCCAGGCGCCCCCAAAGTTGGTTTTCTTAACACTTTAGGAGGGAGGAGTGGGTCAAGGTAGCACTTTCTAGTCTCAGGACTCGAGAGCTACCTTTTCTTTGTTTCTGTGAAGTGTTTATAAATATACCCATGCCCTTTTTGGGATCTCCTGGTTCTCTTCTCCAACCCTACATTTATCTGAACTTTTTCTTTGCTTAGTGTCCCTGACCACCTCTGTGGGCTGTATTTCTAATAGCTTCACCTCAGTGTGGGGCTTGGTCCTAGAAGAAAGCTACAGCTGTTTAGTTTTAAAAGTTCATAGGGCCCACAGTCTAGAACTCCTTCAGATCTTACAGCAGATGCCTTACACTCAACCATGAATTAGAGAATGCAAAAACCCCTAACAGTTTCAGTTGCTTTTCTCAAACTGGTCTTTCCAGTGAGTCCCTTCTGGCTGTCCTCCTGTTCTCAGATCTCTCAGACATCTCTTTGGGTTCTTCTGGTTCCTCCCACACACACTACAGGGATCTGGTAGCTCTCGGTAGTCTGTACCCACTCTCTTGTATGCGTTCCAACAGTCCTATACAAATCCCTTTCTATCTACCCAGTGTATCCTCATGGAAATAATGGAACCAGAGAATGCTAATGTTAAGGAAATCACACTAAAATATCTACTTCAAGACAGATTTTTTTTTTAAAGATTTATTTATTTATTTTAGAGAGTGAGAGACTGCGTGCGTGTAAGAGCAGAGGAGGGGGAGAGAGAGAATCTCAAGCAGACACCCCGCTGAGCACAGAGCCCAACAAAGGGCTCAATCTCAGGACCCCTGAGATCACAAGCCAAGCTAAAACCAAGAGTTGGTTGCTCAACTGACCGAGCCACCCCAGCCTCCCCTACTTCAAGATATATTTTAAAGGCAAAGAAATCAAGGGTCAGGATGGTGAAATAAGTTGCCCAAGCTCATAGTGAATTAAAGGTAAAAAACACAGAGTGCAGGTCTTCTAATTCCTAGGTTATTGCTCTATCTAAAACTTTTCTGGATTACTCTTCAATCAGCAGTGGTTTAAGATGATTATCAATATGATCCAGATCATCTCCTTCCCAGCCACAATTTTTTTTTTTTAAAGATTTTATTTATTCGAGAGAGAGGCTCCTGCCTCAAGCCCTCTGTACTCCCTGTTCCATCTTGCTAGAACATGTCTTCTGCATAGCCACATTACTTGTCTTTGCTCAAATGTTACCTTGTCTTTTTTAAGATCTTATTTATTTATTTTACGGAGAGAGAGAAGAAGGGAGAGAGAGAACAAGTAGGGGGAGCAGCAGAGGGAGAGGGAGAAGCAGGCTCCCCACTGAGCAGGGAGCCTGATGTGGGGCTCCCCGCTGGGAAGGTTCCCGGGATCACGACCCGAGCCGAAGGCAGATGCTTACCAACTGAGTCATCCAGGCGCCCCAAATGTTACCTTCTCAATGAGGCAAGCACTTCACTGTCCACCCATTTACACTACTAACTTCCCATTGCCAGCACTCTTCATCCCTTCATCCTGCTTCATTTTCCCATGGGACCTTCTAACATTTCATTCATTCATTCACCTGTGCTGGCAGTCATTATACATCTCTCTTCATTAGAACACAGGCTTCACGAGGGCAGAGATTTTTTATCTTTCCTGATATCTTCACAGGGCAGAGAGAAGTACCTAAAAAAAGTAGTAGCTAACAACATGTGCGATGAAAGAATAATGAATTTCAAGAACCATATGGAGTTTGTTTATGCATGCATTACTCTTTTGTAACTGTTACTACTAACTGTTAACCTGGGGAATATTAGTAATGATATGATGGAGCATTCACAATGGGTATGGGAAATTTAGTACTTGGAACTGGTTAATGAGCAGAAGCACTACTCATAATGAAACAGAAGTTACTCTTACTCTTATCTGAATTAATGACCAGTATGAAACAACTTCATAAGAGAAATGGTCCTTAATTATTAAAGGCTCAGTACCTTTTAGCCTTAGAATATGACCCTAAAAAGGATGTCATTAATTCAATCACTAAAACGGTCAGCTGGCATTGCACATTCCAGGAAAAAAGATATGTTTGAGAACAACACAATACTCCCCTCATGACCTCGATCAAAATGCAAACTTGAGGTCACAGGAGATACCAAGTGAAAGATTACAGGGGCCTCACATGCGTGAAAATAATTAACCATGTCCCATTGAATATTAAACAAACATGCTAAGTAATTTCATTTCCCTGGTGCCAAGTACATCTAAGGACTGAATTTAGTTCTTATAGGTCAACTTTCCAAAAATAACTACTTTGCAGTATTACCAAATGAAGAAAACCAACACATTCCAATCATGAAAAAGCCTCTAACAACGGTCAAAGCCCAAATTAACTTGCCTTTCTACTTCCCTACAGGTACCATTTCTCATGACTGAGATCTCCAAATTCACATCTCAAAAACTCAAGTAATCCATGAATAAATTAATAAATAATTTAGGCTCAACTCTCTCTGGTGTTAATGGAATCTTCTAATAGCTGAAGTCTAGATAAACTCTGACACTTTCATGTCCGTCCTTCCATTTGTAAGGTGATCCTCAAATGTTCCTGTGAGGATTCTTAAGAATTTACCAGAAATCCATGAAATTTCTAGAAAAACAGGCAGAGCTGAATTCTCAAATATAATTTGTTTCCATAAATTTAATCAACTAAGGAAAGAGTTGAATTTCCACTCATACAATGAGCAAGATTACTGGTTTTTTGGGGTCTTATTTAGAGAAACAAAAATAAAGTGCCATTTATAAAACATTTGCAGCTTTGACTATAATCAACTGTAATAATAAGATACCAGCTCAAAAAAATTCTTTTCATTTAAACCTCTTTTGTAATACTGCTTTTTAATAACCCTCATAATAGCCGAATTAAAGGACCCCAACAGAAATCATTCATCCCACATAAAACAAACATTGCCTTTTCTTCTTAGCTTTGTTTTACAAGCTACATTATTTCCAGATGACGCTTGAGGGGACTATGGTTTCAAGAATTAGATGCTTAAATAGACAGCTGCTTTCTATTTGCCATGTAAATCAAAGATATATCAAAGAAAATTCCAAATAGTAGACTTCTTTTCTTCCTATTCGGAACTACCAATTCAGGCAGAAAGGAGAAGTAGAGAAAAACAATAAAAATCTGAGCAAACGGAAAATTAAAATTAGGATTTCTTAAATAGATAAAAGAAAATTTGGAGACTGCCAGCAAAAGGTATTTTCATATAAGCTCTGCACAGCAGCAGGTGAGAATTTTTTCAGTACAACGGGAAGGGGAAAACACCGTGATCACTGATTTTTTCCAAATCTATCACACAGGGCTACTGAACTTAATATGCATGGGTTTTCTGTACTCTTTATACTTTGCTTAGAAAGTTAATTAATCATTGCCAGATTTCAATGCAAACGCATCGCATTTCCTTTTATAAGCCAGAGGAAAGAACATAGGAGTTATTTAAGTACTTTTGATGATAATTTTTCTTAAAAAATCCTTAAAAAGAATATTCTACCATACTCCTTAAGAACAAGACAGGAATAAAGAAATGGCAATAATCTTTCCCTCAATGGAGTTGTGCTTTTTAAGAATGAAGATTTTTTTTTTTTAAACAAGAGGGGAGTCCTCCAACTAAATATTGTCCTTAGAATCCTAAGAACATTTCTGAAACTTGCAGTTCAGAAGTGTATCCAAAGCCAAGTTATAATACAACCAAGAAAACCAGTCTGATTATGTTAAAGTCAGGCCCAGTTTATAATTAAAGTGGTGGTGGCAGGGGAGGTTGCTCACTTGCTAGAGGCTTTATTTATTTGAATTTTAAAATCAATTGTACTTAGGAAGAAACTTCCTAGGACCTAATCAGTGTGAGGCTTAAGACCTATATGAGATCAAAACAGTTGTTTCTTTCTTTTCTTTTTTCTAAGATTTTATTTATTTATTTGCCAGAGAGAGAGCACAAGCAGGGGGAGCAGCAGAGGGAGAGGGAGAAGTAGGCTCTCCGCTGAGGCAGAGCCTGATGTGGGGCTCGATCCCAGGACCCTGGGATCATGACCTGAGCCAAAGGCAGACGCTTAACTGAGCCACCCAGGCGCCCCAAAGTAATTGTTTCTTTTAGAGATGTTCACCAACCTTATTTAGAAGACTTGGCTTTCTATTTTTTTTTTTT
>NC_138381.1:22775031-22795870 GCF_054177405.1 Leptonychotes weddellii | reverse complement strand
ATAGAAAATCACAAATAAATCAGTAATATATAATGAGGACAAGATCAATGGAGGCAAAATTTGTGGGAAAATGTTTAAGCAGAAACAGGATACTGGCATAGTCTCAAAATATCTCCCCCAGGGCGCCTGGGTGGCTCAGTTGGTTAAGTGACTGCCTTCGGCTCAGGTCATGATCCTGGAGTCCCGGGATCGAGTCCCGCATCGGGCTCCTTGCTCAGCGAGGAGTCTGCTTCTCCCTCTGACCCTCCCCACCTCATGCTTTCTCTCTCTCTCAAATAAATAAATAAAATCTTTAAAAAAAAAAAAAATCTCCCCCAAACATACAGTAATTACAAAGGGAAAATTAGCAAGTTTATAGTAAAGAATCTTAGCAGACATCACCCTGGTGAAGTGGTCAAGGAAAACGTTTATGTAAACACCACCAGTAACACACACTGACGTCATGTGTTCCCTGACATGATGCACTGAGAAGGGCAAGTCACCTCTGCGGTTCCCTGCTCAGCAATTCAGAACGTCCATCTAATCAGGACAAAATGCCAGACAAATCCAAATCAAGGGACATTCTACAAAATAAGCAATACTCTTCACAAATGTTAAGGTCGTGAAAGACAAGGAAAGACTCAGGAGACAGGACAGCAAAATGCAGTGTGTGATTCTGGCCTGAATCCTAGCAAAGAATAAGGGCATTAGGGATAAAACTGGAAACTGTGCATGAGATTTGTATTTTAGTCAGTAGTATGGTACCAAGGTTAATTTCCTAGTTTTGATCAATGGTCTGTGGTTATGTAAGATACTGACAAAAGGGAAAGCTGGGGGAAGAGTATATGGAAATTTCTTAGATCTCTTCTGTAAGTCTAAAGTTATCTGAAAATAGTAAAGGAAGGGGGCACCTGGGTGGCTTAGTCCGTTAAGCAGCCGATTCTTGATTTTGGCTCAGGTCATATGATCTCAGGGTTGTGAGATCCAGCTGCATGTCAGGCTCCGTGCTCATCAGGGAGTCTGCTTGGGTTTCTCTCTCTCCCTCTGCCCCTCCTCCCCAACCCCACTCACTCTTTCTCAAATAAATAAATTTTTAAAAAAATTAGTAAAGGAAGAAAAGAAAGGAGGAAGGAGGGAAGGAAAGGAAAAGTAAGTTATGGGTGTCCTTGGCAAAAATTCCAAGATCTGGACCTGTAAAGAAAAGTATAAGGTAAAAAGTATAAGTTCTCTTCCCCTGAGGGCCTTCAGTTTGACTCCCCACAGGTAACTATTTACTAGTTTCCTATGCATTTTTCCAGGATAACTAAATGCCTATTTTTAAACATACATGTATGTATAACCTATATACTATAAAGTTTTCTGTTTTTTTTTTTTTTTTTTAGTGATTTAAGTGTTATAGTTCATATAAGCCCATATGGCTTGAATTCACTTTTTATAAAAAATGGCTGCAGAATAGTGGACTGGATGAATTTATACTTTATCTAATCAGTCCCCTATTGATGGGTATTTTGCTTGTTTTGTACTTTTTTGTTCATAAGCCAGGCTGAAAAATACACACCTTTATGCAGTTGCATATCTAACTGACTTTAAGAGTTTCTCTTAAAGGGAGAAACTTGCTCACTTGCTAGAGGCTTTAGTCAAATCACTGCTCAAGAAACATTTTCTCTCCTCGAAAATATTAACTATTTCAAAGTATGAACTTTATTCTCATACATTCATCCTCATGCCACATTGCCAGCCAAGCTGGTATCTATCTATTACTAATATTCAACAAATAGTTCTTTTCTCCTAGTGCTCCAAGCACTGCCTTTTTTTTTTTTAAAGATTTTATTTATTTATTCATGAGAGACACAGAGAGAGAGAGAGAGAGCAGAGGGAGAAGCAGGCTTCCCGCTGAGCAGGGAGCCCGATGCGGGACTCGATCCCAGGACCCTGGGATCATGACCCGAGCCGAAGGCAGACGCTTAACCATCTGAGCCACCCAGGCGCCCTAAGCACTACTTTTTTTAAAATGGCTTCATCAAGATAAAATTCACACAACATATATTTCACTGATTTAAAGTGTACAATTCAATGGTGTTAGTATATTCAGAGAGTTGTGCAACATCACCGCTACCTAGTTTTAAAGCGTCTTCATCATCCGCAAAAGAAACCTGTACTCGTCAGCAGTCACTCCTCATTCCGTTTCACGCCCCCAGTCCAACCCATCTGCGATCTGTCTCTGTAAGATGTGCCTACTCTGGACATTTCATATAAATGACATGCAGCCTTTTGTTACTGGCTTCTTTAACTTAGTATAACGTTTTCAAGGCTCATCCATGTTGAAGCTCGTATCATTACTTCATCCCCTTTTATTGTTCAATAATATTCCACTGTATGGATAGCCACCTTGGATTTGCCCATTTAGTTGATGGACATTTGGACTGTCACCGTTTTTTGGCTATTAGGAATAAAGGTGCTATGAATAGTCACATTTTACATGGACTTCTGTTCTCAATTCTTTGGGAGTATTACCATATGCTGGTCATATGGTTATTTCACCTTTAGCTTTTTGAGGGACTGCAGGTTGTTTTCCAAAACAGCTGCACAATTTTACATTTTTACCATGGGCTGAATGAGAATACTAATTTCTGCACCCTCTCACCAACACTTGTGATTTTCTGCCTTTTGATGACAGTCATCTTGGTGGTGTAAACTTCACTGCGGCTGAAATTTGCACTTCCTGACCATGATGTTGAGCATCTTTCGATGTGCTTACTGGTCACTTGTATTGTCTGCTTTGGAGAAATGTCTATTCTGATCCTTTGCCCATTTTCTTTTTTAATGTAGTAAAAGCTTTACTGCTCTCTTGCACCACAGTCCAACAGGGTACCCAGCTGGCTTTCATTGAGAGGATTCAGAGGCCCATGCACTGCCATACTGTGGGACCCTGGAGTCTCACACCAGATTTCCTGCATCCAGCTAGCACGCGATGAGAGAGATGTGGAAGATGGCACGGGGGTGGGGGTGGTGACATCACTTCCACCTATATCCCAGCGGATAGAGCTAGTCTGATGCTCCTGCACCTTGCCAGATGCGAGCATGACGGAAAATAGTGCTTAGCTGTGTAATCAGGCAGAGGAGATGGGATTGGTGAGCATCCCAATCACTGCCTCACCCAAGGCCTAGTGGGATGTCTGGCAGTCAGGAAAACTGGCTGACCAACTAGAAAAATGCCAACATGAGCCACTCCTTTGCTCTTGGTGGTCACTCTGGGTTGGTTCATCTCAGGGGCTCTCGGACACCCTCAGCCCTGGTATATTTCTAAGATCAGGGAGCATGCTGAAAAGTGAGGGCCCCCCCTTCAGAGTTGAGATTCATCCTTTGGTGCCAAATAACTACTGAGGTGTTCCCAGACAGATTAAAGATTCTTCCTGATGTCACTGCTCAACTATGGTCAGTTCCTGGTGGCTCCCGTTATCTCTCCCCCTTCACCTGATGTCATACCTCTCCTGCAGGAAGTTTTCCCCGTCACCCAAGGGCACGGAGACATCTCCATCTTCTGAACTGACTCCTGTTGTCCCAGAATCTCTCTCCCAAACACGAACTGCACAGCATAACTGTAGTAGCTAAAACTTACTAAACACCTGCTGTGTGCCAAGGATCCTACCTGGACTCATTCATTTAATCCTGACAACAACCCTGGGTAGTAGGTTCTACTGTCACTCCCGTTTTGCAGATGAGACAATTGAGGCCTGGAGAGGCAAAACGACCTGCCCGAGGCCGGACAGCTATGTAAGATACATAAGCTACAGAACCAGGTTACACGACATTCACCCCTTTTTTAAGAACTGGACTATTTGTCTTTTTTGTGACTGAGCTGTTAAGAATTCTTTACATATTCTAAATACTAAGTAGTCCCTTATCGGCTATAAGATTTGCAAATATTTTCTCCCATCCTGTGGGCTTTCCTTTCACTTTCTTGATGGTGGCCTTTGAAGCCCAAGAGTTTTAAATTTTGATGAAGTCTAATTTGTCTGTCTTTATTTTGTTGCCAAAGATTTACTCCTATATTTTCTTCTAAGTATTGTACAGTATTTGCTCTTCTATTTAAGGGCTATGGTCCACTCTGAGTTAATTTTTGTGTATGGTGTAAGCACCTGTTACATGCCAGACATTGTGCTGAACGCGAGAAACCCAAGGGCAATGATGTGCGGTTTTTACCTCTATGCCCTTATTCAAGAAGCATAACCCTGGACTGTTTTCCCACCTCAATCTCTCCTTTCAAAATACTACCTGGCTCGAATTGCAACTCCTTTCCATGAAACCTGGCACCATTCCTTCCCTACTTCCCCCAAATTGTTCTCTCCCTCTTCTGACAACCCACAAGTTTGGTTACAACCCTCTTATAAAATTCAACATACGGAACTGTATTTAACTAGCCACTGAGAATCGCTGTGTACAGGAGCTAGGCCACCTTCATTTTTACCTCTCACCATGCTAAAGTAATTCCAAAACAGAAGTTTTAGCAACATCCTGATTAATGTCACTATCACCGGAATAAACATCCAAAAGTAATTCCTTCAAAAGTAACAACATCTAAAAGGAACAGTTTTAACAATGGCAAATTCCATCGTTTCCAAGCCCTTGGATATGGCAGCTCATTACAGATAACCATTCTCATGTTCTAGCAATGTTAAATTCTCTATCCCAGCCTCTATATCCCACAGGAAAATCTGCAAGTGACAGTCTCATCCAGAACCAACACTACGAAATGCAAGTATTATGTAGTATGTATGTGTATTTATGACTGTGTATGTGAAAGGAAGTATTTTAACATTATCTCAGTAAAGGCACAAATGTATAAAACAAACAGCTGAAGATATTTTTCAAGATTACCTAGAAACTCTTTCGGTCAAATGAATTTGAGATTTGAGTTAAAGAGTAAATACTAACAAGGAATCGTAAAAATATAATGACCTAAGATACATGGGAGAAAAATAGAAAAATCCCTGAATTTAAGTTTTCTTGTTATGTGGAATCAGTTCAGAATACCTTGTTACATATTTCTGAAGAAATGAAATGTCTAAAAGCAAATATAAACAAGAGCCAAAAGACTATGAATAAGAGTTATTGGCTCAGGGGCACCTGGGTGGCTCAGTCAGTTAAGCATCAGACTCTTGATTTCAGCTCAGGTCATGAGCTCAGGGTTGTGGGATCAAGCCCTGTGTAGGGCTCTGCACTCAGCGGGGAGTCTGCTTGGGATTCTCTCTCTCTCCCTCTTCCTCTAGCCCTCCCCCCCATTCGCTCGTTCGTGTGCTCTCTCTCTCCAAAATAAATAAATAGATCTTAAGAGTTATTGGTTCAAAAGGTAAGTCAAATGACATACTCCAGGGTTAGCAATATTTCAGGATTCCATGCAGAATGATAAGCAATCAAGACTTGATCAAAACAAATTTCAAATACATGGAGTTTGCTCTTTAGGAAGTTAAAATTTAAGATCGCAAGTTATTAGATCAAATAGAGGCTAAACAACCTGTTTTTTTTTTTTTTTTTAAGATTTTATTTATTTGACAGATAGAGACATAGTGAGAGAGGCAACACAAGCAGGGGGAGCAGGAGAGGGAGTAGCAGGCTTCCCGCCGAACAGGGAGCCCGATGCGGGGGCTCGATCCCAGGACCCTGGGATCATGACCTGAGCCGAAGGCAGACACTTAATGACTGAGCCACCCAGGCGCCCCTGAACAACCTGTTTTATGTGTACTGAACTAAAAGAAAGAATACAACAACTACCCTTTGAATAGGAAAGAAGCAATTTTAACATTTGACTTATTTATTTATTTTTTTGGATTTGTTTCATATTTAATACTTAAGTGCTGAAAATGATAGAAACTTTTTCTTTCTTACTGAAAAGAAATAGGTAACTTTGTAAAAGTCAGAAAATGCCAGTGTCCCTTTGATTCCACCCTAGATTTTTCTGCTGTCAGCTGGATCCAGCATAAACAGTGCAGGATGCATTTCTGAACTCCAGGTATTTGAATGTAGAACACACGATTGCATATATTAATAATTAACAGCACATTCTAAAGGGTTTCATCTCACTCTGAACACAGCTATTTCCTCCTGCCCTGGGGCCAATATTAAGAGAAAGTCAACATATTTACAAACAAGATTTAATAATGCTCACAAGAATAGAGTTTGCCCTCAAATAGGGAAACTACACATTGTTTTGTTTCAAAAGGTTAAAAATGCGGTGCCTGAAAAATCCAGCAGGTAAGCAGCAGGGCTAACAGAGTCTGTTTTTGGAATGGTCTGCTAGCAAATAAGCAAACTTCTGTCCAGGAAGCGTTTTGTTGGGGTTGGGGGAGGGGTATGGAAGGGACAGCGCTATTTACATCCCATTCTGCACTTCTCCCTTCCGCCACCCTTAGTACCGTCTGTTCATCTTCTTGAACTTTTCATAGTGATAGTTGTCGGTGGCCTTCTCGTTAGCAGGACGCTTGCGGTTAGAAGGGGATCGCTCAGGCTCTGGCTTCTCCATGTCACCCACTCTTAAGGGTCGGGCTTTGGGCTCTTTTTTGTTTCTCTGTATGGGGGCATTGAGCTCCTTGTGATAAAATCAGTTGTGCTGCACGTAATTCACGGCCATGTTCATGGGCACGAAAGATGTCTCACTGTTTTTCCTCTTGTTCTGCTGCTCTGCCAGGAGACGGGCCTTGGCATCCTCCATGGAAATGATATTTTTTATTTTAGCATCGATGCCTAGGTCCACCTCGGGGATGCCGCTCAGCATCTGGTTGGAAAGCATCTCTTCAGTCTTCTTTGCTGAGGAAACACGGATGTTTTCAGGAAGTTCGTAAAGACAGTCCTCTGCATTCTTCGGCTTGACTTTCTGTTCCTCGTGTTCTACAATCCCTTTCCTCTTCTTCAGCTCTGTCTCAATGTACTTCATCATGTCAGCATCCTCATCCCTTCGGTTGGTTTCTGCAGAAAATGATGTCTGCAGGTGGAGGTTTTCCTCTTCGCTGATCTTATTTTTGCCTCTTTCCTTCAGTTTCTTCATGTCCACCACACTGCCCTGTCTTCATCTGAAGGAGATCATCCCCTAGGGTGGTCTCTTCTTGTACCTTCTCTCCCACCAGCAGGGCCACAGCACTCACCCCGTTGGGCCTCTTCCTCAAGTTTTGCACCTCGCGGGTCTCTTCTAGTTTTAATCGAACCTCCTCTGATTCCTGCTCATCTTCCTCCAACTCTGAGTTGGCTGGGCGCTGGCAGAAACTCTTGCCGGTGACCGGCATGGTCGCGCTGGCCCCGCGGTCCGGCCGCCGGGTCCCTGTACAGTGGCCGGGGCTGCTTCTGGCGCCTTAACATTTTATTTTTTAAGTAATCTCTACACCCACTATGGGGCTCAAACTCATGACCTCGAGATCAAGAGTCACACTGACTGAGCCAGCCAGGTGCCCCAGAAAAGAATCAATTCTGACATAAAGATCATGCACAAATTAATGAGAAAATATATAATTTAGCTTAAAAATTACACACATTGGGGCGCCTGGGTGGCTCAGTTGTTAAGCGTCTGCTTTCAGCTCAGGTCGTGATCCCAGGGTCCTGGGATCGAGCCCCGCGTCGGGGTCCCTGCTCAGTGGGAAGCCTGCTTCTCCCTCTCCCACACCCCTCTTGCTGTGTCTCTCTCTGTGTCAAATAAATAAATAAAATCTTTAAAAAAAAATTACACATGTCCACTACATGTTAGAAACTAATCATTTTTGACTAACGAAACAACCAAACCATTCAAATTAAATGTCATACAGATAAAATTTAGATCTGAAACTCCTTTGAAATTTTGGATGCCTCCAAGAGCATGCAAATGTGTGGAGATGGAGCTTCATCCTCATCAATTAATTGGTTAACATTTAGCTTACTTTTTTCAGCCTAAGATACAAAAGACTCATGCCTTCAAAGTGCACTCAATCCCACCGGGAGAAAAGAATATCACAGATGAAACAATTACAGGATATAAAACAGCAGATATTTACTTGTTCCTTCTGCGTGTGTGTGCATGTGTGCATGTCTGTGTGAGTGTGCCTGTGTGTGTGTGTGTGTGTGTAAGAGATCATATATTCCACTGGTTCTGAAGTATTCTGATCTCAAGATGTTTTATATTCTTAGAAATCTCTGATGCTCTCAAAAAACTATTTTTTTTTAAGATTTTATTTATTTGACAGAGAGAGAGAGAACACAAGCAGGCAGAGCAGCAGACAGAGGGAGAGGGAGAAGCAGGCTCCCCGCCAAGCAGGGAGCCCGACGGACGCAGGGCTCGATCCCAGGACCCTGGGATTATAAACTGAGCTGAAGACAGCCGCCCAACCAAATGAGCCACCCAGGTGTCCCTCAAAAAACTATTTTTATGTAGATTATATGTATTGATATTTATCATATTATAAATTAAAACTAAGAATAATTTATTTTTTTTAAAGATTTTATTTATTTATTTGACAGAGAGAGAGACACAGTGAGAGAGGGAACACAAGTAGGGGGAGTGGGAGAAGGAGAAGCAGGCTTCCTGCTGAGCAGGGAGCCCGATGTGGGGCTCAATCCCAGGACCCTGGGATCATGACCTGAGCCAAAGGCAGACGCTTAACAACTGAGCCACCCAGGCATCCCAAGACTAAGAATTATTTAAAACACAAGAATACAGGGCGCCTGGGTGGCTCAGGTGGTTAAGCAACTGCCTTCGGCTCAGGTCATGACCCTGGAGTCCCGGGATCGAGTCCCGCATCGGGCTCCCTGCTCGGCAGGGAGTCTGCTTCTCCCTCTGACCCTCCTCCCTCTCGTGCTCTCTGTCTCTCATTCTCTCTCTCTCAAATAAATAAATCTTTAAAAAAATAAAATAAAATAAAACACAAAGATACAGAAGTACACATTCTGTGAGCGGCCAGTGAAATGATCACTCATCATGAGGACAACTCTACTGTACAGCCATGGGTAAAGGAAAGTAAAAATGAGAACCCTGAGAACTACTGGAATGTGTGTGTGCGTGTGTGTTGGTTAGTAACATTATACTTGCTTAGCATTCAATGATAAACTCTTAGCTGCTATTTATACTTCAGCTGATTTTTCTGATTCTGTCTCCTTAATCTTTTTGGCTGGGTCCTTTTGGCTTATAACCTTGCAATTACTGTTTAAAATTAGATGGCAGAGTCAGTCCTACAGAAAGGTTCCCATGTTGGTTGATGATCAAAGGACAATATAATCTGGTTCCTTATGGTTCTACCTAGAATAAGAGTTAGATTCTTCTTATCCTAAATAGTTGCTAAAATGACTGTCAGAAATTAGGGGGGAAAAGCTTATAGGACACTGTAACAATATTCATAATTTAAAAACCACAGTTATAGTTTAAAAAGCAACTATAATTCATTTGTTATCTTTGTTTCACCTTATATATTCGGGTCTGTCATACATGACCCAAGTGGTTTTATTTAAAAAAAAAAAAAAAGTTGAAAGATTCTCCTTTAACAATTCTCCCCTGTCCCTTTAGTCACTGAATTCACTTTTAGGAAACCCTAAAGACAGCAAAGCCCAGCCACGTGGCCAGCTGAACCGCACACGCTTTCCCAGCCGTCTTCACTGCCCCTGGAGAGAGGCTGCAGAACCAGCTCTCCCTCTCTGTACTCAGCATTCTCTCTCCCCAAAGAGGACTTGAGTGCAATTTTTATTTTATTTCCTCTTCAGCAGCCAGGGCAGTCTCCTCATTATCTAGAACTTGGTGGAAGGCTTCAGGTCTCCCCTGAGCCGTTCCGACAAACAAGGTTGTACTGAAGTATGAACACTCATGTTTTTATAACTTGCTATTTGTTTCCTATGTTGTTATTCAGCGGACTTGTTAATTATACAGTATAACGAGAATAAACGTTTTCTTAATAAACTCAGAAACCTCTAGGCAGACTGAAAGTACTCTTATTTATTACAGAGAGAAGGAGAACACATTCCTACTTTTGAGCGCTTATTCGAACTCGCTCAATTCTGGTGTGAAAGCACGGCCACGGCTTGGATAGAAGGGAGCCATTATGCTAACAGGGACCCACTTGCCTTTTCCACCTTTTACAAACACGTGGTCTACAGCATGAGTGCAGGACACAGAGTTTTATGTGGCTGTTGGCAGAGACATTTAATTAATATTTCCAGGGAGGGAAAAAAGGAGAAACCTTTTGTTTTCCCAGTTAATGACCAATTTAAAAGAGAATGACAGTGAGAACATGGTTTCAAGTATGCAGATCACTCATAGTGTTTTGCACAGTGGGAATGCCAAGCGAACACACTCAGTTACTATCAAAGAACACACTGCAGTGCTGACTTAAGGTTGCTGTGGCGTTCTCTGGTCACCGTGCAGCCGAGGGGCAGGGGGGACCCTGCTGCCGTCATTACTACTGAATAGGGGTGACCCACCCTCTGCAATGAACTCTGAGGAAAGGCAGGAAAACTGAAGTTCATAAACCCATCTGGAGTACATTGTGATTTGGAAAGTCTCACACACACAAATGGTAAAATAAGGACTGTCAAGGACAGATTCTAAGCGGAATTTTCCCTGTATTTCTATGAAGCAGATACCTTAAGAAATTCATTTTTACTTAGTGAAAATTTCATGCAAGAACAAGTCAGCAACTCTAAAAACTGTCAGATTCAATAGAATTGGTATGTCTGTTAGGAGTTCAACCTGTCCTTTCATGATTGGCAAATACCATTAAATATGATCCATTTTCTCAAAGACATAGTGATTTTCTGGTCTCTGATTACAGGAGAATGCTGCTAGCACAACCTCAACACTAAATACATTCGACACATTTTTGTGGAAGAAATGACATAGGAGTGCTGTGTAAGCAAATGGTAACTGTATAAAAATAAAACATTTATAGAGGAATTCAAGTTTTTTTTTTTTTCTTATTTATTTATTTTTTTTATAGAGGGAGGGGTAGAGGGAGAGAGAATCTTAAGCAGGCTCCAGCCCCAACACAGAGCTGGATGCAGGGCTCAGTCTCACAATCCTGAGATCATGACCTGAGCCAAAATCAAGATTTGGACACTTAACTGACTGAGTCCCCCAGGCGTCCCTGCATTCAAGTTCTTAATAAACGCAATCCCCACGGCCACTCAGAGGCCCCAACTGAGGCTTCCAAGGAGTGATTAGGAAGAAATATTGTTCTTATAACAAGTTATGGCTCAGATAGAAGTGAGCTATTATGCTATTTTTTTTAAAACGTTGAGAATATCCAATTAGCAGGAAAATCATAAAAGATACTTTTTTTTTTCTTTTTGTAAAAGAGAAGTACTATGGAATTACAAACTTAATACCTTAATGGGAATGACAGATCATCACATTGCACACATACACAAAATAAATAAAAGAGAAGAAAAATAGCACGAGTCGGGTTGTGGCTGCACCCAGCTATCTCTGTTTATCAGCGACTGCTATCCGGACTGGGGGCTGTTCCCACAGTCTCGTATCAGCACAGCCATTTAGAAATGAAACAAACCACAGGAAACAAAACAACTCGCCGGCTGTCTGGTATGCATCAACCACTTCAAACTCTGAACTTAAAAATTCTCTCATGAAGTTTCTAAGTATCAACCCACTGAGAGTTGTTGTCCTTATTAGAACTCGATGGACTACTTCTGTGGTCTATGACAAGATAATTTTTAGCATCCTCATCTAAGCCATGTTCCAAAATATAAGGAATGTCACGGATAGTGGCACTGCCCTACAGGCATTCCTAATATTCTCCTTCCTGTTATTCTATAATGCTCATCCCTGTGCCGCTCCCATTCTCCCATGCCGTCATTCTCGGAGGTTAGGTGAGAACAGGCTCTTCATCTTTAAAGTGGATGAAACCAAGGCAACACACAAGTGCTGTCCTCCACTGACCACGGCTCACAGGACCAGAGCTGAGCAGAGCCAATTAGATCTCTCTCCCAGGAACGGAGAATTGGGACTTCAAGACTCTGGTCAGGTGGCTAAAGACACGACACTCACAGGGAGGGAGGAAGGCTGGAGTGACTATTTTAGGTCCAAGTCAGCAAAAAGAGAAATCTGGCCAATAGGGAATAGCTCAAGAGTAAAACGGAAGCAAAAGGAAGCAGAGTCTAGAAATTAAACAGCCTCAGAAAGACAAGATATTCTTGAATCCAAAGGCTTTTTCAATTTCAGGTTCTGGTTCTCTGTGAAATCCAGCCTCTGTACCTCTGCCCCTTGAGATCAGTGAGAAACCTCTGCATATTTTCTGTAAGACCGCTTCTTTTGCTTCTGTGTAATTAGTTTGAGTGGGTTTCTTGCCTGAGGTAAGAAGAGTCCTAATTATTAACAGTCACTAGCTTAGGGTTGACTTTCTCTAGCCACTTGTTAATAATCATTTACAAGTTTTTCCCTTGATTTGAGATAGCACTCCTTTATCTGCATATGAGAGGCACCAAGATCACAGTCACATCTTGAGAACAGAGATTGTTACTTACAAACCTAACAATGAAAGGAAAACTTATTACTGACAAAGTAAGGTAACTACTTACGTAATCTGGTAGAGGAACATCATTGGAACTCAGTGAACCTCTCAAGGACTGTGTGGCTTGTTCCAGAACTTTGTTGTGTTTTTTAGACAGCAAGGAAAACAAACTGAAAAAAACAAAAACAAAAAAAGAAAGAACTAAGTGTTTCCTTTCCTAGGTTTTATACAGTATTATAGAGTTCTGCAGAATGTCAATTATTCTAAAATATACATGTAATGATTTTTTTCTTCACGCCTGTGTTAACAGCAGGTTTAATAATACTATCGATATAACAACAAAATGAAGTGAGGAGAGTGTTTAAATTATAAGGATTCAAAAGAATAAAAAATAAGTTTGACAGCTTAAAATTCTATTTTAAACATAGGAGAATTTTCCACTATTGTGGAAAGAACAGTGGACAGAGATTCAGACAGACTGAGATATGCAGACTTCACGAGGAACTCTGAGTGCAATCTATTACTAGTCACTTGGACTTGTATCTTAATTTCCTCATCTTTCAACTAAGTGTGCTGGATTAAATTATTTCTCTAGTATAATATAGTCAATCACTTTTTATCACAGCTTTATCTTACGTCTCAAAAAGAATGACTTTAAATATATGTATTATAAGATTTCCACTTCTGGTCGTGATGGACTAACTGGTACCAAATAACCTTCCTGCTATTAACACCTTAAAAACTGGACAAAATATATGAAATGACTTTTTTTGGGGGGATGGTGTACAACATCTGCAGTGCAGGATTGGGATCCCTAGAAGAAGGGAGTACCTGCCTAGGGAAACATTCCAAACTGTGCGGCAGAATGCTGGGACCCAAGCAGTACACAGCAGCATCGTGGTGAGCTGAAAACACAAAGGGGTCAGGGTTTGGGGCTGCGTGGCAGGTGGAATTTGCAGGCAGATTATTCCACTGGGGAGAACTACAAGAGGAAGGCCCAGAAACCTGCCCAAGGGTCTTCTCCACTTGAGGTTTAGTTTTCTTTTGTTTTACCTTCTAAGGTTAAAAGTGAACCTCACACTTCGTGCTCGCACCCATTGCCATGATGCACAGGCAGCTACTATGTACCGGCAGCTTATTGTCTGTGATCCCAGAAATGTTAAAGGCAGCAAGCCCTGTGTATCAATGAATACTGTACATACATATCCATCTTTTTTATTCCATCAAATATGTACTGTTCTGTACTTCACACTTCTTTCATTGAATAAAATATTCCTTGATCCATTCAATAAATGTTGAGTGCCAGTAATGGGTATCTAAGCATATGGATATACCATAATTTATTTATATTTAGTCCATTATTAATCAATCATTTTAACATTTCCAGGTTTATTTTTTTATAAACAGCACTGTGATGAACACCCTTGTATATAATTTTTTAGCATACTGAGGTGAGACTACGTACAGGATAAATTCCTTGAAGTAAAATTGCTGAGTAAAATAATAACGGAATAGAATAGTGAACTGTATTAGCAGTATACGTTTCAAATATACAAATTATTTTGTAAATGATGAAAAGGCAAAAATTTGTTGGGATAGGGTACAAAGCGTATTCACATGGAAATGCATAAAGGAAAAATTTACTAAGATTCTTTTAGTTTGTTAGCGGTACCTTTCAGGAATAAAGGGAATTTCAGGAGTTTTTCTGAGACCGAAGGAACTTTGACGGTGTCAGCTCTAGCACAGGGCATGGCAAGTCTCAGAGGCATGACCTGATGCCCAAACAAAAAGGGAAAGCACTAAATATGCCTGGAAGAAGTGCACATCCTGGTGTTAGTCAGAAGAAGGGGGGCAAGTGAAGAAAGACAGCGCCCCTTGTTGAGTTTACAAAATACCAGCAACCTGGGGGTCTGTCCGTGTCCCCCGAGTGTCCCTTCAGAGAACAGCAGAGATAATCTATGGTACCTTCCATCAAACTGTAGGAATCAAAGCACAAAGGACTTGAAATTGTTTCTTTTGGAGAAAAAAGGCGAGTTTTGTTTATTTTCAAAGAGAATACTAACAATCCATTTTCCTTGTTAGAAGAAGACAAAACAAGGAAGTGAGCCTCGATTCCAACGTAAGCTCTTCCAGTTGGGCATAACGGAAAATAATAAGGGCCGAAAATGTTGACTGGTCCACCTCAAGGATCTGTGGTCACTGCCCCCAGCTGCTCCTAAGAAAGCTGGTGTGAGAAGAGCTGATTTGAGGCCACTTCCAGTTTCCTATCATGAATGAGAAACAGCATTCACACTTACTTCAAGTTGTTATTCTTTGACAATTTAATAGGCTTTTCCCTCAGGTCTTATAGCTATAGAACTTTCAACTTTTTTTAAAACATTCTAATTCTGGCTCACATTTAACATTTTTAAGGCAAAATGACCTAAATGTATAGGAGACATGGCTTGTAAATTGCTGAGAAAAGTAACTTCTGGTGAAAGCTTTGCAATCGAAGTACTAGCCCCCTTAGCTTACTTCCATTAGAGTAAATGGTAAAGGTATATGATGTTTGCGTGTAAAGGGTAATTCTGAGCGAAACTGGCTTTCAAGTGTACTATTCACTCAGGATATCACTGCCAGAGTCCTTGCTTTTAGAATTAGAAAAAGACTAGGTTTTTCTTTTTATACAAGAATGTTCACTACAAATTGGTTTAACAATGAAAAACTGAAAACAATCAAAACACTGATAAACAATAGAATAGGTAAATATAACTGTCAGATAGTCCTATAATGAACAACTACATAGTAATTTAAAGTTATCTAAGGCTACATGCAACAATATGGGTAAATCTCCAAAACAATATTGTTTTACCAGCAAGGACTCTTGTGGAAGAATGTGACCAAAGTAATATTATTTACATAATGTATTAAAAATGCAAAAACGTTATTACCTACCTTCTACACATAAAACGTGAAATAATAAAACATATGGAAATGATAAATACTACATTTAAGATAGCCATTATTCTCTGAGAAAGGGAAGGAAATGGGATCAGAGAGGGAAAAAAAGGGATTTGGCTCTCGCTCTCTCTCTCAATCTCTCTCTCTCTTGTTCTATGTATAAAATGTTGTTTTTGTTATGCTGGATACATACACAGGGGATTGCTATATTACTCTATCTCTTTGATGTATGCCTGAAACATTACATACCTTTTAAAAATTGGAATAAAAAGAATACCCTATCCTGAAGAAAACAGAGCCCTTGCTAAAAGCCAGCATTTCAGAAAAGAAAGCAGCACGTGGACAGACTCTGTATGGTCAGTCCAACATGAAATAGGCTCAGAAAACCACCAGCTGTGGGAAAGGGCTGCAGTTCAGGGCTCACAGGCAGTGGCAGGAGATGAGGCTAGAACAGAGACAGTCTGAGGACAGACTGGGAGGGACCACTTAGGGCACATCGAAAGTCCTGGACTTGACTCAATATGGAGAAGAAGCTAATGGAACATCAGTCTAACAAAATGATAAAAGAGACATGTTCCTTGCTCCCAAGGAGCTGAAATCTAAGGTGATAAGGAAAAAAAAAAGCCTGCAATTCTGAAATTGGAGGACACCATGGGTCTCAAGAGTGCACTGCGGGAGCACAGAGGAAGGCCAGGTACATGTCAGAGGAAATCTATCTTGTGGCCTTGAAGGTCAGGGGCTTGCTAGTGAGGAGAAGTACAGGGGGAGGGAGAGTAAGTAACTCAGAAGGGGAAATGGTGTGCCAAGAGGCTCAGAGAGACCACGGCCAGAACAATGCAAGTCCACGGGGTGAGGGTGGCAAGAGAGGAAGCCGAGCAAGACTGGGATGGGCCTATCAAAAAAAAAAACATGCTAAGAGGTTTGCATTTCATCTTCTCAAGTTACTGAGGCAAGCAGTAAGTCAAATATTTACCAAGAACCTACAATGTGCTGGGCAACGTGCAAGCTGCCTGGGATATAGTGACAAGCAAAAGCAGCACGGTCTTTGTCCTGCCCTCCTGGAGGGTGCGGCTGGTAGGGAGGATAAACCTACACAGAAGGTTCTACTGTCCGTGCAGTGACGGAGATGGACAAGGAGTGCTAGGGGGACACAGATGAGGCTGCCCAGCTGCACCTGAAGACAGGAACAGGAAGTCATTGCTGGAGCTGACACCTGAGCTGAATCTGAAGGAACAATGAGGAGTGAGCCAAGCAAGTGAGGCAAAGGCAAAGGTCATCTGGGCAGAGAACAGAGCACAAGGGAAGACAGAGACATCTGAGCACTGTTGGTGTAGGCAACAGGATGGCACACATGTTCATCAAGTGTCCAATTTGTGGCAGAACACAGTGTTAAGGTTGGGCTGGTAGTGGGGATAGTTTATGAAGTGTCTCTCTTAGACCTTGGACTTCATCCTGAAAGCCAGAGGGTTGGTTTGTTTGTTTTTTTAAGATTTATTTATTTATTTGAGAGAGAGCATGGGAGGAGGGGCAGAGGGAGAGACTCTCCAGCAGACTCCCCGCTGAGTGCAGAGCCTATGAGATCATGACCTGAGCTGAAACCAAGAACCAGATGCTTGACTGAGCCACCCAGGCGCCCCTTGAAAGCCAGAGGTGTTTTATGACAGCAAGGGCTACAACAGGAGCGATGAAAGCAAAGCTGCTGTGTTTGGTGCTCAGGTGGGGAGGATGGGGCAAGGGATGGACAGGAAGTGATCAGCCCTTGTTCAGGCGTGTCCTTGATCTCTCCCCAGTGCTCTCTCATCCCGTGGTGGCCATCCAGTCCCTGCCACAGAACCCCAGGGCTCTAGGAAGCAAAGTGAAAAATACAGGCCCGAGGGGCACCTAGGTGGCTCAGTCGTTAAGCGTCTGCCTTTGGCTCAGGTCATGATCCCAGGGTCCTGGGTTCGAGCCCCACACAGGGCTTCCTGCTCAGCGGGAAGCCTGCTTCTCCCTCTCCCACTCCACCTGCTTGTGTTCCCTCTCTCTGTCAAATAAATAAATACATACATACATACATACATAAAATATAAATAAATAAATATAAAATAAAAGCTACTAGGACACACACACGGCTCGCTGCTCATAAAATCATCATGTGAGACCTGCACTGTCTTCATCCATCCTGTGTTTCGTTTTTAGGGAGGATGAAATCGAGGCAGAAAGGAGTTAAGTACTCTGCTTAAGGCACAGAGCTACTAAGTGGTGGGGTCAGGAGTCAAATTCAGGCATGCAAGCTCCAGAATCTGTGCTCTTAACGATTCTGCAACGAAAGCCAGAGATAACGCAGGAATATCCAGATGGAGATGGTAAGAAATACCCAGGTGGGCAGTTCAGAAATACGAAGCTGGTGCTTGGGAGGGAGGTGAGAACTTTAAGGGTTATTGGCATCAGCTGCCATCACACAAGTAAAGGGGATCACCCAAGGATAATGTGTCAAGTAAGAAAAGAAGGATAAAGTCAGAAGTCTGGGAAACACCAAGACTAAAAAGTGGAAACAGCAAAGGGGACTTAGAGAAATAGAAGTGGAAGAACAAAAAGTGAAAGACGTCTGGAAGACAAGAGAATAATCTCAAGGGGAGAGTGGTCATCACTGTCAAAAGGTAAAGAAGGATTAAAGAAAAAAAAAAAGAAAAGAAACAAAGTCACTGAATTTGGCCCAGGGAAAGAAAACAACGGGGACCTTACCAAAAACCCTTCTTGGAGTGGAGGAGGAGGCTGAAGTGAACCCCCGTGGTTGAGAGAGAAGCTGGATGTGGCAAAGTGGGTAGTGCGGTGGAGCAAAGAGCCTGAAGGGGAGGCAACACAGAGGGGTCACTTCCTAGGAGGAGGCGGGGGGGGCTCCCTCCCTGAGAACTGCAGACCTTCCCCATGACAGCCTTGCGCCCCTCACAACTTGTAGTCACCTTCCCTCCACGCCCCCATCCTTCCCTCATCACAGTGGTCACCAGAGAGACGAGGAGGAGTACCTCAACTCCACAGAAGAATGGGAAGTTAGGAAACTGAGGTGCAGAGTTGACAGTTCATCTGAGGTTAAAGTTACACAGTGTAATGAACACAAGTTCTTGACAAATCCTAAAGAGCTATTTTAAAATGTCGAGAAATACAAAATATTATTAAAGTTATTAAGAGCAGGGCTGTGGACAGAAACCAAATCTCCTTACGCCAAGCCTGATACTTCCTCCTCTGCAGGCAGAGGCTCCTTCTACATGCAGGAACTCCTCCTTTCTCCTCTCTGTGCCTCTAAATGCTGCTTGTCCTTCAAGCCCAAGTGCATGCTGCCCATTCCATCTGGTCTGTGAAGGATCCCTCTAACCTGTGCTCACCCTCCCTCTGAACTACACTAACTTCTCCATGCCTCAACCAACACTTCAATATAGTCTCACACTGCTGCTTACCTTGTTTTTAATCAGCTTTATTGAGCAATCATCAACATAGACTAAAATTAACCAATTTTAGGTATACAATTGGATGAGGTTTGACAAATTGAAGCATTCATGGGACTCATCACCATAATCGTGACATAGAACATTTCCATTCCCACAGGATGTCCCCTGCGCCCCTCTGCAGTCAATCCCCTGCTCTACCACGGCCCTCCCCGATCCCAGGCAACCCCCAAGCTGTTTCCTGTCACTGCAGTTCTGCCCTTTCTAGATTTCAGGTAAATGGGATTATACCATGTGGACTCTTTTGTGTCTGGTTTCTGTCACTTAGTGTTCCATCCACGTTGTTTGGTGTATCAGTAATTCATTCCTTTTTATTGCCAAGTAGCCTTCCATTGCATGAACAAACTTCAATTTGTTTCTCTATTTATTAGTTGAAGGATTCTTGGGTTGTCTCCCCTTCTGAGCCATTATGAATAAAGCTGCTATAAACATTCTCACAAAAGTTTCTTGGTGATCAAATGTCTTCATTTCTCTGAATAAATACCTTGAAGTGGAACTGCTAGGTTGTGTGCTATTTGTTTAACTCCATAAGAAACGGGGCCCGCCCGTCCTACATTCTGGCTGGCACTTGCTATGCCAGAGTCTGTTTAGCGTTAGCCCTGCCCGTGCGGGTGAAGATTCCGCTGTGGTTTTAACTTGCATTCCCCTAATGAATGTTCCTGTGCTCCTAGTTTTGTTTGGTGAAGTGCGTATTCAAATCCTTTGCCTGATTAAAACAATGGGCGGTTTTCCTTCTTCTTCCTGAGTTTGCAAGAGTTCTTTATAATATTCTAGATACAAGTCCTTTATCAGGTATTTTTTTGCAAATACTCTCTCCCAGACCAGCATTGGGGTGGGTGTGTGTGTGTGTGGGGGGTCTTTTCATTTTCTTAACAGTGCTTTTGAAGAGCAAAATTTTAGAATCTGATGAAGTCCAATTCATCAACTTTTAAAGAAAGATTTGTGTTGTGTCCTAAGAAACCTCTGCCTAACCAAGATCCCAAAGATTTTCTCACATGATTTGTTGTATACGGTTTATAGTTTTAGCTCTCCTATTTAAGGTCTGTGCTCCATCTGGATGCATGTACGGCATGAAGTAAGAGTCAAGGTTTATGTTCTCGGGTTCGTTGTTTGAATCTGAATATTTCACTGTGGCGGCACCATTCGTTGATAAGACTAATTCCTTCCCCCTTAAATTACCTTGACAGGCTTGTCAAAATTTCATTGACCATATACGCATGGGTCTATTTCTGGACTCTATTCCATTCCACTGGTCTATAAATCTATTACATACCAATAATACCACACTGCCCTGACTGCATTAGCTGTAATTTATAGTACATCTTGAAATCAGGTAGTGTGAGTTCTCCTTGAGTTTTCTTTGTCAAAATTGCTTGTGGGTATTCTAGGATTTTTGCATATTCACATAAATTTTAGAATCAACTTGTCAATTTCTACCAAAGAGCCTGGTGGGATTTTGATTGGGACTGTGTTAAATGAACAGATAAATTTCAGGATCTAACAATACTGTCTCTGATCCAGGAACATGGGATCACCCTGTTTACTTAAGTCTTTAGTTTTTAAAAAAATGTTTGATTAAAAAAATTTTTTATTGAAATACAGTTGACACACAGTGATATATTAATTGCAGGTGCACAACACAGTGATTTGACTGGTCTTTTAAAATTTCTTTCAGTAATGTTTTAGTTTTCAGTATACACATTTTGCATGTATTTTATTCTTTTTCCTAAGTTATTTCATATTTTTATGCTACCATAAACAGTACTGCTTTTAAATTCTGATTTCTGATTGTCCCATGAATATCAGAACACAATTATTATTATATACTGACCTTTGTATCCTTTGACCTTGCTAAACTCATCTCTTCCAATTTTTTGCAGATTAGGATTTTTTTAAACATATGACCATGTTTTATGTGAATAAAGCCAGTTTTAAGTGTTCTTTTCCAATCTGAATTTTTTTTTTTTT
>NC_138381.1:22688042-22774531 GCF_054177405.1 Leptonychotes weddellii | reverse complement strand
TTTTTTTTTTAAAGATTTTATTTATTTATTTGACAGAGAGAGACACAGCAAGAGAGGGAACACAAGCAGAGGGAGTGGGGGAGGGAGAAGCAGGCTTCCCGCGGAGCAGGGAGCCCGATGCGGGGCTCGATCCCAGGACCCTGGGATCATGACCTGAGCCGAAGGCAGACGCTTAACGACCGAGCCACCCAGGCGCCCCTCCAATCTGAATTTATAAAATTTCTTTTTCTTGACTCACTGCACTGCCTAGGACCTTTAGTACAACGTTAAATAAATATGAGAGTGAATATCCTTGCCAGTTTCTTGATTCTAGGAAAGAATATATTCAGTATTTTACCATTAAGTAGGACTTTAGCTATAAATTGTCCACAGATGCCCTTTATCAGATTGAGAAAATCCCCTCTATTCTTTGTTAACGGATTTTTTTTTAATCATAAATAGGTGCTGAGTTTTGTCAAATGCTCTTTCTGTACTTACTAAGATGATCATATGGTTTTTAAGTCTATTAAATATAGTGTATTGTGCTGATTGATCATGGAATGTTGAGACAACCCTACATTCCTAGGATGGATCCCACTGGTTATCCTTTTCTATACTGAGGAGAAATAATAAGAATGATGGTAGCTGTCATTTATTGAGAACATACTCTGTGCCAAGCACCTTACTAATCTTTTATAATTATTAACTAAATTAATATACAATAGGCTTAAGGGGGTACTAATACTTTCATCACATTACACAAAGGAAACTAAGGCATTAGAGAGGTAAATTAATTTGCCAAGGATTATACTTTTCATAAGTGGAAGAGCTAGAATTTATACCCTGGTAATCTGACTTCCAATTCTGCACTCATAACCACCTTATTATCTCTCATCAGGAGATCTGTTTTACTGATATGGTGACTATTTTTTTTCTATCCTTCATGATTCACTCCTACTCTCTTTTTTTTTTTTTTTAAAGATTTTATTTATTTATTTGTCAGAGAGAGACAGAGCACAAGCAGGGAGAGAGGCAGGCAGAGGGAGAAGCAGGCTCCCCGCTGAGCAAGGAGCCCGATGTGGGACTCGATCCCAGGACCCTGGGATCATGACCCGAGCCGAAGGCAGATGCTTAACCGACTGAGCCACCCAGGTGCCCCACTCCTACTCTCCTCTTAAGAACAGAACTAACCACTCTCCTGAAAAAAAGTGACTTCATGACACAAGGCTGAATCAATTATAATACCCCTTCCCTGGATCACAAAGATAGGTCAATGGATATATGCTCTTAAGTTGGGCCAGATGGAAACTTCCTAAGATTTTTCTACCTAGGAATGGTGACAAAGACTGCTTTCCCCCTTGGTTAGAAGACTGCAGAGATGTGAATCTGGAGGTGCCTATGGTCATGATTTAGCTTCATGGAGAAAACCCGCACATAAGAAGAGAGAATGAACCTACACTGAAACGGTGAAAGAGAGACACAGACATAGAAGGAGGCAGAGAAAATACTCTGGAGGTGCTGACTCCTCAGTTCAAGTCTCTGGAACACCAACATCTGTATTTCTTTTGTGAGCTATTCTCCACTGAGAATCCTTTAAGACAAACCTCCTTTTTTACACATGCTAGGGTCTGGTATGGCTTACTCCTTCATCTTAAAGTATCTGTTCAAATGTCATCTCTTCTTTGAGGACTACCACAACCACTCTAATTAAAATTGCAACCCAATCCTGGCACATCCTGTTTTCTTTCCATTGCTTTATTTTTTTCCCATTACTACTTACCACTTTCTGAAATACTATATGCTTTTCTCATGTTTTTATTGTTTCCATCCACTAGAACAAAATGGGCAAAATACAGCTTGCAGACCAAATCTGGCCCACCATCTGTTTTTGCAAATAAAGTTTTAATGAAACATAGCCACATCCATTCATTCGTTATTGTCTATGGCTGCTTTTATGGTACAATGGCAAAGTTGAATAGTTGTGACAGAGACCTTCTGGCAGCCAAAGCCTAAAATATTTACTATCTAGTTCTTCACAGAAAGTTTCCTAACTCCTGCACTAGTATGTAAGCTCCACGATGGCAGGAATTTTCTGTTTTGTTCAATGCTATAATCCCAGTACCTAGAACAATGCCTGGTATCGGATACTGGTTCACTGAGTAAAACACAAAGTAAAAATTCCCCGGGGTGGGGGGGAAAGTACTTTCATTAAGCTTAAAATTTCAAAGTTTATCTGGTTTCTCTTTAGACAAATACCTGATTTTTTATGGCCAGAACATTATCTTTTTTTCAATATTTTACTACACTAGAAAAATAAATAGTCTCTCTCACTTAGCGAGAAATACAATTGACTTACACTTCTAGTTTTTCCTCAAAGCTAGTTGTTAGCAAAGCTGAGAGGGGCTGCTGCCAGACCAGATTTGGGATATAAGAGGAGAAGAGTCAAGGATATCATCAAAGTTTTTACCTTAAGCAAATGGAATGATGAGCACATCATTTACTGAGAAAGGAAAAACTTTACAGGGAACAGGTTCCTAGGAGATCATCAAAGGTCCCTCTTGGATATGGTAAGTGTGAGATGCTTATTTGATACCCAGGTGAAAACTTCAGGTAGACATTCTGGTTCAGGAAAGAGATTCCAGTTAAAGATAGGCATTTGGGAACTGAAACCATATAACTGAAATATAAAGCCATTGCAATGGATGAGAAAACTCACTATTTAATATAGAGAGAAAAAGGAGAGACCAGGAAAGGCTCAAAACTAAGCCAGAAGTGATGGAAGACTAGATGCCATGTATTTAGACTCTGGAACTCTGGCAAGGTTCAGGTAAACAGAAGTACCAGGTATTAAAAAGTGGGGCACAGATGAGGCCATAGACCTGAAGAGAGACTGAAAATCTGTATTTAAAAAGTCAGACTTTCAGCTCCTCTCTCCTGCCCTGCTCAGCCCAATGAGTGCCTTATGTTGCCAGAAGTAGAGAAGTGTTCACTCCTGAAAGGATGAAGCAGAAAGTGGGTTTTGAGATGTAAGGCACAACTAAGGATGGGTGTGCTGTCCTGAAAGAGGGTGAATAAGTAAGAGTCTAGAGATTGAGCACTGAAACCTCTGCCTTCAGCTACCCCTACCCCCCATCAGCTCAGAGAATGCTGTCAGCTAGGTTTGTACATTCAGGAGAAATATTGAGGACTACTCTTAGGAGAAACTGAGAAGTATAACAAAAAGTATCCACAGATACTGACACTGGGTAGGGGTTCTCAAGAAACCCAGCCCAGCTGGAACAGTCTGAAGGAAGCCACCAGTCAACAGAGTCCAACCCGAGTACACAGAACTTCCAGTCAGTTCTTTAGTGCCCCACTTTTAAATGTAAACTCTGCCAAGGATCACCAGAGAGAGCCACTAAAATGACAAGCAAGAAAGAAAAAAGGAACCCAGATGAAACAGAGATAATGCAGGGAGAAGCTGAAAACTCCCCAAATGTTACAATGACTAAGCTAAGGGAGGGAAGTAAACACGTCAGCTGTGAAACAAGAAGGAGGTGGTATAAAAAGGAGTATCAGACAACAAAAAGAATTCTTGGAAAGTGCAAATACGATAAGGAGAAATGAAAACTTCAATGAAAGACCTGGAAAATAAATTTGAAGAACTTTTCCAGAAAGTGGGACAGAAAAGACAAAGACATGGAAAGCAACAGAAAGATGGCCAAGAAACAGTCCACAAAGTCTAGCCGAGGATGTTTTAAGAGAACAAAGAAAATGGAAGAAGGAAAAGTGGACATTATTAAAGAATTATTTCAAGGAAAGTTTTCAAAACTGGAAAAACATGCATTTCCTGAAAGAGCCCACCAAGAATCCAGAAAATAGGTAAAACAAAGAAATCTCCCACATGATAGCATATGACTGGAATTTTAAAACACTGGAGACAAAAGAAGTTCCTAGAAACCGAGAGAGAGAAAGAGGGAGGGCCATACACAAACTGTCAAGAATTATTATGGCATCAGACTTCTTGACAGCTACAAAACAATGAGCAACACCTTCCAAACGCAGAGTGAAAATAACTGAAATGTAGAATTTCGAAACCTGATACATTTTTTTTCTAAAGGTTAAAATAAAGATATTTTCAGACAAATTGTCTAAGAAGGTAAATATCATATAATATATGGACCATCGGTGAATAGTATCTCGTTACAACAATATAAGCACTGGCCACTGATCTAACCTAAAAATATGTGCCCTTGTACTTGGAGAATGGGGGAACAGGCCCCCAGCGTGCATGTGTGCATGGGTGTGTCCAGCAGCAGGGGAGTCTAAGGTGATGACTACTACTTTTGAAATACTAGTCTGTTCACATAAAATGTTTTTCTTTCTCATTCCACTTCTCTGCTTCTCATGAAGAATCCTTCTATCTATTCAGAGAAAGTTGAGCAGACCAATGATTGCCAACAAGAGTCAGGCAGCCTCTGTCGCAGACAGACCAAACTGGAGGTGAGTGAGAAGGGAACAGATGTTGGGATGGCTCTAATAAACGTGGGAAAAATCTGAGGATCTAAACACCTTTGGTAAAATAAAAACTCATCAAAGTCTATAAAGATTATTACTCATCTTATGAAATATGCCCCCTTATACTTATAGAATATGATATAATTAGTAACTTCCCAGGTTTTTCCTCTCAGTGAAACTATATATTATTTGTTTTAATATGCTGCTTCATGCTCAACTGCTGTATACTTATATGTATGTTTTATAATATATACAATGCATTATGCATATTGTAAACATGGGGCTTTCTCCCCAAATGCTAAGTTCATTTAGGCCTTGATTATTACAGTGTTCTGAACACAACAGGGTCTAAAATATGCTTGCTACTAATGATTTGTCTTTCTTCTTTTTCTCTTCTGCCTTTCTTACTCCAGTAAAAGAAACTGCAAAGACATCAGTATTCCTACCTTACAAAACTGGAAACATGAGGTCTTTATTTTTAGTAAAAAAAAAAAAAAAACTTATTTTTTTAGGATCTAAAATTAAAATGAAGGAGATGGCTAACTACATAATTTATCTTCACTAAGAACACTGACATTTACTCTCTATCTCATTCTCTCTCTCAAATAAATAAATAAAATCTTTAAAAAAAAAAGAACACTGACATTTATACAAAGAAGGTCAGAAGAGAATAAACTGCCCATTCACATTTAATTGACTTAATAACCATAAACATTACTTTACATATATAATAAATAGCTTAAAACTCATTTCCATCCAGGACAAGTGCTAAAATGACATTGGTTTTATGGCATGGAAGGCAGAGTACAAAATAGGAAACCTCAGCACCAATAAATAGCTTTCTGACTGTCGAGGAAGGCTTGTGAAAATGCTAATGTTTAGTGGACTACCAGTATGGATAGCAATGCACAGAAACTTGTGTCCATCTTCACACTGGATCAGCTAGAATCTATATTGTTCCATATTTCAACACTCTTAAGAAAAATTCAGTAATTCATCTTCTCGACAAACTCTGAAGGTAAAAGCAAGAGATACAAAGATACGCATTTAAAAAACCTAGTAAGGACAGTTCCCACCAAAAGGGCACACTTTGAATTGCGACTGAAGAATACAATCTTACACCATAAAAACACACACTACCAGTATCTCAGTGAGAACCTGAAATTATGGTTACGATATCCGGCTTGATTTTCATTGTATGACTGCATAACCTAAAATTGTATGTAGAACCAAAAATAACTAGTCATGCAACAGAGCAAGATAATCGACTAAACGATGGGTCTTGTTAAAAAAGTGCTGAAACTCGGAAATTGAATTTCCACTGGTTAAGGTAACAAAATAAGGAAGTCATTAAAGGAAAACTGAAAGGTAATTAACAACTTTAAAAATGATGTTACATGAATTATTACAAGTAAAAATATTTTGAAAGTAATGGATAAAATACATGATCTGTCAATACACATTCCGGTACCCTACATTACAAAAAACGTGAGTGAGTGAGTAAAATAAGAGAGTCCATCTTTAGGTTAAAGACGATTTTATTTTTTACAAAGGTGTTCATGCAGATTTGTGTGTTTTTAGCTTTAAAGTCATTCAGTGGAAAAATGTCTAGGAAGTGGACAAATGCAAAAGGTTTGTTTTCTTAAGCAGATTTTTCCAATTTTGACTAAACTTGGTCAGAAATCCTATTTAGTAAGAATGACCTAATTAAAAATTCTATAATTTGATTTATCTCAAAGGAAAAACTATCCCTAATTTTAACTGGATACTATACTTAAAAATGGATACTTAATTGGATACTATACTTAAAAATGATATTCTTATATAAACTCAGGTATAATGAAAGACCCAAAGTAAGTTGTAATTAGTACACAATTCGAACGATACCAAACTTATTAGAAGTTTTATGGTATTTTCAAGTGTATTATGTAACAAACAGAAACAGATTTCCTGACTGGAAAGAACGTAGGTTGTCTTTCTTGTTACTCTTTCTCTGTCCCTTGAGAAAACCCCAGCGCCAAGCGGACAGTAAAGCCATCCACTTAAAAAAACCAAATTCTATAGCACAATGTCACTAATTTATGGCAACAATTAGGACTGAAATAATATTTAATGAAAAAATTCATCTGGAAAGTGGGATTATCCCCCAGTGAACACAAGAGGAGCCAGGACAGTTTAGAAGTTACTATCACAAGTTGGAAGGCACTTCCTAAGTATAAAGAAATTTCCTCTCAGGGGAAGCCTACCAAATCAAGTATGTTTACTATATGTCAGATTTTACAAAGATAGTCACAGGAAACATGACACTAATCACTGTATTTAGAAAATGCTGCAGAATACCTACTTTTCTATTATAACACAATTAATCAGGAAGATATTTTCCAGGTGATGGATCCTTAATGTGGGGATTCCAAATAGAACTTTGGGATTTCTTTTGCTTAGCTCTTAATCTTAATTTAGCAAATATAATTAGTCTTTGGGAGGGCTATAGGAACAGGAGGTCTTAATTGGAATTATAGGTCTTTACTAGTAAATGCCTTTTTTCAACTTCTGCCAGACTCATTACTATTGAAAATCTTTAGATTTATGAAAACTATCTTTTTACTTCAACTTCCTGTCAACCTTTGTGTACTGAATTACTAATTTATACTTGCTCTGTACGCTTTCAATATATATCTTCCTTTATCTTTTGCTGGTATATTTATCCCATTTCTTCTCTGAACATAATTTCAAGGGCATAGATGTCCATTCCTGTTCTTTCGACTCTTCTGCAAAGCCTACTGTGTACACACGGCGATTAAGTTACTCCCCTTCTCCATGTTCTTTTTAAACAAATATATCCTGATCAGCCAAACCCTTAAAAAATATGGCTGCTGATTGGTGGAAAAAATATACTTTTAAGTTCAAGTTTAGAAATACTTTTTAGAAAAACCAAGAAACCAAATACATATTTATAGTAACTTCATAGGAAACCCACCTCTACCATGACTCATTCTCAAATATAGGAGCAGCCCCCGCCCCTCCCCTAAAGACATAAGCGCAAACCACAAATACAGAGAGAAAGATTTCCATGTATGAATCAGTGCCCAACGGAAAGCTATGAACTTTAACTCAAAGTCTTATTAATATGATTTAACACAATTCTCAATAAGCTAAGTTATTAGCTTCCTTAGCTAAAACTTCTACGTAAAAAAAAAAATAATAATAATAAAAGGAAAAACTTAAGTGTAACCAAAAACATGGAAAAGAGTTCTGACGTTAAAGTAAGAGCAAACTCAGAATTCCACTGCTGTTTAGCACAACGGTCTACATTTATAGTGACTACTCTGCAGTATCAAGTCTCAAATGTACACAAGGTCTTGCAATTAAAAATTCCAGAAAGACCGCAATTGCAAGATCTCTTATCTAAAATACTTTTAAACCATTTTAAGGTAGTGCTTTCATGAAACATACTTTTGTTATCTAGAGTATGTGGAACTCCTAATTCCCAGGGACGCTAGATAAATGGGATATCACTTAAATAGGACTATAAAACCCTGTAATATTTGAAGGCAGAGTCCCTTTTAGTTCTGGGTTAAGTTCAAACAGCAGAGTTATTAGAGTATCAATCAGAATATTTATGATATAAAATTATATTGTTTTTTAATTAAAATATATTTAACAATACAGGACATAAACCATAGTGATCCTCACAAATAATCATTATTAAATGTCCTTTTAGAACACAGCTCTTTCTTATAACTGCCAGTAATTATAGAGGTAGAGTTCTATATGTAGTTGTAAAAATATCACCATTTCCAGACAAAATTAGAGCTTAAATGAAGTTGAGCATTACCTGGTCAGAAATAATCTCCTGTTTTAAGAACTGTGGTTAATATTTAACCACAGAAAACCCCCCAATTTTCCTAAGACCCTGACATAAATTCATGCTTTGTGCTCCCTCTGCTGGCTCTAAAGCTATAGTTAATCCCATTCTCAAGAGGTTTTTTTGCACAAGGCAATCCCATTACAACACTGAATGGCACTGGTACGTTATATTTGGGGTCTCAAAGATGTAAGCCTGCTGTCTCCTTTGAGCACTGAGGAAAAACAAAAGAAAAACAACTTGACCAAAGGTCACACGGGGTGCTGAGAATCACACTTCTGACTTCTGATCCCAGTGGTCCTTCTATTCCACGATGATCTCAGTGTCTTCATGTACAAGACTATTATTGAACTACACTTTGCTGTGAGTTACCTAAAACGTGGTATCTTTGAGCCACAGACTTTCCACTGTATCGTAATTACAACTGATAAAGGCATTTGACCAAAATTCAGTGCAGACATACTAGGCTCAAAGAGCTTCCAATATTCTAGATCTCTTGGACAGAGCCCAATTAAAATAACCTATTGTAAAGGTTCCTAACACACTAAATACTTAAATTTCTCCAGTGTGCTTCTACCATTTGCTTACAATAAGTCACATGCCACCATATTTGCCTTAGAATACACGGTCACCATATAATATGTCTTCATGTTAGTAAAAACCGTAAAAGTCATTTTGTTGATGATGGGAAGTATGGATAGCACCCGTCTATCCAGTGCCTATTATGTACCAAGTATAAGGTTGGGCCTTTATAGAAATGTTTGCCATAGGCAATCTATGAGGAAGGCATTACAGTCCCTGTTTTACAGAGAAGGAAGCTGAGGGAAAGTAACTTGCCCAAGATCTGTTAGATGGCCAAGTCTCTACCACTTCCTCTGTACCTAACTCTTTTGGTATTTTGTTCATTCTTCAATCAACAGAGATAGTAACAGTAAATGATGCTCGCTTACCGCCAGAACCATCACCCCCACCTCTTGCAGAAAAGAAAGCTCTGAGCAAAAGAGATTGTATGAAAAACATGAAGCTGTGAGATTTCTTTTCAAATTTAAGCTAAAGTGGCGAGGGTTAATACTTTATTTTTAACAGAGTAAAGTAGATGGCACACACCACAAATGTTCATTAACTCATAGCACACATTAATATTTAATCCCAACTGACTTTTGTGTAATTGATGTATTTAATTATTTGTCAAGTAGTCAGTGTGCGGAAAACTGAAAACACTAGCTCTAGTCTGATAACAATTCTATTTACACAGACACAAACAGTCTGGGATTAAAGAATTTAATCTGTTCAGACAAAAAGTAAATATTTATTGAGCTAAAATATACAAGTCTATCTTTGTAGGGAAGAGACATTTGTTTCTTGATGAAAGATATAAATTGTTATCTAAATCACTGGCAATTTTTATTCAAAGTGAAGTTTAAATTCTGTGTTCCTCCTGAAAACAGAAAACTAAAGACATAAGGGCCTATCCTTGTTCTCTGGGAGTGTTATTTTCACAGAAGGGAATCGTGTTAAAGTATTCAAATAGGAAAATGGTGTTAAAATGAACATATTTTTCAGTAACTTATTGATAACCTATTTGGACAATACAAGAGATGTCAACATTTTAGAAATGAGAAGGTAGGGGCGCCTGCCTGGTTCAGACAGTAGAGTATATGACTCTTGATCTTAGGGTAGTGAGTTCAAGCCCCACGGTGGACACAGAGATTGTTTTAAAAAAATAAAAAATAAAATAAAAATATCTTTAAAAATCCCTTTTAAAAGATTAAAAAAAAAAGAAATGAGAAAGTAGCCTAGGTTAAATGCAGACTTAAGGAATTTAGTGGAAATGACAAATGAATGTAAATCTTGCATTATACAAATAATGTGATAAACTTGTTGCCCAAGGCTCCTATATAGGAAGCATCATATAGTATTTATGGATATTGATTTTTCCAACTGAAATGACAGATAAAAATAGCCTGGTTTTTGATGTTCTGAAGAAAGGAATTTAAAATAACTCAGACACACTTATGTTTAAACACCAGTCCTCCACTTACAAGCTGGTTGAACTTGGGCACTTCACTTTCCTGAGACTCAGTTTCCTTACATGTGGTGATGAGGACAGTGACTGCTACTAAGACTTGCTGTAATGGCTGACTGAGAGAAAGGGAAACACCCTAATTGGGAGTGTAAGGAAAAGGCCACTAGTCAGTTCCAGTTGATTATCAGCATGGAGAAATGTGGGCTCTGGGTTACCAGCTATGTCAACTCTTTTCTTTTTCTTTTATTTTTTAAAGATTTTATTTATTTATTTATTTGAGAGAGCGAGAATGAGAGAGAGAGAGAGAGAGAGAGCACATGAGAGGGGGAAGGTCAGAGGGAGAAGCAGACTCCCTGCTGAGCAGGGAGCCTGACGTGGGACTCGATCCCGGGACTCCAGGATCATGACCTGAGCTGAAGGCAGTCGCTTAACCAACTGAGCCACCCAGGCACCCAACTCTTTTCTTTTTAAAAGATTTATTTATTTATTGGAGAGGTTGGGGAGGGAAAGCATGAGCAGGAGGGGCAGAAGCAGAGAGAAGCTGAAGCAGACTCCCGGCTGAGCATGGAGCCCGACATGGGGCTGGATCTCACAACCCTGAGATTACAATCTGAGCTGAAACCAAGAGTCGGATGCTTAACTGACTATGCCACCCAGGCGCTCCCGTTATGTCAACTCTTAATTGTTGTATGTTAGGAACAAATTCTGACTTTTTATAAACACTGTGCAAACCCAAAACACCAGCCCTCAGGGCTGAATCTGGACCACCAGCCGCCAATACGTAGTTTCTGTTTTGGAGAATTACTGGAAGTGCTATATGCCATCCAGAGGAGCAAAGCATCTGGACTCAAAAGTGTTCTGGGGTTACACACATGTTCTAAAACAAAGAGATGTGCTCTGGCAGGAAAAGTCAAGAGCAGAGGTTAAGATGATTTTATGAGAGAAACTCAAAGCAAAAAGCATATCTGCCTGGCACAACGTGGTTTTGAGATAGCTTGGAACTATATTTACATTCCAATTTAAAATATTTTTAATATGCATGTATTTTAACTTAATCAACTGATTTCCCACCTAGTAAAGAGAATGTTACTCCTTGTCCTCTGAACCTCGACAATATAAATCCAAATTTACTCAACATACAAATATTGACCAGAGATGTATTTATTTTATTGACCTTCTCAAAAATGAACTTCTGGCTTTATTGATTTTCTCTATGGCTTTTCTGTTTTCTATATCACTGAGTTCTGCTCTGTCTTTAGTCTCCTTTGGATTTAATTTGCTCTTCTTTTTCTAGTTTCTTAAGGAAGAAGCTGAGGTCATTCATTTGAGACTTTTCTTCTTTTCCAACATGTTATAGGCATTTCAGGCTATCAATTTCCCTCTAAATACTGCTTTAGTGGCATTTTGATGTGCTGTATTTTCTTTTTTTTTTTAAAGATTTTTATTTATTTATTTGAGAGAGAGAATGAGAGAGAGAGAGAGCATGAGAGGGGGAGGGTCAGAGGGAGAAGCAGACTCCTTGCCGAGCAGGGAGCCCGATGCGGGACTCGATCCCGGGACTCCAGGATCATGACCTGAGCCGAAGGCAGTCGCTTAACCAACTGAGCCACCCAGGCGCCCTGATGTGCTGTATTTTCTTTAGCTGAAATTACTTTTTAAATTCCATTCATTTCTTCTTTGATCTATGGGTTATTCAGAAGTATATTATTTGATTTCCAAATCTGGAGGATTTTCCAGAGAGCTTTTTATTTTTTTAAGATTTTTTTTTTTTAATTTACTCATTTAAGTCACAAAGAGAGAGGGAGAGAGAGAGCATGAGCAGGGGGAGAGGGAGAGGGAAAAGAGGGAGAAGCAGGCTCCCCACCGAGCCAGGAGCCCCCGACACGGGGCTCGATCCCAGGACCCCCGGGACCATGACCTGAGCCGAAGGCAGACGCCCAACCATCTGAGCCACCCAGGCGCTCCCAGAGAGCTTTTTATTATTGATTGCTGTTACAATTCCTTCATGACCAGAGGACACACTTTCCATGACTGGAATCCTTTCTGCACTTACCGAGGCTTGTTTGATGGCACAGAATGTGATCTTTCTTGATAAATGTTCACACGTGCAAGTGAGAAGAAAGTGTATTTGGCTGTTTTTGGTTGGAGTGTCCTATAAACATCAGTTAGGTCAAATTGGTTGATAGCTTTGTCTGAGTTTCTGATATTCACACTCATTTTCTGTCTACTTGTTCCACCAATTATTGAGAAAGAAGTATTTAAATCTCTGTGGAATTGTCTATATTTCTACTTGTAATTTTATCTCTCTTTTTTTTTTTTGCTTCTTAATCTTGAAGTTCTGTCCTTTATTTGGTGCATACATTTAGGATTCTAATAGTTCTCTTGCCGAAGTGACTCTTTTGTCATTATGAAATGGCATTTATTCCTGGAAATATCCTGTGCTCTGAAGTCACTCCTACTTTCTTTTGACCACTGCTACTGATAAGGTTATATCTAGCACTTTGCCGTTAGTTTTCTCTTGGTCCCGCCCATTCTTTCTTCCCCATTTCCTTTTTTTCTGCCTTCTTTTAGATTGAGTATTTTTGTGATTTGATCTGTAGGGTTTTAGCTGTAATTCTGAACAGTGGTCTGGAAATTCTATTAGAACAGTAAGCTGTGATACTCACAGGACTCACCCCCTTCTTTTCCCATCCATTAGGGATTTGTTTCTTTTGCTGCCTGATGCGCAGTACTTTGAAAACCACTGTTTCTTATGTTTTACCTATTTTTGTTGTTGTTTTGGGCTGAAGGGTAAGCGAAAAGCGATTTTAAAACACTTATAAGGGGCGCCTGGGTGGCTCAGTCGATAAGCGTCTGCCTTCGGCTCGGGTCATGAACCCAGGGTCCTGGGATCGAGCCCCGCATCGGGCTCCCTGCTCTGCGGGAAGCCTGCTTCTCCCTCTCCCACTCGCCCTGCTTGTGTTCCCTCTCTCACTGTGTCTCTGTCAAATAAATAAATAAAATCTTTAAAAAAAAAAAACACTTATATGAAAAAAATACAGTTTTAGAAATTTTATATAGAAACTTAAGGAACGCTGGAGAAAACCAAAGATTTTTAATTTTTTTCTTTACTTGAAGTTGTGCTGTGGCAATTTTTCCCAACCACTCATAATCACACTATTTTAAATTTCACCGATTTCTCAAATATGACACTAAGTATACGTTTACTTCACTTTGTGTGGAAAATTTATTCCCTTAAAATAATCCCACTAATTATGTACTTTGTACCACTACCTTTTATTTGCACAATTAGTCTGCTGTTGTAGATTATAAATGCCAATCATTCTAGTCTTTTAAAACCTATTTTTCTTCACTGTTGAAAACAACATACTAGGTATTCTCTACTTTTTCAGATAACACTGTGGCACTCAATCTAGAAGCTGTATCCATGTTTATCTCCTTTACTAAAATATACAGTTCTTTGGCCTCCTTGGTGCCCAGCACAGTACCTATATATTTAAAAGGTTCTCAAAAAATGTTTAATTGGGGACACCTGCGTGGATCAGCCAGTTAAGCACCTGCCTTCGGCTCAGGTCATGATCCCAGGGTCCTGGGATACAGGAAGGTGGTTAAGATGAGGCCGTTCCTCTCTCCCAACTAGAAGGCAGGTAGGGTTCTTGGGTCTCCAGGCCAGTAGTACAAACTCTTCAGTTGAAAAAAAAAAAATTATTTCTGCCTTCTCTCCAGAGGGCTATACTTGAAACAGTGCTGCTATTTTGTCCTTAGCCATTGCCAGCATGACTCCCTCCAAACCAAGATCAGACTGGCTATAACCCCATTTACATGCAAACTGACACTAAAAGAAAGCTCAGTTCCCTAAGGATTGGGTTACTGACGTATTAGAGAAGCTCACATTTTTATTCCATCATAGAGTTCTAGTTACTCCAGCACTATACATCTCGGAGGTGTGAAGAACCATCACAGTGCTTCTAGACTGTCAATTATAACAATAAAGCTCAAGAAAGAATGGAGTGTGGACAAGGGGTCTGGTTTCGGAATGGAGTAACCAGAGAGGGCTTTACTGAGGAGGTGATACTTAAGCAAAGACCTAAAGAAAATGAGTGTGTGAGGTGTGCAGCTATATGAGGAAAAAACATTCTAGGAAAAAGGAAAAATAAATGCAAGTGAACCAAAGAAGGACACGTTCAAGTCAGATTACTGGTAAACATTTCATGAATCTCTTTAAAGGATTTTCTGAAGCTTAAAAAAACCTAAAACACATCACTATTATTTGCCAAGATCACTCCATCCCATCCCTAGCAAAAGTTAAGTTTCATCTTTCTTACTTAAAGCAGAAAATTAAATGATTACTCTTTAGCCATCAATCCCCTGCAGAACAGGAACTGGATCTGAAAAGCATGATGCTGCTGAAAACATCTTTAAGATTTACTTGAATGCAAAATGAGAATTACTATATTCAATAATTCATTAATGGGACTGTGAAAAATCTGTTTGCTTCCAAAAGTGAGAACTGGCATAGACAGTGAGATGTGAGCTGTATTATGTTAAAGCTGGAATGCAAAATAGTTTTCCAAACTGACTTTTCTTTAATTACTGAATTAACATCACAAAAAAAAGGCACAAAGGTATCAGCAACATCAGAAAGCTTAAAGTACTTATTACTTTAAATTAATCTAAATGGAAAACAGGCTAACCACCAATATATAAATGGCAGTAGTGGTGGTGGTAAGTATGGGGTAATAGTAACAGCAGTGTGGGTGCTCAGGATATGCATTAGCATCAGCTAAGTGCCCTGTATACACTATCTCATTTAAACCTAGACTCAACCCCCCCATGAAAACGCCAACATCTGCAAATCAACCTCAGTGACGGGTCTGCTAATCCTGGCCAGAATCTAATACTTAACTATTTACAGTTTCTTTTTTTAAGGAACAGCATGATGTATCACTTTCAAAAATCAGTATTTTAATTTCTCCTATCTTGGTGATCTATGAATGAGCTTCAAATGAATATTTAATAATAATGGGATAAGGTTCATCCCAATTTGCCCAGGACAGTCCCAGTTCATGCATTTTGTCCTAGTGAACTACTAAATAGAGTCCCCTTTTATTCTCCTAAAGGGTCGTGGTTTGAATGATAAGTTGTATGGTCACCAACTTGATAATCACTTCATTTTTTGCTTTGCCTATTCACTGTCTTTCTTAGTGAGTAAAGAAACATGCTGATCTACCATCATTTTTTCTTCTGGGGATGCAAGTTGCCCATAGCTCTTCTCATCAGCGGGGCTCTGTCAATGTGCAAAGCACAACTGTCTCGAGATGGCTCCACCACACTTGCACTTGAATATTCGGTCTCCTCTCCTCCCACACCCGGTCCCGTCCCCACTCCTTCCTCCTAAGTGAACCCTTTGTCTCCCTCGCCTACTCTTGTTTCTATTTTCTTTCATGCCGCCCCCCACGCTAGGAACAACCTACTAATCTACCAAATATCTATCCTCAAATCACTTTTTAAAAGTCACTTTAGTCAGTGAAGCCTACCTGAGATCACCCATCCACCCACCTGTCCTATTTATGGATCAAATCTGTCAGACTAACCTCTTGGAGGCTCAAATTTGAAATGTTTTTGCTATTATATTGAGGTTTTTACCATATTCCCTCACATCAAAAACAAACTTTACAATATCAAAGTAGGGCTTTTGGATCTATCTATAGCTATTAACAACAACAACAAAAAAACCAAAAAAACAAAACAAAAAAAACCAAAAAACCGTAATCCGGAGGAATCTTACTAAAAATGATAAATGCAACTACTGCTTTCAGAGGGTTGAGGGACAGTCAGATGTGGTTATGTGATTGTTGAAAGGAAGACCATACTCATTGGTAGTACACAATCTAAAAAGAGACTCTTTCCTGGACCCAACTTTAGTCAGGTTCCTGAGTATGAACAGCTTCCATCCTTGGACATGTCCTCTAGGAGCCCAGTGTTAGTAAGAATCCTGTCAAGGTGATTTGGCCAGAGTCCCCCCACCCTTGATATCTGGTCAAATATTCATCCTCTAATATCCCCCAGGTAATAGCTGATCACCCTAGCCTGCCTTCAGTAAGAATCCTGTTACATCGGTTTAGTAAAGAATTACCTACTTTCTTGTAATTTTCCATCCGCCAACACCCACCTCCCCCCAGTCTGCTGCTTGGCTATAAGCCTACTTTCCTTTGCTGTATTCAGAGTTGAGAGCCTAATCTCTCTCCCCTATTGCAAAACCCACTGAAGCAGTCCCCCTGAATAAGTCTGCCTTACTTTCTTCAACAAAACCCAGATGGTGTACACAGAAGATGGGTATTCTTAATATCGTCAGTGGGTACTTTGTGGTACAAAGACAGACAATGAAAGAGGTAAGTGAGTCTTTAAGATGTGGCTGTTCTTAAATGAGAAATTCCCCTCAAGATATGGGTACAGGGGCACCTGGTTGGCTCGGTTGGAAGAGCGTGCGATTCTTGATCTTGGGGTCATGAGTTTGAGCCCCATGTTGGGTGTAGAGATTACTTAAATGAATAAAAACTAACAACAACAACAAAAAAGAATATGGATATAGTTGCTGTGCCTTCTCTAGGGCAAAAAAACCTTTGCATTTATAGTTTTGGTCAAACTTCTAAATGGCATATGGAGTACTAGGAAGCAACAGAGGATATACTGTAAGAGTATTTTGCCCCCAGTGTAGTTTAAAAAACAAGCAAGCTATATGTACTCTCTGCCAAACAATAAGCTAAGCCCAGAAATGACCATATAACAAGAGTGTAGGCAAAAGAGCGAAAGGAGAATAAGAACAAACAACCCAAGAGTCATGGGCATAAATGAGTTGCATTTACAAGTTTGTAATCAATGACTCTTAGTTTCTATCATGATTCTAGCTTATGTGGATCATCTTTCAGTGGAACCACAGTTATTAATGTACACACATTCAATGCAGAAACAGGTTGCTATTGTCATCATTTTATCCACAAGAGGAAGGGAGGGACTAGAACACCAGACAGTGAGAGTGAAATAAAATGTCTCTAAACCATGGTAACAGGAAATGCCACAGACTCTTGCAACAGTCACACCAAGTGTCATGCAAAATTCTGTAGCTTGGACACCTCTTGCATCTGCAGTTTAGCGCCTGGGCACAGAAATCCAAAGACAGTGAGTGATTCTTCAGAAGGCATATTAAAAAAACTGATGAAAATCAAAGCTCTTTTCTTTTTTAAGCTGGACTACCACAACACATTGCTTCAATATCTGGCTTGCTACAGTAATATGTTGTTACACAAGACAAGAAAACAGCAAGAAGGAAAAAAAAAACCACAGATGATTGCCCATTGTGTTTCACTGACCAGTATTTAATCCACAGTGAGGTTCTCCAACCTGACCATTTAAGGAGAGTAAAAGAAATCCAGACACTATTGTACAATCAGCTAACCTATGAAAGTATTCCCCAGACGTGCTTTTCTTATTGAACATGTAGAGATAAATATACCTGCAGCTATGTATTCACTGGTTCTAGATTGATTTGTTGACATTTCTTCTACTTTCTACACAGAAGATACTAAAATATTGTATGTAGTTCTAGTGTTACCTTTAAATGTGATTTTGTAAGTTCAGGACCAAAGGATATGACATGAATCCTAAAAGGTGGGCCTTCCTTGACAAGACACAAAATGCTCTCTCTGCCAGATTCCCAATGCTGCCACAAGCCCTGTGTGCTAGGATGTAGAGGCCATATATTAAATTCTTCAAACTTCTACTGTCAGGAGTAACAGGGACTTGAATTTCCTACTGGCTTATGCTATGTGGTACTTAAAAATGAATGCACATAAGAAAAGAAATTTCTAGTGTCTACATGAGGTACAACAAACTTAACATTTTAAAACTCTATATAAATGTTATCTATATTAACACACCTATATACATATGTGGACAGTTTAAACTATACTTCTAAATCCCCAGGAAAGCTTCTTGTTTGTTTTTCTAATGACAGGAGTGGCACAATTGGTAGTCATTAAACAGAGGAATGACAAGGAAGCTCTAAGACTTTTAGTGTGATTGCTACTGTCTAAACATGTAGTGTCTCCTGGTTTTCAAAGCTTCTAATCCTTACAAAAACCCTTACTTAGACATATCAAATGTCTAAATTTGGTGTTAATTTTTGACATAGTCAAAATAAGACTAAAAGTCTTATTTTATCCAGTTGCAATTGGAATACCTGGAATACAACTGGAAATTATATCCAGTTGCAAATTGCTCATTTCTTTTCCCAGTGCCAAGTAAAATGTACAACTTATCCTCTGGGGTGCATTGAAAATCTGCCTTATAGATGCTTGCTTTGTGAAATCTGGTTAAAAACCCTTTGAGAACAGCTTGTATCTACTATTACCTTGAGAAGAAAATAAAAATCAAATCTATGTCAAAAATTAACACCAAATTTAGACATTTGATATGTCTAAGTAAGGGCTTTTGTAAGGATCAGAAGCTTTGAAAACCAGGAGACACTACATGTTTAGACAGTAGCAATCACACTAAATGCTCCATATACGAAATTTAGAGTACCGAGAAATACAGTTTTGAATTTCTGGATCTATAGTCTCTGCCCTGATTTTAAATTTTCATCAGTTTTATAAACTATCTCCAAGTGAAATTGTGTGTAGAGAACAGAAGTTCAAGACCGTAAACACAATTAGTTTAAAATATACAATCATCAAAGAGTATCAGATTTGTAGTGGGCTCTAAGATGGGATAAAATAATTTCAAAGGCAAATTTACTTCATAAAATCATACCATTGTTAAAAGGCTTGATGGGAGGCAGTAAAAGGTTAAAAGCGGGACTTTTAGGGCCAGAATATTTGGGTTTCAATACTGGCATTACTACCTTCTAGCAAAGTATTAAGACAGCCCATGCATCACTTCCCTCATGTGTGAAATGGGAATAATAATATTAACGATCTCAGAAAAGCTGCCTCGAGGATTAAAATAAAAATAGTTAATAATTAGAACCGTGTCTGTTACAGAGCAAGAGCTCAATAAATAATGCTACTATTCGCACTACTGGGCAAGGAAAATATTTTGTGTGCATGCTCCAAGATACAGCCTTTAGAAATCTATACTGTACATCTCAAGTTCATTTAAAAATTAATTTTTAATGAACGCCTCTTAGAGACAGCTAGTTCATAGAACTGTTATACAAAACGAGCGGCCTGTTGCAACACATCTGATTCTAGTTTAGATCAATGTAAGAATGTACGGGGAAAAATACCTAAGAAAATTAGGAACTCTTCAGTTCCCATTCCAGCTCAAATCTGTAGGGTGGAGACTAAAAATGTAACAGGAGTGAACCGAAATTTTTAAAAAATAGAAGCAGCTATCTATTGAGAGTAATTCATTCCGCACACGTATGGTGAGATGCGTTTCTCCCTCTTTCTCATGCTGTGACATTCAGTAAAGATGAAACTCTGATCAGAGCAGAGACGCTTAGAGACTTAGATTCTACTTCTGCTTTGTTGTACGGTCTCTACCAAACCATTTAATTTCTCTATAGTCTCCTCTGCTTCCTCATCATTTGTAAGATAGAAATAAACCATTTTATTGTCCATCTAACTTAGAGGGATGGGATTAGAATGAATGCCACTCTCACTCGTGGCCACACTGAAAGGAATTTACCTTCCTCATCACAAGCATGACAACTGAGTTACTTAGTGCCGGTACATTACTTTAACAAACATTAACTTCTGATTTACATCACCACCTATTTAAATTCTAGAAGTCAAATAAATGTAAGGGCTGGCATCATGATGTGCCAAGGCATGGAGAGTGGGTGGAATCACTTTTCTTCCATATAAGGGAAACCCTCTAAGTTTAAGTCTGTTGGACATTTAGTGACCAAGAATATTTCTATAATAAGCAGTTCTGCAAGTCTGCATGTCTGAATATGCACATGGAATTCCCTGCAAATGGCAGCCCCAGGGGAAGAGCATCCAACGGGGGGAATTCTGTACCCTCTCCAAGTCTTCATACACAGTCTAACCTGCATGACAAATTTTGTTATCTACTCTGGCCACCTTCAGGAACTCTGGTTATACCTATACACCCACAGGTTCATCGCTATGATGTGAGTGCCTCCTTTACCAACACTCTCTATACCTGAGAACATTTGGTGGGGGGAAAAATTACCATTTTTTTGGATCAAATATGAATTTCATATTGTTTTTCCCTAAGATTCTATCACTTCTAAGTTTGTTTCCATATGCCCAAATTCTCATAACATCCTTCTCCCAGAATAAGTATCTTCTGTTATGTTTTAATTATTGATTTAATCTAAATTTCTTCCCTCTGGACAGACAATACATTGTACAACTGGGTGACAGTGCAGGGCGGATGACCATGGCAGGCTAGAGCAGCATCTGTTTTGATGCTATTATTGGTCTGCAATAAATCTTACCAATATTTGTAGACATAACACACTGAAAACATTTTTAAAAACATTTCCAAGTAGGTATGGTGTAACAAATTTGTTTGCACTAAGTAATTTCAAATTAAAAAGGAAGTTAAATAGAATTTTTAATACATACTATGATATACTTCCTTATTTCTTATCCATATTTCTGAACCTTCATTCTGTTACTACTATTATGGCCACTAGCCTCCGTAATTTATTTATGCCAGAGGAAAACTGCAGAGGTGGAGGGTGGTGATAAAGCTTGTTAAAACTACTCTATTTTCAAGTTATTTTATAGTATTGTGTTTAAATTTCAAGAGGCAAAATTTAATGCAAAATAATTTTACTTTTCCCTTTGAGTTTCTTCTGCTTAGCTAGAGCCACCAGAGAAAATATTATTTTTGCATTTTTATGAGGCATCTTTCAAAGCATATTGGTAATTGCTTTGATGGTCATGGTTTACCATATAAATCCAAAAAGTAGAAAGTTTATAAAATATTTAAGAAAAAGAGTAATGGCATATGTCAGGCAGTTTTCCTACATAACTAAAGAAACCATAACCAGAATACTTCATTATCTAATAATGCTATCTTGAATGCTTCTTTGAAGATGTAGTAGCTTTATTTATTATTTGTTGAGGGAGAGGGTGGGGGGCAGGGGCAGAGGGAGAGAGAGAATCCCAAGTAGGCTCCACGCCCAATGCAGAGCCCAATGTGGGGCTCGATCCCACGACCCCAAGATCATGACCCGAGCCAAAATCAAGAGTCAAGACACTCAACCAACTGAGCCACCCAGGGCACCCCTGCAGTAGCATTTTAACAGGATTGCACCTTACTGCTTCTAGCCAAGTAATCTCTGAAGAAGTAGCCATTTTGTGGACCTAAGTATCATATTAGGTGCTAATGATGAGTGGATTAAAAAACACACATTTTCAGGGCACCTGGGTGGCTCAGTCGGTTAAGCGTCTGCCTTTGGCTCAGGTCATGATCCCAGGGTCCTGGGATCGAGCCCCACATCAGGCTCCCTGCTCAGCGGGGAGCCTGCTTCTCCCTCTCCCTGCCGCGCTCCCCCTGCTTGTGCTCTATCTCTCTGTGTCAAATAAATAAAATCTTAAAAAAAAAAAAACCCAAAAAACACGTTTTCTGTCCTCCTGGAGCTTACAGTCTACTCTAAAAGAGAGAATGTGTGTATGAGCAGAAACATAATATTAAGCATAACAATGGATTTAGGGATAAGGGAAAACCTGTGTAAGGAAGTAACAAGTGTAGAAAATACAGAGTAGAGAAGGAAACATTCTGAACAGGAAAGAACACGCAAAAAGCCCTAAGCCAGACAAGGGGTCAGCAAATCCTGGAAAAGAAAGACAACTGGTGTGGCTAGAGAATGTGCCATCCCAAAGGCAGAGGGTAGCCGCTGAGGCGATCTGAGCAAGGAAGAGACGGAATCTGATTTCAACTGGTCTGTACCGAGAGCAGAGGAAACCGCCACTACGTGGGAGGTGAGAATGCCGTGAACTGGTGTGGCTGGCAGCCGACACAGAGGAAAGAGGACATTTTGGAAACAGAACTGAAATGGACAGAGGATGGATGCAGGGGGTAAGGGAATGAAAATCCTGGTGATTCTCATGAGATGGGCATAAGTAGCTTGATGGCTGGTGACACCGTTTGCCAAGACAGAGGAGACAAAAAGAAAAGGTTTGTGGCGAAAGGTTTAAGAGTTGGCCTGGGAGACGGGGCATGAGAGGTGCGAGTGGTGGTGTTGACACTATGATAGCTGACGGTGTGGGGCTGGAGCTCAGAACCTCAGCTGGAGTTACCCATTTGGGACATACTGCCACATGGATGACATGTAAAGTCATAAAAGGAGATGGAAATGCCTGAGGTAAGAGCTTAAGTGAAAAGAAAGGAGGGCCTTAGGAGCAGACCTTACGGAATTCTAATATTTACGACAAAGGCCTAAAAAGAAATGGCAAACCTGTGCGAAGAAAGCCCAGAGTGCACTGTCGCAGAAGCCAAGAGAAGGTGGGGGGCAAAGCCACCTACCTCAGCTCTGAGGCCCAGCAAAGATAGTGGCCAGTTTGCCAAGCTCTGCCCTCCTCTCCTGTCCTGTCCAGAATGCTCAGCCATGATTCATTCTTATAATTCTTAAGAGAAAATCCCAAGTCCCCAAACCAGAAAACATACAGTAAAAGAGTGACTCCAAAAAAATTTAACTACGTATTGTTTATTCTTCCCAACTTTTCTGATCTGAATTTACCTGTTCTGTTTTGCCTTACGTGGCACTGAGTACTAACGGAGTATGTCTGAAGATCTAACACCACATAACAGAAAACAGAATAAGCTTGATGACAGGATCAAGGAGTGAATATGTAATTCAAACAGAAACCATAATGGCTTAAGTGGAATAATGCATTTCATTTCATGTCACAGAAGTGGTACAGAAATCAATAAAGCACACAGCCACAACAGAATTATTAAGACAGTATCATATGCATGAAAAATTATGACTATGGCTTCAAATATTTATTCATGACAGATTTAGTGAGTGGTATATACTATGACAAGGCTGTTCTAGTAATTAAAAAAAAAAAACTCTTTTGAGGAAACTCATTAGAACATTGTCCTAGATTTACACTTAAGATGTAATCCTTTTTCAAAGCAATCAAATGGCACCAGATGTCATTTTCTTAACCACAGTATAAAAGACATTCCACATGGGTGAAAACACTCCTAAATTTGAAAGTTGCTACAGTTTAGGCATGATTTAATGTTGTGCTTACTTAGAATAATAAACCAATTCAGTTAAGAAAAGCATGCCCCCCCCCCAAAAAAAACCTATAAAAATTCTAAAATATGCTATGGGAGAAATTTTCTGTGATCACAGATCAAGGAACTATATCTATTTTCATAAACCACTATAAGTCTTTGCCAACTAATAAAATGATACTACATTATATTGGTGAGGAAAAAAAAAAAAAAGAAAAGCCAGAGATATACACTTAAATTGGGGCAGTGGAGGGAGGTCAGAGAAAAAACAGAGGAGAAACTTATAATTTCAATTTGCGTAATTTTTAAATGCTTAAAAAATAAATTTTAAAAATGTATATTTCACTAATGCTCCACAACTATTTGTATGTATCATCTAGTTTTCGTCCAGATGCATATAATATACAGTTGTTTATAGCAGTATATAATTTTATATTCTTTTCTCAAAATTATATCAAATGTTTTCCATATTTCTCTTTATTTTTCTTTATAATATTTTTCATGGCTACATCATATTCTCTTGAGTTGATAGAATATAGTTTACTTGACCAATCCCTTATTTTGTTCCTAAATATAATTCTTTCCTTGGGTTTTTTCCCTAGGATAAATTCCAAGATATTAGCATTTTATTATTTATTTATTTATTTTTTATATTTTATTTATTTATTTGACAGAGAGAGACATAGTGAGAGAGGGAACACAAGCAGGGAGAGTGGGAGAGGGAGAAGCAGGCTTCCCGCGGAGCAGGGAGCCTGATGCGGGGCTCGATCCCAGGACCCTGAGATCATGACCTGAGCCGAAGGCAGACGCTTAACGACTGAGCCACCCAGGCGCCCCCAAGATACTAGCATTTTAATAACTTTTGGTAGGTATTTCTTTATAGAAATCCACTATTTTCTACCATTTTTTCTCTTACATATGCAACTTACACAACTGCAAAATAATCCAGGATTACACCGTATCTTTAGTATACTAAAACAAATTTTAAAATGGTTGCAAGTTATTGGCAGGTGGACTTAAAACAGGACAGTCTAAGAACTCTACTGCCTCTTGAGATGGGAAGTACCCAGAAGCACTCTCTCAGAGATGCTTTAAAAACAATTTTTATATTGGGAAGAAGTCTGTAGTACAATGACTAAGATTTCTGTCTACAGCAGTAATTCATGTTAGACTAAGGCAAAGTTCTTTAGGGATAAGCTGATACTTCTCTCCAGAGACTCAGTTACATTCTAAACGCTCTGCATAACCAAAACCTATTTGGGATTGTGAAGTGAGTCTGAGATTGCTCCATTCAGGCCTTTGGCTTGCTTTGTTCTTCTGTGTAACAGTTCTATTGAAAGAAAAATCTGTCAACTGCAGAGACTAGATTACACTTGACCCCGTGTCAGTGTGGATGCAGAATGTTAGTCACCAACACACGAACATGGCCCAAAGGCGACCAGATACCGCCTTCTGCGGAAATCCCGCTCATTCTGAGGTCCTGAACGGTGGAGGTTCCCCGCACCCTGTCCCAGACTGCAAGTGGTGGAGCGGGAAAGCCAGGGAGGCAGGGGTCATGGCCTTAACTCCAGAGCCTGTGTGGCTAACCACTGTATTTCCTCTGCCATTCAGAAAAGCTGGTCCAGTCCTGGCAGAATCTGGGGGCCGAGACACAGCACATCTGGCAGAACAGCCCTGGAATGAGGTGAGAGAAGACGGCTGACTGCCAGAGCGGGGGCAGGCTTGCAAAATTTTGAAAATGCCATAAAGTTCTCCGGGCCTCAGAGTATTTCCTCAATGCATCTACCTGGGTCTACCACAGCCTGGGATTTCCTTCTAGATGCATCCTAAGGGCTTTTCAGTCCTGAGGAGGGCTCTGCACTGAAAACATACCCTTCGGAGGTACGTACTCCCACGTTAGCTGGGAGTACTGAACACCCTCCTGAGGATGAGAAAGGGACCAGAGTGGGCAGGGGCCGAGGCGCCACAGGAAAGGTGCTAAAAGAGGAAACAGAAAACTGAAAGAAATGCTGTTCTACCTTGGAAACAAAGTGCACTTCAGCTCTGCCAGGAATTGGGTGAAGGGGGCTCAGAAATCACAGGCTGCTTGGGCCACGTGGTGCCTTTACCTTTACTCTCTACTTTCTTCGTGCCTCCTGACTTTGACTTCCTGGTCCCTTTCCCTCCATTGCCTTGTAGCTTCCCAGGTGTCCCTGTATTCCTCCCTCTCCTGTCTGTTCCTGTGAAGGGAGCGCTGTGACTCCAGAGACAAGTGGATCTAACATTTAAGACTGCAACATTAATGCTTACCTAAATTTCCCGCCTACCCAAACAGATTTCAGACTTCCCAGCCACTACGATCACGAAAGCCAGTTCCCTAAAACAATTCTCAATCTCTTATTCTCTCTGTACACACGTGTGTACATCCTACTGGTTCTCTTTTTCTGGAGAAACCTTAGTCAGGCATAGGTACATAAGTAAATAAGGGCAAGAATAATTAATGCTGCCTGTTCAAGAGGCTCAACGATTAGGGGCAGCTCTCTCTGTTCCTTGTAACCAGACAAGTTCTGGTCCCAATTCCTAAGACTACCACTTACCTCATACTACCTCACTTTACCTAAGTCAGCTGAAAGTAAATGGCTTTACTTTGGTAAATTCTTCCACATTATACGCATAAGAGTTTATTATTTTCACTTACTTTTCTATCTCTGATTTTCTATTTCTTTTTTTTTCTTCTTAAAGATCTTATTTATTTATTTGACAAAGAGAGAAAGAGAGAGCACAAGCAGTGGGAGTGGCAGGCAGAGGGAGAAGCAGGGAGCCCGATGCAGGGCTCAATCCCAGGACCCTGGGATCATGACCTGAGTCGAAGGCAGCCGCTTAACCGACTGAGCCACCCAGGCACCCCTGACTTTTGATTAAAAATGTCTCTACTGACTCAACAGGAGTCTGACCAACATCATTATGAGTCTGTAAATGTTTCTGCCACCAAGAAAATGCTGTCAACTTAGATGTCACAACTATCTTCTACTTTTTTTTTTTTTAAAGATTTTATTTATTTGAGAGTGAGAGAGAGAAGAGAGCACGAGTGCACAAGCAGGGGGGAGGGGTGAAGGAGGACGGAGAAGCAGACTCCCCGCTGAGCAGAGAGCCTGCCATGGGGCTCAATCCCAGAACCCTGGGATTATGACCTGAGCCAAAGTCAGACTCTTAACTGACTGAGCCACCCAGGCACCCTATCTTCTATTCTTAATAATCAAAGTGTTTTCACTTAGATATACTGTGTAGAGCAAAGCTTTTCTATGTTTCTTCACCTGAAAAGATCTATTTTAATTCAAAATGTTTGCTATTTTCTAGAAGGTGGTCGTGGGGCTTTTTCGTTCTTCCCCTAAAGTCATTCCGCAGAGAAGACACTGCTGCAAACACCCTACCTAGCTAACAATATAGTGCTGGCATAGAAGTCATCTCTGACTTACAGAAAATGTGTTTAAAATGCCAACTGCAAGTAAGTACAAAGCACTAATGTCAAACTATCCCTCTATTTTGGTGCATGACAGACACTAAACAGCAGGTGCTGATTTCCTCTGATACCTAACATCAGTGCCTTGTTTCTTTCTTACTACTCCCACCGTTGTTCTGTTTGATCTATACTCATCCATGACACATTGCAACTTGCTGATTTTATAACTACTCTGTATGTAAATAAAGTGAGTAAGAAATACAAAACCCCAATGGATAATTTCTACCTTCTTATAAAGTCAAACCTGCTCAGCTGAACGTGCTTCTATCAAAACATGGATGAAGTGCCATAGCCAGCTCTCAGTGTGCTTGCAGAGCAAGAAAGAGAACTCAAAATTCACATGTAATTAATGGCAACTGTAGAGTCTATTCATACACAAATCAGAGCACTCCCGATTACTATATATTAAATCAAAAGATCTCCAAATGGAGCAAAGTCTAGAAAAGTTCTGTCAAGTTTACATGTCAACTATGAGACATAAAGTACTTAGGAAGATATTTGTAAGGAAACAAATCCCAGCCATTATTTTAAAGAATTATTTAGCATCGTTTCAAATACAAATTATCCTCTGTCATCATTTCATCGACATGTGTCCCATTCAAACATGCAATTATCAGTCACATACAGCATGCAGCATGCAGTAAATGGACAGCAGAGGTTAATAACCTGGAAGCATAGGATCTGAGAATGTGAGAGCAAGTTAAAGACAAGAGTTCCTCTCCATTGTCACTGAGGGTCGAGAAGCAATGCTGAAGCGTAGAACAGTGAGAGTGGGGGAAATACAGTTTGTCCAACACATAAACATATCTCCGCAAGTGGCGGCAGGTATAACTGAAAGACAAAGGTAAAAGGAGAAAAACAGAGAGGAGTTTTCCTTTGAAAAAATAAACCATTCTCAATGTCCTCAAAGCGCTCTGTGTATTTTCACTAGATGGTACCCAAGAAAAAACAACTGTTAAAAGAGAATATTAAAAAGATAAAAAAGAAAACAAGCAACCTGTTTTAAAAATGGGCGAAAGATCTAAACAGACACCTCACCAAAGAAGATATACCAATGGCAAATAAGCATATGAAAAGATGTTCCACATCATATATCATTAAGGAAATGCAAACTAAAACAATGAGATACTGCTGCAAACCCATCCGAATGGCCAAAATCCAGAACACTGACAATACCAAATGCAGGGAAGGATGTGGAGCAGCAGGAGCTCTCAGTTACCGCTGGTGGGAATGCAAAAATCATACAGCCATTTAGGAAGACAGTTTCAGTTTTCTTACAAAACTAAACATACTCTTACCATACAATCCAGCAGTCATGCTCCTTGGTATTTACCCAAATGAGTTGGAAATTTCTGTCCACATAAATACCTGCACATGGATGTTTCTATCAGTTTTCGTAATTGCCAAAACTTGGAAGCAATCAAGAGGCCATTTAGTAGGTAAACGGATCAACTGTGGTACATCCAGAAAATCAAATATATTCAGCGCTAAAAAGAAATGAGCTATCAAACCATGAAAAGAGAGGGTGGAATCTTAAATGTGTATTACTTAGGAAAGAAGACAATCTAAAAAGGCTACATACTGTATGATTCCAACTCTATGACATTCTAGAAAAGGCAAAACCCCACAGAAGGTAAAAAGATCAATGGCTGCCAGAGGTTAGTGGGGAGAGAGGGATGAATAGGCAGAGCACAGAAGATTTTTAGGGCAATGCAATATTCTTTATGATACCATAACAGTAGATACATGTCACTATACATTTGTCAAACCCATAGAATGCATATCACCAAGAATGAACCCTAATATAAACTATAGTCTCTGAGTGGTAGTGATTATGTCAAGGTGGGTTCATCAACTGTGTAACAAATGTTATCACTTCTGGTGTAGAATAATGATAGCAGGGGAGGCTGTGTGTGTAGGGAGATGGGGTACATACGGCAATTCTCTGTACTTTTGCTCCATTTTGCTATAAATGTAGAACTGCTCTTAAAAAGGGTATTTAAAAGTGAGGGATGACGGGCGCCTGGGTGGCTCAGTTGGTTAAGCGACTGCCTTCGGCTCAGGTCATGATCCTAGAGTCCCGGGATCGAGTCCCGCATCGGGCTCCCTGCTCGGTGGGGAGTCTGCTTCTCCCTCTCCCGCTCCCCCGTCTTGTGCTCTTTCTCTCTCTCACTCTCTCTCTCAAATAAATAAATAAAATCTTTAAAAAAAAAAAAAGTGGGGGATGAAATCTGCCTTGCTAGAGCAGAGTGGTATGAGAGATTTTTCTCTCTACAATACTACAAATATGTTCCTGGAAGACAGGCAATAATAGTACTGCAATATGGAAGATATCGTGGTAGAGGAACATGGAATTAGGAGTAAGAAAACTTCGAAATCTGGATCCAGCCCAGCCACTGGAAGTTTTGACAGTGGGGATTTGATCTCTCCAAGCCTCAATCCCACAAATTGTAACACAGAAGTAAAAACATTAAATTATTCCAAAATTTTGAAGTGATATTTAAGAATAAAAATATAAAAGAATTATTATCGTCAGAGCAATTTCATTCGTGCCACATTTCAGACCACTTGAAAATAACAAGTTTGAAAGAGGAAAATGCCAAATCAATGTGACAAGGTGAATCAACAAAACCGTGAACACATCAACATCAATGGATATGCTTAAACTACTAGTCTTTGAGAACCTTGTCTAAAAATCCACGCCAAAAATACAACAAGTTCCCAAATTTTATTTTGGGAATAAATTAATGAAACTAATAGATTAAAAGATTAGAAATAGGCAAATTTCCAAAACTGGGACAATTCAATCACCCATTCAACCTATTAATCAGCCCATCTACTTATCTCCAAGCAGTATCTATTATATGTGGCACATAGGAACTATGCATGACCCTGAAGACAGCGTGAGGACGAAATTACACATAACCCTTTCCCGAGATTACAAGATAGAAGACACATATTAGACAATAACAAAATCCCACTGAAACTGTATAATTTCTAACTGTAATAAGCACTATGAAGGAAAAGTAAGAGGAGTAAAATGGAGATCTCACCCTGAGATTTGGAAGCTGAGAAAGGGCTGCTGCAAAGTGAATTTTAAGCTGACATCTTAAGGAAGAATGGAAGTTAGCTACATAGAGTATAGACTGGGGGAGAGGAACCATGAATAAGCTAAAAATATCTTATAAACAATACATGAGGGGCACCGGGGTGGCTCAGTCATTAAGCATCTGCCTTTGGCTCAGGTCATGATCCCAGGGTCCTGGGATCGAGCCCCACATTGGGCTCAGTTGGGAGTCTGCTTCTCCCTCTCCCACTCCCCCTGCTTGTGTTCCCTCTCTCACTGTGTCTCTCTCTGTCAAATAAATAAATCAAATCTTTAAAAAAATAAATAAAAAATAAATACATGAATATTGTAAGGAGAGTGGGTTCAAAATTAACAGCCTTTCTCAGGTCAAAAAACAAAAAACATTGTTATAATTGAAGTATAGCTGATACACAATGTTACACTAGTTTCAGGTGTACGACATAGCAATTCAACAAGTCTATACCTTATACTATGCTCACAAGTGTAGCTAGCATCTGTCACCATCCAACACTATTACAATACCACTGACTATATTCCCTTTGCTGTACCTTTCAACCCCGCGACTTATTCATTCTATAACTGGAAGCCTGTATTTCCACTCCCTTCACCCATTGTGCCCATCCCCTCACTTCCCTCCCCTCTGGCAACCATCAGTTTGTTCTCTTTTGGTCTCTTTCTGCTGTTTGTTTGAAAAAAACAATCAGTTTTTTTGTTTCAGAGAGAGAGTGAAGTGCGAGGCAGAGAGATAATCCTAAGCAGGTTCCACATCCAGTGTGGAGCCTGACATGGGGCTTGATCCCATGACCCTGAGATCATGACCTGAGCTGAAATCAAGAGTTGGACACTTAACCGACTGAGTCACCGAGGCACCCCGAAAAAACAATGTTTTTTAAAATATAGTGATTCTAGGGGCACCTGGGTGGCTCAGTCGTTGAGCGTCTGCCTTCGGCTTGGGTCGTTATTCCGGGGTCCTGGGATTGAGCCCCACATCGGGCTCCCTGCTCGGCGGGAAGCCTGCTTCTCCCTCCCCCACTCCCCCTGCTTGTGCTCCTGCTCTTGCTATTTCTCTCTGTGTCAAATAAATAAATAAAAATAAGATAAAAAAAATAAATTAAAAAAATAAAAATATAGTGATTCTAGTCCAATGACAACAAAATAAGATGAAATATACAAGAATAATGTACAACAAATATCTATGAAGAAATCTTTAAAATGGTAATAACAAAAAATTTAAAAGAATTGATAAAATGGAAGAAAAAATTTTTAGATAGGAAACTCTAGGATTATAAAGTCACCAAATGTTCTGGTGTTAGTCTAAAAATTCATGTTCTCAAAAATATCAAGAGTTTTAAAAATGAAACTAGACATGTTAATTCTGAAGTCATATAGAAAATTAAACATTTAAGAAAAGCCATAAAATTCTGAAAAACTATAGAGTTCTAGGATGGGACTAGCTCTACCACCTATTAAAAAAATACTGTAAAGTGACATTACCAGAAACAGTTTGGTATGGTGCATGAGTACAAGAACACTAGAAGAGACTGAAATAAGATGAGAACAGAGTATAAGATAAAGGTGGCACTTTATTTTTTTTTTTTAAGATTTTATTTATTTATTTGAGAGAGCGAGAGTGAGAGATTGAGCAAGGAGAGCAGCAGAGGAAGAGAAAAAAGCAGACTCCCCCACTGAGCAAGGAGCCCAACCTGGAGCTTAATCCCAGGATGCTGGGATCATGACCTGAACCGAAGGCAGATGCTTAATCAACTGAGCCACCTAGGTGCCCCAAGGTGGCACTTTAAAACAGAAGATCTGATGCATTATTCGATAAATGGTATTAGGATAACTGAGTAGATAATTAGGAAAAAACAGAGATGACTCTTAACCTCACCTCCTAAATCAAAAGAAATTCCAGGTTGATCAAAGATTGTAAGGAAAAAATAAAACGACAAAAGTTCAAAAATAAACCATATACATGAGCGCCATTAAAAAATAAGTCTTAAAGTTGACCACATAAAAATGAAAAATATAAATAGAAGAGACAATCACTTTTTCACTGTGCATCTTTTGTACAGTATGAACTTTCTGCCACTTTCATGTATCATAGACATAAATTAATGACTGAATAATTTTTAAAAATTGAAAGGGGCACAGGAGCAATTATTTCAGAGGGACTATGCTAAACGCAGGGAGATTTAAACAAGTTCAAGAATCTGAAAGAAGTTCAGTATGGCTGGTGTATGTTGGAAAAATGGTAAAAGGTAAGGTGGGCTCATGCAGCGCCTTGTGAGTTGTAAGATTCATCACATCATGAAAAACTAATGAAGGGTCTGAGCGGGGAGCAACTAGATATGGTTTACTTTTTCTAAGATGCATTTCTGCAATACAAAGATAAAATTGGAGGGGGGCAAAAGTTGAAAGATACAACCAGAAGCACGAAGAGTGGAAAAGCAAAGACCAGTAAGCAGCCACTGCAATTGTTTATGCAAGAACTGCTGACGATGGCTTCAGAGCAGGAGAGCAGATTCAAGACCTTTGGAAGTAAAACCAATGGGACTTGCTAACTGATTGGAATGGGAGATGGTGTCAGTGGAGGAAGATACCAAGAATAATTCCCTGATTTCTGGTATTAGGAACTGAATGAAAGTACATTTTCTGAGCTAAGAGAAACTAGAGGAGGGACAGGTTTTTTTTTGTTTTTGTTTTTGTTTTTAAAGATTTTATTTATTTATTTGAGAGAGAGAGAGAATGAGAGACAGAGAGCATGAGAGGGAGGAGGGTCAGAGGGAGAAGCAGACTCCCTGCCGAGCAGGGAGCCCGACGCGGGACTCGATCCCGGGACTCCAGGATCATGACCTGAGCCGAAGGCAGTCGCTTAACCAACTGAGCCACCCAGGCGCCCGAGGAGGGACAGGTTTTATGGAGAAGATCATGAGTTTAGTTTTGGACATGCTCAGTTTCAGATATTGCAGATGTGAGATGTCAGCAAATGCTGGTACACATGTAAGCTTGAAGCTAAGAGAGATGTGGACTAACCCAGAGACAGAGATGGATACAGAGAGACACATAGACGGAGGTCAAAGTTTGGGGAACATATATGAGATTATGTAAGGGCAGAGGGAAAAAGACAGGACCTGGACTAAGAAATTCTAGGATATACAAGTTAAAGAGAGAGAGAGGTGCTGGTACAGAATATTCACGGGTAGCTAGAGAAGTCACAAGAAAATCTAAGAATGTTGTCAGAAGGTGTTTCAAGAGGGCCATGGTAATGATATACCTTTAAGATGATCTCCGTATATACTAAGCATATAAATCTTAAACTTTCAAGCTGTGTGACTGAAACAGTTAACATATTCTTGGAAAAGGAGCTCCTGTTCAATTTAGAGAAGTTCCTTCCTCTTAATTTAATAATCTTGAAATATTCTTTATTATTATTTAATAGAGATTGAATGGAAATAGCCCTGGTGATTAGCAGACACATGAGAGATGTCTCATTATGAGAAAAATCCTTTGGTCCCACCACTTTTAGCTTACAAAACAAAACAAAACAAAAAACAAACAAGAAATGAACAAATGAAATACAACTAGTTTTTAATGATTATCATTTAATCACAATTCTGTCATGAAGTCTGTCTTAATATTTTCACCACAACTGTAATAATGGTAAAAAATGAATTCAAAAATGTAGTCAATGCTAGACTTTGACACTGTTACTTTGAATTCAGCTCAATTAATCTGTATTCCTTAACTACAAATCAAGGCACAGAAAACTGGCTTTTAACTACATTATCCTGTCATTAACTATGAGCATCCACTGGATAAACAGTATTTATTGGTTGCTGAACAAGATTTTAATTATGAAATTATTTTAAAGGCATGTGGTCTACATACGATGTTTCAAAAGAAAGGCGCAGATATGAAAATGGATTTAAAAATAGGATGTTGCATTTATTTCAGCATTTCACAGCTATACCCAACAAAAGAATCTCTTCTAATCATTCTTAAATAGTTATATGGCATCTGATTGAAATCTTGCTCTGACAAGATACCTCTCATTTTTTTTTTTTTTTAAGATTTCATTTATTTATTTGACAAAGAGAGACACAGCGAGAGAGGGAACACAAGCAAGGGGAGTGGGAGAGGGAGAAGCAGGCTTCCCACTGAGCAGGGAGCCCGATGCAGGGCTCGATCCCAGGACCCCGGGATCATGACCCGAGCTGAAGGCAGACGCTTAACGACTGAGCCACCCAGGAGCCCCTAACTCTCATTTTTAAATATTCTTAAAACACAGTGGTAATATTACTATTACCTTCCATGAACTGAACAGTATAATCCTTTTTGATGAGCACAGGATCACATTAAGTTTTTAGCAACTGCTCATATTAAGCTGGTGACCAAATGCAATGCATTACAGAACAATCTTACCAAACCTTTATTTTGCAACTGATCTTTGGAATTTAAGTAAGGAAATCATCTTGCAGAGCTTGACTTCATTCTAAAATGTGAAACTCATTTTGAATACAGATTCTCTCTGATTTTGTCATCTACAAAACTGAGAATACCTTTTATGATTTCTTCTAAGAAAGTTATTAATAGAAGTACTAAATAGGAACAGGTCAAGGACAGATCTAGAAAAATGCACTAGAGATCTCTGTGTCAGCCACCAGGCCATATACAAACACTTATCAACAGCTTTTTGCTATGTTTTTCAGCCATTAATATATGAAGGAGGAATCTGAAAAACAAAACAAAACAAACACACTTTCACATTTATGACTTCTTTATTTTTCTGTCCTCATATTCCACTGTAATAATTAAAAAGAGGTATCACAATCCCCATTTAACAAATGACAAAACTGCAGAATAAAGAAAATAGGTGACACACTGACTATCATGTCAGTTAGTCATGGAAGAATTCCACCCAGTGGAATCCACCGACAACTCAGTCATACTCAGGGCCAGAGGTTCCTAACTCTATAAACCAACATCCAAGCTCAGGACCCACATTTTCTGGCATCTCCGTAAGTCCTGTACCTGCCCACTTCTCCAAAACCAAAGTCTTAAGAGGATGATAATGTCTAAGATAAGGTAGAGTTAATTTTTTAAAACAGGTTTATAATTAGATACTTTTATTGAGTCCTGGAAAGGACTCCAGGACTCAATCCACCAAGGAAAACAAAACTTCAGAAAACATAAAAATTGTTTTAAGGTGGTCGTGATTCACATTTTGAAGCAAGCGATCACAGTTAATATTAACAGTAAAGAGACATGATATATCTCTTGATAGGATCACAGCAGAGCTTAAAATCTAGTCCTGAGGAATCAAAAGAATCCAAATTGAAGAGTATCTTATAGAAAACAAAAACAAAAAAAGCTCCATATTCTTCAAATTTTGAAAGACAAAGAAAGGCAGAGGAGCTGTTCCACACTAAAGGAGATAAAAGAGAGCAACTAAATGTGATTCTAGGATTAGATCCCTGGGAGGGTTACAAGGCAATTTTTTTTTTCTCTAGAAAGGAAATGAGTGGGGTAAATGACAAAATTTGAGTGTCTATAGATTAGACAATGTTAACTTCCTGGTTTTGATAAATGTTTTTGTTTTTAAGAAATAGACACTGAGGGCGCCTGGGTGGCTCAGCTGGTTAAGCGACTGCCTTCGGCTCAGGTCATGATCCTGGAGTCCCGGGATCGAGTCCCGCATCGGGCTCCCTGCTCAGCGGGGAGTCTGCTTCTCCCTCTGACCCTCCCCCCTCTCATGTGCTCTCTCTCTCTCAAATGAATAAATAAAATCTTTAAAAAAAAAAAAAAAAAGAAATAGACACTGAAGTACTTGGTGGTAAAAGTAAAGGTATAACATGTCCATAAATTCTCAAATGTTAAAAAAAAAGACACTACGCAAAAGTGGTAAAATTTTACCATTTTAGGACTCTAAGGGAAAGGTGAATGAGAAAACTACACTTTTTTGCAAATCTGCAATTTCAAGATAAAAGGTTTTAAAAATGAATACAGTATTAAAACATGAAAGTCATTTATTTTTTTAATATAAGAAAGAAAACAGAATCTTTTTGATATACTGAATAATATCCATTTTAGGATTATGACATTCAAATCTAGAGCACTAAAATGTCATTCTGACCTCTATACTTAAAACTTAGGACATCAAAGGGGCGCCTGGGTGGCTCAGTCGTTAAGCGTCTGCCTTCGGCTCAGGTCATGATCCCAGAGTCCTGGGATCGAGCCCCGCATCAGGCTCCCTGCTCCTCAGGAAGCCTGCTTCTCCCTCTCCCACTCCCCCTGCTTGTATTCCCTCTCGCTGTGTCTCTCTCTGTCAAATAAATAAATAAAATCTTAAAAACAAAACAAAACAAAAAACTTAGGACATCAGAAAAAACTAGAGCATGGGAAGTAAGCAAATGTGGTCTGGAGCTTTCCCATAAAAAACAGTCACTGTTACTTAAGAGTTGCATTTTCATAAAAAATAAAATCCCTTTAGTGCCTTCTCATATGAAAATGTCCAAGATTATGCAATGTATAGTACTGAAATGTTATTTGATATGGCTATGCTTTACCAAACTAAAGTATGAAAATGTTCTCTCCTAAAACAATACTTAAATCTGTAAAAGATCCCCAAAACCACAAGCAAAAGAGTGATGCTTTAAAAAGATCCCTGAGTCAGGCTTTCTAATAATGTATTTTGCAGAGCTCTGACAATAAAATTATATTCTCATAGCAACTTTTTATTAACTTCTTTTCTTTTTTATTTTAAAGATTTTATTTATTTATTTGACAGAGAGAGAGATAGCGAGAGCAGGAACACAAGCAGTGGGAGTAGGAGAGGGAGAAGCAGGCTTCCTGCGGAGCAGGGAGCCCGATGTGGGGCTTGATCCCAGGACCCTGTGATCATGACCCGAGCCAAAGGCAGAAACTTAATGACTGAGCCACCCAGGCGCCCCTTCTTAATTATTTATATGCTTCGCAAACTTTCAAAAAAAACTGAAATCACCAAGGAACAGATTAAACTTTTTGGACTATCTAGATTATTATGTGCATCCCTTTCCAATGTCTATTTAAAATTTTTTTTAGAAAAAGCTTGTTGATAAAATTCATTAGTAGATATAAAATACCAAGAAATTAAATTAATAATGACTGTTTAGAACCTACATGAAGAAAATGACAAAAATTTACCACTGGGCATAAAAGAAGCCTTGATTAAATGATTGATTTAAGCCTTAATTAAATGAAGAGACACCAGCATGGTTCTGGAGACAGGAAGACAAAATATTATAAAGGATGCCATGATCCTCCATAAGACTAGGAACATTAAGTTAAATTTCTACCCAGTTATGACATCTGGAACTGAAACAAAAGTCCAACTTTTTCTCTACATGACAGTCTTTAAATATATGAAGAAACTGTAAATCTCTTCTGATATTAAATATCTTTTCTTTCATTTTTCATCTTTCTAGATTCTCATCAATCTTATTACTCTCCTTTGTATATTCACACTGATTCAGCAATGTAACAAGGGCAGAGAGGAATATTTTCTCACTTAGAATTGCTGGGACATGGTGATGATAAAGAAGCAGACCAACTTTTAGTCAGTTTTATTACAGTTTTAAAATTCTTTACAGACACAATGCATTGCCAGAACTACTGGTATCATCCCACGCTTGGTTTACCACTGATTCTTCTTAAAATATGGCAACATAAGTGAACACATTCTTCTAGATGTGTTTTGTTTTGGGCAATGATGAGTAATTTATATACTATTAGTACAGCTTTAAATTATACATGTTCAAAAACTAAAATCAAAAGGGGGGCACCTGCGTGGCTCAGCTCAGTTGGTTAAACATCTACCTTTGGCTCAGGTCATGATCTCAGGGTCCTGAGACTGTCAGGAGCCTGAGCCCCGGGGTTGGGCTCCCTGCTCAGCGGGGAGTCTGTTCCTCTTTCTCCTCTGGCCCCTCCCCCCTCACTCTCTCTCAAATAAAATCTTTAAAAAAAAAAAACCCTAAAATCAAAAGGAAAAAATTCCCTCAAACTGAAAACCAAAAGAAATGATTTAACTGTACATTGAGTGATAAAACCACACAAAGATTTAAAAATTATAACAAATTATTTTAAAATATAGAATTGATCATATATATTCAGTGGCATATATTCTAACGACAGAGACAAAAAAATCACAAGCTTCATTCACTAAGACTTAGTAACAATATTACTATTATCTTGAAGCAATTACTTGTACATAGAGAGACATACAGGGAGGAATAAAGAGAATATATTAATGCAGTTCAAAGAATCGAATTAGAATTTATGTTAAGTAACCTTAAATCTGAATCAAAGCTAACAGTATGAACTATCTTTTTCCTTTTCAAGAATTTATATTTTACTAGTTTTGTCCACGGAAGAGATCTGAAAGAAATGACAGACTCCATAGCAATTAGCACCCCTATCACCCACCACCAAATTGTGGTCTCTAAATATCATTTAGATAGAAAGAAACCAGAGCTTCTTGAAACAATGGTGGTTTCTAGGTCTGAGACAGGAAATGTGCAAGATGAGCCTGACACGTTCTTTTGGCCTCAGAACAGGAAAGCAGGTTAACTATCAAAGAAGAAAAGCATCCTATCAAAAGACGACATAAGAGTTTCCCATCGGCCAAAGATGGCACACTCAGAAACCAAAAAAGATGACTCTGCAAGTGACTGAAACACACATAGTATTTATATAAAAAAATGAAGAATTCATAATAAAACAACTGAAAAACCAAAAACCAAAATGCTTTGTTTACGAGGACATCAATCACTCTTTCTGAAAATTAAATATTGAAGGAAAAGAAATAAGCATTAATCCTGTCTTTCCAAGCTAACCTACTCCGGAAGAAAGAATTCTACCTAAAAAATATGCGTGTGATATTCTAATTTAAAAATTTCCTGGGCGCCTAGCTGGCTCAGTCAGTAGAGTATGAGACTTTTGACCTCAGGGTCGTGAGTTTGAGCCCCACGTTGAGTGTAGAGAATTCTTGAAAACGAAATCTTTAAAAAAATTTTTCCTTTTGGCAGCCGGTAACGAAATGATTAATTCAATGAGAGATCATCAATGGATGAAACCATCACATGAAGGAACAATGGTGCAACTTTAGAAGGAAGGGATTAGGCTATCACCAACTGAATTGATTAATCTTAGTATCCCTGGGATAATTAGGCATTATGTGTTTCCTGATACTCTGCAATATGAAATACACAGGAATGTTTATGAAGAACTTTCGCCAAAAAGGTTGAATCTCAATGATCTATTCCCCAGAGTTAACTTTCAGTTTGCAGAAGAAATCAATGATAGCAAAAACAAATTAAAGGCACAGGAGAAGGCAAACAGATAAACCCAAAATGTGGGATATTCTATAAAACAACTAACTTTTTGTTGTCAAAGTTGTGAGTTAAAAAAAAAAAAGAAAAAGGAAGGAGGGGATACAGCTCTAGATCAGGGATCAGCAACCTTTTTCTAAAGAGCCAGATAGTAAATACTTTAGGTTTGTGGGCCATATGTCTCTCTTACAACTACTGAACTCTGTAAGTGCAAGAAAGCAGCTGTAGGCAAAATGCAAATAAATGGTCATTGCTGTGTTCTAATAAAACTTTATTTTAAAAATTCTGACCCTGCTCTAGATTGAAATAATCCTAAGAGACACGACTATTTAATGCGGTGTGAAGACCTCGTTTGGACCCTGATTTGAACTAACCAAAATAAACAGGTATTTTTAAATCAGGCACACTGTGAATATTGATTTGATATCAGATTAAGGAACTGTTAATTTGCTTGTGTGGACAAACTAATCAAACTGACACAAACAGGTAACAGGTGCTACAAACAAGAACTAAACACAAGGAGACTTCAACTGATCAGATAGGTAAAGAAAGTTTTCCCTATGAAAGTTAATGATTCAGCCAAGATTTATAGGATGAATAAAGATAAGCAGGAAAAGAATACAAGCAGAAGGAACAACATAGATTAAAGATCAGTGTTGACCTGGAGGGAGGGAGCAGTAAAAGGGGCCAGATTACAGAGGAGTTTGGTCTTTACCCTAAGAACAATGAGAAGCACAAGAAGGGTATTAAGCAGTTTCAGGATAAGATTTGCATTTTGATCAGTCTAGCTGCAGACTGATGAGCCAAGAGTTGGTAACGGACTTCACAGAAGTTACTGCAGTAGGGTAAGGGAACTAAGGCAATAAGGTAAAGGAGAGAAGTGGGCATATATGACAAAGTTATTCACAAGACTCTGAAGAATTGGCTATGGTAGGTGAGAGGAAGGGAGAAAGGGTCAAAAATGACTCCCAGGCGGGGCACCTGGGTGGCTCATTAGTTAAGCACCTGCCTTCAGCTCAGGTCATGATCCAGGGGTCCTGGGATCTGGGATCTGGGATCGAAGCCTGCATCTGGCTCCCTGCTCAGCGGGGAGTCTGCTTCTCCCTCTCTCTCTCCACCCCCTGCCCCCCCCATGCTCTCTCTATCTCTCTCTCTCTCTCAAATAAATAAATAAAATCTTAAAAAAAAAAAAAAGACCCCCAGGCTTCTGGCTTGCATAAAAGGTGATGTCATTCACTGAGACAGGGAACAGCACAGAGGATCAGCAAGGGCAAGGAAAGGGCAAGATTACAATTTCCATTCTAAATACACTGAGGTCTGCAATAACTCCGAGAAACTTGAAACCTGGTATCAGGTATATGAATGGACAAAAAGGTCTCAGAGGTCCAAGGATAGGTCTAGCCTGAAGACACATGTTTGGGAGTCATCTGTATACAGGCAGGAGTGGCTAAGATCACCGAGGTAAGGAGTAGAGAGAGTAGAAGGGAGTCTAGGAGCCAACATTTAATAGTGTCATAAAATCATTTTAAATCTAGATTGAGGAAGACAACCCTTTACAGAATTTTGAGGAGTGACCAAAAGCAAAAACAAAAAACAAAGAACACAAGAAGAAACTGTCTTAGTGAAGAGTAGTTAACAGTGTCAAACACAATTGAGAGGGCAAATAAAACAGAAAATGCCCACTGAATTTAGCAATATAAAGTCACTGATGAGCAACAGGGACCAATGTTAGAAACGTCAAAAAATACCATTCATTAAAACCCAACCCTGGGTATAAGACTTCCTATCTTTAATCCCATTGATTAGTTCATCCACATGCATTAAATATCATTAAGTTTCTAGGGGAGATTTTTACAAACCAAAAAATTCATAAAATAACACACAATTTTATACAGTATAAAACTTACAATACAATGTGGATATGTAATGACATCCAAGAAAATAAGCAGAGTAAAATCTGGGACGAATGTCAGGAAAGTACAAAACAGTGGTGGAAGCATAGCCCTTGAATCATTTAACTCCTTGGCAGCAGAAGTCATTTTTCCTGGAGCTAAATCTATTGCTAGCAATGAAGATCCCGGGAATCTCTAGTATGAAGGATTAACAGACTGGCCCAAGCGCTGGAAAATACATTGAAAGGAACAATCTAGTACTAGCTCAAAGGGGATGAAATGACCTAATACCCCACTGCCAGATCTAGAAAATAATAAAGACTGTAACAATAAAAAAGGACCTCTTTAACAATATAACATAACAATATAACATTACAATATAAACTTCTTTTCTATGATTTGTATCTCAGTTGCTAAAGAAATCAAAATAAGAAAAACCCTTAGATTTGTGTAACAAACATTTTCATCAATTAGAATGTACACAATCATTGACATTTGAAATTTAATCAAATTCTCTGATTTAAAAAATCTTCCAATAAGATCTTTCATCCTAAGCTAGCTACTTATTTTGGGATATACATGCATCAAAAAGACCTAAAATGTAAACATGTGTAGGAGCTTAAAAGATAACCAAATATTTTAGATAGCAATTTCATAACATTTTTGTCAAATTACTTGCTTCTTGTTTCTAAAATATTTGTTATAATCACATATAAATTTGGTAGTATCTATAGAACTAATCATATTTTCCTTTAGGGACAAACTTTATTTCCAAGAATGTTTCTGAGAACTTCAAATTGTCATTGAAGACTTGATCACAGTTCACTTAATAAAATCTCCTCCTCCTCTTTATAGAAAACGAAGTAGTTAAAGGCATTGATCTTCATATACTACCAAAGTAAAGGAGACAAGGCACTTGAAAATAATTTTAAGTTTTGTTAACAGATCATATGTACCAGATATCTAAATATTAGACTAAGTAGATGGACACTTACATGGTACTCATTAAGTATACCACTGTCCCTTGTTTTAAAGATGATGTGACAATCTATATTTACAAGTGTGGATAAACAGATCCGCTTATTACCAGCATTCCCTCCTACAGGGCATATGTACACAAAAAATGTCTTTGACTTTGGACAAAGCAACTATTTAAAAAGAATGTTGTTGTGGCTTTCCATTACAGACATTTGCTCTGCAAATGCCCAATAAGGCCATGCAGCAATGTACAGCTGGCTGGGTTCCCAGCAATGCACAATTATGCTATATGGCTTGAAGTTGTATTTCCATGTGTTAATAGCATGCTGCTGTCTGCTCTACTTGTGGTCTAATAAGCAGGTCTAAAAATCTACAAACACAGACATTCATTCCAAGTTCCCTGCTAACATTTTCATGACCTTAGAGTTAGGAGGAGGGGAACACTGATGGACATTTCATAAGGAAGGAAAATTTTTACTTGATAAGAATTTCTTGACTGGATTTGTTTACAATTATATTTTATTTTTATTTTATTTTTAAAGAATTTATTTTTTTGACAGAGAGAGGGAGACAGCAAGAGAGGGAACACAGCAGGGGGAGAGGGAGAGGGAGAAGCAGGCTTCCCGCTGAGCAGGGAGCCCGATGCGGGCCTCGATCCCAGGACCCTGGGATCATGACCTGAGCCAAAGGCAGACGCTTATCGACTGAGCCACCCAGGCGCCCCTACAACTATATTTTAAAAGAAGCATTTCAATATGTTATTGTGCTCCTCCTTGTGCCAAGGGAAGTGGTGGATTGACACGGCACACATTAAAATGAAGACTCCCACAGACGCCAAATTGGTTCCAGTGGGGGTGGAGTTGATTGAAGGGGGAAAAAAAAGCACACGCTCATTACAGAATTAACTATCAAAGAACTCAGCCTGAAAGTTAAAAATTATCTTTATACCTCATCTGGAGACGTGTTCAAAAATTAAAAGACGTGTTCTTAAAAATCTGGACTTTGGGGGACATTAACGATGACTATATACTAGATTCCAAAGTGTTGCTGAGTCCACACACATCTGTCTACACTGAGTAATTTGGGGTATAAACACTAAGAATGTAATGGAAAGACTGGGTTCACAAATAAATAGCTATAAAATAGCATATTTAGCACATTTTATGACCATCAAAAAGCTTGCTCACTTCTAAAGTCATTATATTTTACAAACTCCCTCTTGACAAAAAGGCATGAAAGGATTTATAGCCATTGTAAAATTCTCCTGAACAATCTGAGTTCTGAGTCTTGATTTTTCAATATACATGCCATAAGTATTAGATCAGTGGAGTTAGATAATCTGGAGCCATGAAAAAAGCCCAATTCTGCTGAGACTGATTAAATATTTATGTCACATCCTTTCTGTAGCAGAGCAGGAAAAACTACACACAAGATAAAGTGCTCTACAATCAGAAGAGTTGAAAATCTATTAAGGTCATTAAAAATCTGAACAAGTCTTCTTATATGGAAGTTATGCTAATAACTCATCATCAGGAGACCATCTCAGAGTCATTTTTCAGCTGTGGTCATGGATGTACGTCGAAACAGCCATACTCCCTCACCCTTTCACCCACATGGGTGTGGTGACACACACTAAAGCCACGTCTGTGAGCTGGCAGCAAAGATTCCAGGTGCTGTTACAGGAATGTGGTAATCATGGAATTGAAGCTCACTGGCCTAGGTGGATGGAGATGAAAAGCCCAGTGTTGGTCTCACTAGCTCAAGTTCTCATCAGCCTAACTATAGTACTAGCCTGACTGCCACAGTAACTGATGGACACACCAGGACACCTCTTCCTGGGGGGAAGGACAGGCCACACCTTCTTTTGCCTCTAGGCCTTTGCACCTGCTGACAACTATCTGGATGACCCCCTCCTCCTCCATTCTCTAAGTGTGACTCTTCCGGAAGCTTTCCCTGATTGCTTCAGGGACATCTAGTGCTGTCCCTTCTAGATTCCCATTGTGCCTAGCACTTACTGCCAATATACAACTTAACAAAATGCATATAACTGTCTTTATTATCTGTTTCCCCTTTCAACCCATAACCTCTTTGAGGGAAGATCCTGAATTTTTACTCTTCTTTCCCTAGTACCCAGCACAATGGCTGGTATTAAGAAAGCACAATATTTATTAATTCACTAGAGAAAAACGGACAAAAATTAATGTTCCATATCCAATGATCCACAAGATACCTGGTTTTGGGAAGTTTTTAATGCATTTATGCTACACTGACAATCACACTTCAGGCTGGGCTGGGAGAGTCATAACCATAAACATAAAATTACATCCTTCCTTAGGGGTGAGCAAAGGCCTATAAATCACTGGGAATAGGAACTTACACAATAATTTTTCTCTAAGGCCTAAGTTTCTCTAAGCTGCTAATTTTTTTTTAAATCTTAAAAGAAATCCAGGATTTGTCTACTTTTCAGAAGTGCAAAAGATCTTAAAAGATCTTAATCACCTCTACTCACCAACCAAAGACTTTTCTTTCCATGGAATAGAGAACTGGAATGGCCATCCTGAAATAGTTCTGAAGACCTTATTAGCTATCACTTTATTCGTTATATGAATCACTTATTTTGGATCAAAATTAGCAACAATCTGCCAACCCTAAGAACTATATGCCTTAGAAAGTTCGTATCTTTTTTAAGACAAAAGTTGTAACTGCTGGATACAGGAAATGGGCAAGATGGGATGAAAGAAATCAAAAAGAAAGGGGGGAAAAGTTTATTGTAGGAAAAACAAACAAAAGAAAACAATAGACCAAAGTGCTTTTTTGGTGACTACTCACAGAAGGAGAAAATAGGGTACAAAGAAGACCTATATCTTGTGGAAGGGACATCAGTGCTTGTTTATCTAGCATCTGAATTAACAATTTGTTCTTTGACTCTCCTCATCTCTACTTGATATGTAATCTATAAGAAAATTAATGTCACCCATCAAGCAGTTTATAATCTAGCTGAAGATTCAAGATATAAACATACTAAAAATTAAACGACAAGAAACCACCTAAGACACGTCCCAACTGCATATATTTACTAAGTGGCAAAATAAATCTAGGACAACAAGAGGTGTAAGAACAGAAAAAGAAGAGATCATAAAGAATTAAGTATGAGAAGAAAAATATTGAGTAGGTATCATGGATTGAACTGTATCAGGCCAAAAGACATGTGAAAGTCCCAACCCCCAGGAGCTCAGGCCCTCACCTTCTCTAGAGATGGGGTTATCACACATACTTAATTAAAATGAGGTTATTCTGGCGCAGGGTGGGCGCTTGGTCCAATATGACTGGCATCCTTGGGAGAAGAAACAAGAACACACGGGGAGAAGATGACCATGTGACAAAGGAAGCAGAGACTGGAGCAATGCACCCACAAGCCAAGGATGCCAAGGATTACCAGCAAACACCAGAAGCTAGACGAGGAAAGGAAGGGTTCTCCCTGACGGGTTTCAGGGGAAGTGTGGCCCTGCTGACATCCCGATTTGGGACATATGCCCCCCATAACTGTGAGACAATAAATTTCTGTTATTTTCAGCTCCTGGTCTGTGGTCATTTGTTATAGCCCCAGGAAACGAATAGTGGGAAACATATGTCCATTCCATTGGAAATGACACAGCGATGATGAGGTGAAGCCATCACAACCCCTTCCCCGTGGGCCAAGGGGGAGTGGACTAGACGATAAGGAGACAGGGGCTTAACAGCGGAGGTGGGCACAGCAGCCGCAGGGAGGCCTTTCCACACACTTTCTGCTTCAATTTCATCATCACTTAAAATGGAGGGCTCCAAACCGGAAGAAGACGGAAAGGTCACCCAGCAGTTCTCAAGCACTTCCTGTGACCAGGATACTGACAGCTGCCCTCCCCTCGCAGCGAGGGCTCTACCCGCTCTTTCTTGCCACTCTAGGGAGATGTTTCAGGGTTAACTTTAGACCCACTCTCATTTATACTACAAAAGAAACAATGACCTCAACATCAGAAACAAATTACCTTCAAGTTACCCCAGACCTTAAAGATGACTTCTCCCGACCCACCAATTCAAGAGGCTCCGCGGTCATGTCACCTCATCCAGTCTTCATTTTCATTGTTCTCAAAGCCCCTAGTGCGTTTATTCACTTGCCTATTATCTGTGTTCCTACTCAGCAACCCCCAAAATGTCTAGTCTACAGGGCAGGGAGGGAGAAGGAGAGTCAATTAATTACAGCACAGCATAATATTAAAGATGTCACGAGTCCACGGCAGCAGGCGGGTGCATGGCAGTGGGGAGGGGGAGACAGGAAAAAAGGATCTCAGAGGACATGACACCTAGGTTAAGACCTGAGAGATGAACGTGAGAAAGAAACAAAAATATCATCTCTGACCTAGTGCTACTCATGAAGAACAGTATTAGAACAGAGCAGAATCAGAAGCAGATTTTTCAAAAAGGCTCCCAAACTTTGATTCAAGCCCCAGATTTTAAGTCTTCTTGATGTCTTCTTAAAGTCCTTCAGGGGTGCCTGGGTGGCTCAGTTGGTTAAGCGACTGCCTTCGGCTCAGGTCATGGTCCCGGGGTCCTGGGATCGAGTCCCGCATCGGGCTCCCTGCTCTGCGGGAAGCCTGCTTCTCCCTCCCCCACTCCCCCTGCTTGTGTTCCCTCTCTCGCTGTGTCTCTCTCTGTCAAATAAATAAATAAAATCTTTAAAAAAAAAAAAAAAAGTCCTTCAGTATTTTCCAAGAACATGTAATATAACTTAGAACATAAATAAAGGAACAAAGGGCCCTGTGTTTTCTAAAATGGCCAGAATTACACGAGGTATATCAAAATCTGCTACACAAATTTCATTCTCCAGAAAGGAGAGCAATTTTTCCTTCACACTTCAACTGTGTATAGGTGCTGACTTATTTTAATCCGAGTGATGCTGGCTGCTTTCAGCATAATTTTTCACTTAAAAAATGCTTTGATGCTTATAATCTATCATTTCAACATTAAATTGATTTATAAAGGTAAAAATGTGGCTTTAATAATTTGCAGTTGTGGCTTCTGTGTTTCAGATGGTAACCATCTCAAGGCAGACCACCACCAGAGCAGAAATCTGGAGGAGAATGGCAGGGGGAAGGGACAGGATGCTCATGTCTCCTTCGAGTTATAATGCTGAAGCTCAGAGGTGCAACCAGAGAGCGGAATGTTTCACAGTGTCCCTGTACATATGATTAAGTCAACCTCTCAAGAAAGGGGGCAGAGAGTTCAAACGTTTGATGATTTTGTTATTTTTTTTTAATTAAATTTCTCTTTTGCCCATCATTAATTCTTACAGGTGGTAAATAAGAAGGACACTGTTGGTGAGAGACTCATCTCCATAAATTCCTTTAAAAAAAAAAAAATCAACTGCTGGTGTGCTGCCAGATTCAATGGAGAAAGGATAATCTTTTTGACAAATGTTGCTGGACTAATTATAGATCCGAGTGCAAAAATATGAACGTTAATTCATACTTTGTACCATATACAAAAATTAACTCAAAATGAATTACAGACTTAATCCTAAGACTTGTAACTATAAAACTTCCAGAAAACAAAGGAGAAAGATTTTGTGGCCCTGGGTTAGGCAGAAGAGATCTTAAGTAGATACCAGAAGCATAATTTGTAAAAGAAAAAACTGAAAATTTGGACTTCATCAAAATAAAATAATTCCTGCTCTTTGAAGGATGTTGTGAAGAGAAAAGACAAGCCATGACTGGTAGATACAGCTTTACAAAACACACACCTGTAAAAGGACTTGTATTCAAAATAGATAAAGCATTCTCGGTGGGGGGATGGGTGGAACAGGGGATGGGGATCAAGGAGGGCACTTGTCATGACGAGCACCGGGAGATGGATGGAAGTGCGACATCACTATATTGTACACCTGAAACTCATATTACACTGTATGCTAACTCTACTGGAATTAAAATTAAAAACAAATAAATAACACCAAAAACCAAACAAGCAAAAAAACAAAAAAGAACTCTCAAAAGTCAAACATAAAAACCCCAAACAACCCAATATAAAAAGGACAAAAAGTATGAACAGACAATTCATGGATGGCAAAAGAGCTCAAGAAAAGATGCTCAACATTACTGGTCATTAGGGAAATGCAAATTAAAAGCATAAGATATGATTACATATCTCTTAGAATGACTTTTACAAAAAGACAATGCTAATTGTTGGTGAGGATGTGGAGTAACTGGAACTTTCTTACACTGCTAGTAGGAATGCAAAATAGTACAGTCACTCTGGAAAAGAGTTTGGCAGTTTCTTATAAAGTTAACCATACACGTGCCATTAACCAAAAACACCATTCCTAAGCATTTATCCAGCAGAAATCAAAACTTACATTCCCCCCAAATTCTCTACACAAATATTTATGGCAGCTTCATCATAACTGCCTCAAAAGGAAAACAGCCCAAATGTCTTTCAACTGATAAATAAACTGTGGGTATCCTTACATTGGAATACTACTCAGTAATCAAAAAAGGAATGATACAACAACATGGATAAATCTCCAGACTCAAAAGACTATATTCTGTACGATTTCATGTATAGGACAATCTGGAAAAGAAAGAACTATAGGAGGAGAATGGGGTTCAGGTGGCTGGCAGGGTGGGGCTACAGAACCGCACAGGGAATCTTTGGGGAGAGGAGCCTTTTCTTCATCTTTTTAAAAAATTTTTTTATTAACATATAATGTATTATTTGTTTCAGGGGTACAGGTCTGTGATTCATCAGTCTTACACAATTCACAGCGCTCACCACAGCACATACCCTCCCCAATGTCCATCACCCAGCCACCCCATCCCTCCCACCCCCTTCCCCTCCAGCAACCCTCAGTTTGTTTCCGAGATTAAGAGTCTCTTATGGTCCTTTTCTTCATCTTGACTGTGGTGGCAGATGTACGACTGTATGTGTTTGTCAACTCAAAGAACGGTACACTAAGAAAGGGAAATTTTCTGTGTACCATAGAACAGGTTATTTAATTGTCCTAAAGAAATAGTAACAATCACCTATGGTGAAACTTTAGCCTGTGCGAGCCAAATATACCAACTGCATTCAAGGGATGAAGAAAATCAGGTTAAGGATCCCAAGCTCAGCCCTATATACCCTGCTGAAGCCGACCATGTGTCTTAGTAAAAACCATTACTACTAAGCCCTTTATAATCTCTGTACACTTTTTTTTTTAAAGATTTTATTTATTTATTTGAGAGAGAGAATGAGAGAGAGCACATGAGAAGGGGGAGGGTCAGAGGGAGAAGCAGACTCCCTGCCGAGCAGGGAGCCCGATGCGGGACTCGATCCAGGGACTCCAGGATCATGACCTGAGCCGAAGGCAGTCGCTTAACCAACTGAGCCACCCAGGCGCCCAATCTCTGTACACTTTTGAAGTTTCTTATTCCATGCCATCATCAAAAGTTCCTTTCTATTCTCAAGACAGTACTACTATCAGACATCTGGGAACAAAACCAAGTGTTTCGTGCAATGACAGAAACTTAACAACTCAGCAAAAAATGAACTATATACTCAAGTTTGATAGGTTATCGAGAAAAGCTTACCACACCCAAAGTACTACACTGCAATGGCTCTTCCCACATCAATCTGTGTATTGGCCCAAAACAAACAAAAGGCTTATTAGAGAAGAATTATTTCTAGAGGTCTTAATGGAAGTCAGAGGAAATAGTCAATGAAACACTAACTATTTAATTCAAAACACTCAGTATACTTGGTTGGTAGCCTGAGACATATGCCTTATAATTAATAAAACAGACTTTCTCCATAAGAATCTGTTAACAGATAAAACTCTACAGAAGGCAGAGAACAGAAGAGAATAAATAATAGAACCAATTAGAAAAAATCTATATGTAGAAATAAAACAGAAAATGTTTCCACATTACAAATATATAAGAAAATGCACAGCCTTTAATCAAATGGACCCATTATTTATTATTTTTAAAAAATGACTTCATCATGACACTAAAATACTATTATTCTACTGTACGATGTCCACCTTTTAGATGGATATAATACTTGAGAATAAGACATCGCCTTTTGAGAAGTTTGAAAACCTTAAGATCAACCTCATTATTCCATCATTTAGAGAAATATTTTCTAATTTTCCCGAGTTATTTATGCATGTTGCTAAAGACGTACACATGTATTTAAAGCAATGGCGCCCTTTCTTCACACGCAATCTGACATGAAAGTGGAATATTTAAAAGAGATCCTAGCAGAGGAAAACTGCTCTGGGAGCAGCAGGGGCCCAAGGATGATAAGAAATCTACAGGAGAACAAAACACAAAGTGCAAAGCCATAATCGCCCGATCTTGGACGTGGGAGGGACCTTACTTAATTTTCCAACAGTCTCTTCTGTGGTGCTTCTGAAGCTAAGTAGCCAGTGTTGAATGGCCTCAGTCATGTTAGTCCTTTCCCCGGGGAAGCTGAAACACAGGCCAGAGCTACTGTTCTATGTGAGATCCTGAAATGCACAAACTAGCTACTGCCCCCCTTCTGGTTATTAGCAACCGCATGCCCGCTTGGCACAACAGAGCAGGGCGAGGCAGATCTATTTGTGTCTGGTTCCTCTAAACCAGTGACCCCTCTAGATCCAACTCTGATAACACAGCCACTCAAATACCTCAGGCTGTACCAGCACAACTAGAGCTGAAAGATTACCAGAAGAACCTTACTCAAAGTTTACAGACTGCAAAGCTAACGAGTCTGCCTTGAAGATGCCCACCTTCAACAAAAATTGATAGCGCCCGATCTGATTTTAATTCTGCTAACGGGAAAAGTAACAGAGGTGGCAGACCAGAAAACTTCAGACGCAAACAGTCATTGATATAAGATAAAAAAATTCTTCTGTAGTTAACAGGCAGTTCTACTTCTCAAAATTCTTCTTCCTTGCCAGCCCAATGATGTTTTTAGTTACATGTGTGATTTTGCTTTCCCCTACCTTTACCTGCTGAAATGTTATTCACCCTTTAAGGTCTTGATTAAATTTATCCTAGGTTAGAATTATCCCTTCCTTCTATGTACCTATGGCATTTTGTACAACTTCTCACTTTCAGCCTTATATTACAGTTGGCCACACAGAAATTCTACTGGATTGAAACAGAATTCATTCCTAAACTGTATTTTCACCTTTCTTTAGGAAGAGAAGATACTTCGATGTTGTAGGAATTAAGGACCCATATAATGCAAAAATGGATGGACTGGTCATATACCGTGTTTCTAGTTGGAATTCAAATATAATACCCAACAGTAAACTTTTTTTTTTTTAAAGATTTATTTATTTATTTGAGAGAGCGAGAATGAGAGAGAGAGCAAGAGTACATGAGAGGGGGGAGGGTTAGAGAGAGAAGCAGGCTCCTCACCGAGCAGGGAGCCGGATGCGGGACTCGATCCAGGGACTCCAGGATCATGACCTGAGCCGAAGGCAGTCGCTTAAGCAACTGAGCCACCCAGGCGCCCCCCAACAGTAAACTTTTAACAAAACAGTTGGATTAAAACAAAAATCCACTGTAGCTTTACAAAATTGCTTATCTTACTCCAAATGTCACACAAGTAGCAACATTTTTATTCATTCCAAAAACATTTACTAAAACTCACTCTGTAAAAACACTGTGCCAGGTACACAAGAGTAGAAAATAAACCAAGGCTAGATTAAGTCGAGCAACACTGCATATTCAAGGGTTTCTCTGCAGTCTGCCCCTAAGGGCCTTTAGCTTCCCAGAAAGCCATGCTGCCCCACTCCCACAGTCCAGTGGTTGTGCTATTGTAATCCCCTCTAGTTTCTTGTTTTCCAGTGATTAGAAAAATGCACTTGGTGGGGGAGGGGCTGCTGTCTGTCTTCCAGCGATCCATTTCTCTACTAACAGACTTTTAGCGAGCACATGCTGCAGTAAATAAAAACTACATTTCTCAGCTTCCACTGCTGCTAAATGTGGTCACATAACTAAGTTCTGGCTTACCAGACATTAAGTATTTCATGGCAGCTTCTGGGTATCTTCCTTAAGAGTCACCTGGTGCCTTGTCTTGCTTCTTACTCTTTGTCCCCTCCTCTTATCCTGTGGCTTGAACTCAGATGCTGACTGGGACCGTAACAACAAAGATCAGACCCTAAGGATGGTGGAGGCATACCAAAAGGAATTTCCCCAAAGATGTCCATGCCCTAATCCCTGGATCCAATGAACGATACAAGTCAAAAGCGAATAGGCAGATGTATTTAAGAACACAGATCTTAAAATAGAGAGATAATCCTGAACTATTCCAGATGTATACAATCTAATCATATGAGCCCTTTAAAGCATAGAACTCCCTTTGGCTAGAGTCAGATGTGGCAAAAGGATAAATCAGAGTGATTCCAAGCATGAGAATCACTGGATGTGCCACTGGGCTTTAAGATGTAGGAATCCATGTGCAAGGACCAGAGAGAGGCTTCTAGAAGCTAAGGGAAGTCCCCAGCTGAGTGCCAGAAAGGTAAAGGGGACCTCATTTCCACAATCACAAGGAACTGAATTCTGCCAGCAACCTGGAATCTAGAAGGAGATTTTTCCCAGAGCCTTCTGATAATAGCCCAGCAGGGCCAACAACTTGGTTTCAGCCTTGTGAAACCTGCAGCAGACACCAGTTGAGCCTCATCATGACTTCTGACCTACAGAACTATGGGATAATACATTTATATTGCTTTAGGCAGTTTAGTTGGTGATGATTTGTTTTAGCAGCTAAAGGAAACTAGTACTCACTGGAGCAGAACCTCCATCAGACCTCGAAGGCATGCTTTGGACTTCTACTGGGAGAAAAATAAAACTCTTTCTTCTTTAAACTACTAGGATTGTCAGTTTTTTCAATTATTCACAGTTTAACCTAAATTTGGTACTCATGATGAAATCCTTTTAATATAGCACATTATCATTACCAACATCTAAAGAATAACAGAGGCAAAAGTGAAATACTATTCCAAGCTGTGAAAACTTTATATACATATACATGTAATGATAATAATTAGCTTTTAAAAAGACTATTTTCACTTTTGCAGTTGCAACAGAGAGATTGTTACATAACACTTAGCATGTGTCCCAATTTTAAGAAAGTCTTAAAAAAATGGCATAAGTTTGCATCACTACCAGTGTCTAGACCAGTCAGGATTAGTAATTACTTACTGGATACAATAAGGTCAGTATACATCAGCAAAATAGATGCAAATGGTTTGGAAGGAACGAAAAGCATAATTTCAAGCAAGCACTACATGTCACTGTGGAAGAAAAAAACAGTTAAGGCTTAAAAAATGCCTAAAATCTTTCAATTATTATAAAATATTCCATGTCATGATTTCATTATAAAAACATACTATAAAATCCTCACACCAAATTTTTTTCTTCATAAGGAATCAAAGACTTCTGCAGACAACATTTGTTTAAGCTAATTCAATCTTTATTTTAACATGAAACATTTGATTCCTAGACATATAAGGAATGCAACACTTGTGTCAAATATTTGGTAATTTAGTTAAACATTTTTGGTTTTGTTCTGGAATGTTTTACTTACATTTCAGGTGTTGCTTTTGGATAAACTAAAAACTAAAACCTTTTTTAACGCCTATCAAAAAGGACTTAAGTTCTCCCTTTACGTGAGGGTGGTCTGTGAAATATCCATTAATACATAAATGAAAAAAATAAACAGCCATTCTCAGTCATGTTATTTGTATTTTAGAACTACTTCAATTTGATCAAGTATACCCAGTTTTAAGAAAACCAGTATGTGGAAAGAAGAAATGGCTTTATAAATGGTGAGACCCAGGAAGTGAAATGGAAATGAATTCTAAGAACTAATAAGAATGAATAAGAAGCAAAAATAAAGTCTTTTAAAAATAATAATGTAAGTAGGTGGGAAAAAGTGAACTGACCACCCCAAAAAGCAACTGCTGAGGGCCGGGCCTCTGAGGTGGTGGATGAACGCAGCTGTAGCCCCATGTCCACCCAGTGGGGTCAGATCAGTCCAATCAGGTCTCCTTTTTGTTAATATCACTTAGCAAGGTGAACCAAGGAATCAGCGGTCAGCCATTTGACCTTGCTTTCCTCAGGAAGACTCGGAAACAATTTTCCCTGCTACTTCATGAAACACAAGACAAACCTGAGATTTGGGAGCAGTAGCACTAGCTTCGTCTCCTTGCAGAGAATTCTCCTGCAGGGGCTCACTTGGGACATCCTCACGCTAAATTTTATCAAGCAAGTTATCCATAAGAGTCTTCTATTGTGAGCCCAGGGATCACTTTAGGGGACAGCACCAAAAGGACAAGTTACAAACAAATGCCTGTGAGCGGTTTTGAGGCTCGTGAATATGGAACAGTAATAGCCAGTCAGAATCAAGTCTACCATTTTTCCCAAGCTCTATATTTAGAGAAAAGGAGGGTTCTCTAATACTTAAATATGCTAAACACTGTTCTAAATGGTTTCCATATTGTTACTGAATCCTCACCATAATGCTACAAAATAGGAGCTATTATTTCCCACATTTTATTTAACTTGCCCAAGATCACACAGCTAGCATGAGGCAGAGGTGGGTCTCACTCCAGGGTATAATATTGCCCACTTTCATACAATGCCTCTCATACATGCACAAGAATTTTCTTTCCAGAGCTGTATGTGTATATATGTGCAAACAACTGAAATGTCCAAATACATGGCATTCTTTATTTTATTGGATAAATCAATGATATTTCAAAGCCATGTTATAAAACTCTCCCACCAAAGGTGACATACATATGAAAATTCTTTAAAAAATATATATGCTATAGCCTGTTTTTTTTTTTTTTGAAAACATATACATACGTATGAATAGAAAATTATCTGGAGTGTTATATATTAAGGCATTAGTCTAAGGATTACTCAGAAGTGGGAACTATGGTTGTCTTCAAGCCTGTCTGTATTTTTGTAATAAGTCTGTGTTGCTTTTTTTTCCTAAAGGTAGGTTCCATGCTCAATGCGGGGCTTGAACTCACAACCCTGAGATCAAGACCTGAGCTGAGATCAAGAGTCAGACACGTAATGGACTGAACCACCCAGGCACCCCAAATCTCTGTGTTGCTTTTTTTTAACCGAACTATTATTTTTGCTTAATCATTTATTCTACAAGTATTATTATGTGCCAGGCACTGTTACAGGTACTTGGGATACATTCATGAGGACAAAGATTCCTGTCCCTCTGGGGCTTACGTGGTAAGAAAAGAGAAACAGAAGCACTGGAAAGTCTTGCTTTGCTCTCACCCCCATACCCATTTTAATCAGTTTCTTGTGTATCCTTCCAGATTTTTTCCATGTAAATAAGAACAGATACAAATATATATTATTTATCCTGACTTAGAATCATGCACTACGCATACTGTTCCATGCCTTATTTTCTTCACTTGTCTCAGAGAGCCTTCCGTTAGCACTCTTACTGTGTTCTGTAGCGGCACATCGTCTACTCTGTCGGTGTAGCACATTTGTTTAAGTAAGTCTCTACTGGGCGCCTGGGCGGCTCAGTCGTTAAGCGTCTGCCTTCGGCTCAGGTCATGATCCCGGGGTCCTGGGATCGAGCCCCGCATCGGGCTCCCTGCTCTGCGGGAAGCCTGCTTCTCCCTCTCCCGCTCTCCCTGCTTGGGTTCCCTCCCTCACTGTGTCTCTCTCTGTCAAATAAATAAATAAAATCTTTAAAAATAACTAAGTCTCAAGTACTTACTGAGTTGCTACTAACCTTTTGCTATGATTAAAAAATACTGCCCAAATAAACTTGTACACTATCACTTTGCACAAATACAGGTCTGCCTGCTGGATCAAAGAATAATATATTTGGAATTTGGATAGACACTACCACACAGTTCTTCAAAGGAGTGCTACCAATTTATACTTCCACAGGCACGGTTTGAGAGTGTCTGTATATAACTGCACAAGCAGATTTTTCTAATCCAATAGGTGAAAAATGTAATCTCAGGGAAGTTTTAAATTGCACTTTTCTCATTAGAGTGAAACTGAGCATTTTAAATATATTTAAGGGTTATCGGATTCTCTTTCGTAGAACTTAAAAAATCCTAATTTTTGTGAATACGTGATCTTTAGGCAAATTGGTTAGTACCTTCAGGGTGTCTAGAGGCAGCTATGGGCCTGGCTTAAATTCAATTAGGTATTATTTTTTCCTCTTTCGAGAAAATGTCAGGAAAGTGAATAGCCAGGATTAGACTATGTGGATAGTAATTGTGTCTTATTAGTTCCTCTATGCCTAGCACAGGGCCTGGTGCACCCTAGGCGTCCAATAAAACATTTGCAAAAAAAAAAAAAGGCACCAAAAAAACAGTATTTTCTTTGGAAGTTTACAGCACAACAGCACCACCAAGGGGAGCTTTAGCTAAAGCATCCCCCCCATCAAATTTCCTGCCGCCAGATCTCTAAGCCACAGCAAACACATAATCAAATTGCAGACAGTAAGACTTCTGTATAAACGCTACTTCCAAACCATCTCTGAGTTCCACCCTCCAGATTTAATGTTGCCCCTTCACCTCCTTTTACAGGACTTCTGGGGCTGCCACTGTCAGAGCAAGCATGCGGCCAGTCACACTGCCACAGGGTAACACTGCCCTACATTTTCTCAGTCCAAAGGCAAGATCAGGCCAATATCAACCACTCAGTGACCAGCAAGTGCAGCAACATGAGCATTCACAGGGCAGGAACTCTGCCCACTTGTTATAAGGAAAGACACCGTTACTGGTAAGTGGGCATTTCCTTCTGAACAAAAGAAACTGATCACAGGCAAAACTCAAAGGGAGAGAACTTCTACGTCAAATGTAGATTAAGGAAACAAAAAAGAAAAAATGCAAAGATAGCATTTGAATGGATTCAGCTGAATTTTCTATTTTGAAGAGAAATCCAGACATTGATCTTAAGCCTAGAATTTAAGAATGAAAGAAGTCATTCATTTTCCCAGCCACACTGGGGAATAATTTATGACAGTCCTGTGACAGGTAGTATTCAAAGATGGCTACAAAGGAACCAAGCCTCCCCGTGTTTATGTCCTTTTGTGGTCACATCCTTTTGAATCCGGGCTGGTCCCGTGACCTGCTTTTGACAGGTAAAATGTGGTAAAAGTGATTTTCTGGGATATGTGGGCTAGGTAAGTTTCTGTCACTCTTGGGACCCTTCCTTTTTTTCCTTTAATATAATTATAGTTGACATAAATATTGTATTTCTTCCAGGTACACAACACAGTGATTTGATATCTATGGGACGTTTCCTCTTAGGAATTTGTGAGAAGACCAAGCTTGCTTGGAAAAGAAAGAGCAGCTCTAGTCAACATCTCGCCAGACCTCCCAGCTAACTCCCATCAACTGCCAGTCATGAGACTGGGCCACACTGGACATCCAACCCAGCGGCTGTCTAACTACAACTGTAGTAAGAGACTTCAAGCGAGTATCACTCAGCTAAGCAAATCAATCCACAGCACTGTGAGACAGAATTATAAATCGTTGTTTCAAGCAACTAAGTTTTGGAGTGGGTTTGTTTCACAGCCATAAACAACCAGAACATATTTTATAGCCACATCCAGGCAAGATGAGCAACAAACTTATCAGACAATTTAGTACAGTAATATTCCCAGCTTCTGACTTTTAAAGAGACCAGGCCCTCTTACGGGGAATAAACATGATTTATATATTCTGTGTATCCCCTTTCCCTCCCAACCCCTTCATAACTATGTTCTCAATAAATATTTATTAAATGGAAGCATGAATAATATAAACATAGCTAACTATTGATTACATTGATGGAAGGAAGGGTATAACTAATTCAGAAAGACTAGATATTCAAAAGTATATACAATGAACTCTGTAATACAGACACGTTCATATTCACTATCTCTACCTCATCCTCTGAAAGGGTATTAGAGCAATGGTTCTTAATCTCAGAGCCCCTTTAGACTCCTAAAAAAATTATCGAGGACCCAAAAACTTTGTGTCAAGGTTATACCTATAAGCATTAGCTACAGTAAAAATCAAAAATGAGAAATATAAGAAATACTTAATCCATTTAAATCTAATAACACATTACATGTTAACATAAATAACATTTAATAAAAAAAATAACTCCTTTTGAAAACAAAACAAAATGTCTGAAGAGTAATATTACTTTCTATTTCTGCAAAATCTTTCTACTGTCTGGCTTAACAGAAAACAGATCCTCATTCCTGCTTCTTAAGTCAATCTTGTTTTAGTTGAAGCATATTAAGAAAATGCAGTCTTAGAATATATGTACTTAGAAAAGGGAGGGTTTTTTTTTTTAGATTTTATTTATTTGAGAGAGAGAAAGAGAGTGCGTGAGCACGAGTAGGGGGAGGGGCAGAGGGAGAGGGACAAGCAGACTCCATGCTGAGCAGGGAGCCTGACCCGGGGCTCCATCCCGGACCCTGAGATCATGACCTGAGCCAAAGGCAGACGCTTAACAAACTAAGCCATCCAGGCACTCCAGGAGGACTGTTTTATTTTATTTATTTATTTTGAAAGATTTTATTTATTTATTTGACAGAAAGAGACACAGCAAGAGAGGGAACACAAGCAGGGCAACTGGGAGAGGGAGAAGCAGGCTTCCCGCCGAGCAGGGAACCTGATGCGGGGCTCGATCCTAGGACCCTGGGATCATGACCTGAGCCGAAGGCAGACGCTTAACGACTGAGCCACCCAGGCGCCCCAGGAGGACTATTTTAGTCTCCTTTCCAAAATTGTTGATATTCTTAGATACTATAATAAAATTCAAGTGGTAGTTTCTTAAAGATTAGTTAAAATATGGAATCAGAAACAGTAACAGAAGATTTTTTGAGTCTTTTGCATTAAGGACTATTTAAGGTCTATTTTGTACGTTCAATGAATCTTTTCACCCATGCTTAATTTTGTAACTTCATGCTTTGGTCATCTGAAAAATACTGGTTTGCTGAGTTATACAGATCTTACTTTAAATGTTGATCCATTTCATCACACAACAGCCCAAATTCCCACACATCATCATCTTCGATCTCATCACAAAAGTCTTTAATTATTGGGAAGCTGTCAAACCTGTGGTGCCAATGTGAGTTTTTAAAAATTCTAATTTTGGGGCGCCTGGGTGGCTCAGTTGGTTAAGTGACTGCCTTCGGCTCAGGTCATGATCCTGGAGTCCCAGGATCGAGTCCCGCATCGGGCTCCCTGCTCTGTAGGGAGTCTGCTTCTCCCTCTGACCCTCCTCCCTCTCATGCTCTCTCTCATTCTCTCTCTCTCAAATAAATAAATAAAATCTTTAAAAAAAAAAATTCTAATTTTTTGCTTGGAAGTTCCAATTTTATCATTGGCAATTAAGACTAGCGGTTGTTTTCTCTAAAGTGACAGGCTCATTTTATTCATTTTTACGAAAATGTCTGCCAAGTCTAAACAACCAGACCATCACTCATTCTTTAACATAAAAATGATATCTTGTCGCAAAAGTGGCTAGTTTAGTTCACAACACAGTCATAAACACACTTTCCTCAAGACAACCACAGCAGCTCAATATGTGGTAGAAGAGCTTTATGTGAACCGGTTTTATCACACAAAATATCTCAAAGACATGTATCCAAAGGTCAAGATTTATCACAACTAATCATTTTTACTATGTGACCAAGGACATTAAGTAAAAGTGGCTTTCCCCCCTTTCACTGCAAGTGTGTGGTTGTAGAAAATACAGTGAGTACTGGTACAATTCAGTGCCACTGCCCTGACTTCTGTTTTACCCCAATTTTGCTTTTACAATACTGTTCAAAATGTCAAAACAGTGGAAATGCCAAATGCACCTTATTACAGAAATAGCTCAGGGCGCCTGGGTGGCTCAGTTGGTTAAGCGACCGCCTTCGGCTCAGGTCATGATCCTGGAGTCCCGGGATCGAGTCCCGCATCGGGCTCCCCGCTCGGCAGGGAGTCTGCTTCTCCCTCTGACCCTCCCCCCTCTCATGTGCTCTCTGTCTCTCTCATTCTCTCTGTCTCAAATAAAAAAAAAAAAAATCTTTAAAAAAAAAAAAAAGAAGAAATAGCTCAGACCCCAGGGAACCTGTGTGGTCTGTGGAACACACCTTGAGAACCTCTGAATTGGTGTGAGCCAAGAAAGACGACTACGGAAACTCTACACAGTGGACATTTGACTCTTTGCTAACAGAGAATCTGAGTTTTATGTGGTTGACACCTGTTTCTCCTTTCCAGTACTTGTCAATGCCAGGTTGGCCATAAAGAGAACACACACTTCTGGGCTAAGGTCACACCTGGATTCCAATTTCAGCTCCATCACACCAGGTAGGAGAGTGTGGTGACTCACATGAGTCGCCAATGACTGGCAACATCTGACATGTGGCAGACATACAGAAAATATTTGGTAAATGATTAAACAATCCCCAAATACTTACACTTATTTTAAAACAATCACAATCATGTTATAAAATATTCTGTGAAGAACCAGGATACGTTTAGAATCTCAGTGACTGAGTGATTCTAAGTGAGAAATTTAGAATGATGTATTAAGGTACCATTATTATGTTAAGTAAATAATGTACAATGTTCTTATGCTTCAATATGATCTTCATGTTTGACTAATAAAGGTAAGAAAACAGACATGTTTTAGAAGGAAAAACAGCACTAATAGCCATGTCATATTGGGTTCCTACAGATGTTCATCTTAATTTGTGGTCCTCAAACCCAGAAAGCCCCTCAGATCTTTTTCAAGCAGGGTTCCTAAGAAAGTGTAATTTCATCAGCAATTAACTCCTCTCCTATGTGGTTAGAAAGGTTTTGGCTATGTGCCATCCTTGGGGAAAACTGTCACTCATCTTGTCCTCCACAGAAGATTCTCTCACGGAACCCCAAGCGACCAAGCCTGCGAGATGACATGAGCTGTCTGAGACCCCACAATTCAGCCTCAAATCTTCTTAGCTGCTACTAAAAGACTGGCAATGGTTTCTTAAAAACAACAAGGGGATCGCATGCTTCGAAAGGCTGAAAGCAACTCGCCCAAGGCAGGATGTAATAATAAATGTCTTGTACACAGATTATTCACATGCTTTTAGTTTAAAACTTCCTTTATAAGAAGCACTTGGCAGTGGAAGGTGGTATAGTACTGCGGATGGAAGACAGATGAAGGCTTAAATCCCAACATTGTCACTGCCCAGCAAGGTGATCTTAGATAAATTACTTCTCTGAGACTTAATTTCTTCTCTATAAAATGGAAATAGCAACACCCATATCATCAGATAACACAAACAACATTGTATAGGGCCCAGTATGTAGCGTATGGCAGAAAGCAACTGCACAAAAGCCCAAAAGTGGTAGTCCATATGGCATGCTGTTTCTACCTCACGTATCGCCAGGAGATTTTAACTCTTTCAATCCAATTAAAGAGTCAGGATATCATCATTCAAATACCTACTGCTGTCTGTCTTCTAACCAGGAAGATTAAGCACTCGGTGATTGCTATTCATAAAGTGCTTCACATATAATAACTCATTTATTCCTCCCGACAGCTCTGGGAGGATATGCCCACTTGTAGAAGAGGAAACTGAGGCGTTTTAAACAAATGAACCACTGTGACTGCTCGGAGCATTCGTTAATGTCTGCGACAGGGTGTACTTCCTTACCTTCCCAGCAGCCAGCTTTTCTCACCTCTCTTTTCCTCCCTCCCAGAAGGCAGTCTCTCCTCCCTTGCGTGGCTCCGTCCCTGCTCCATCGGATTCTGCATGCCCTTCCACTGGACACGTGAGTCATTCTCAATCTCTGAAACTTCCGTTTCCTCCTACTTCTCCTATTCACACAACCCTTACTTTTTTGTCGTGGGAAAGGTGCTTTTTACAAAAAGTCCGTGAAGCATGTGCAATTCATCAAAAGGAAAATGCTTTCTAAGTCACTTTATTTCTCTTATCTGGCCTTAGCATTTTATAACATATCGGGTATCACAGTTATGTTAAAAAAAAAAAAAAAAGGAGAGAGAGAGAGAATACATGAGCATAAAAACATGCCTTTTTTCTCTCTTTTGTTCTGAGAAGAACACTAGGCAAGGAGCTGGGAGATGTGCTTTCTACGTCTGTCTCTGCCACAGCGTTCACTTGGACCAGTCACATAATAAATCGAGGTTTCAATATTTCCATGTGTAAAATGTGCAAACTTATCTTGGATGTTCTTTAAAGGTCTTTCCAAACCTAGAATTTTGTGATGTGTGTTTAAAACCAAGATATTCTGCTTATGTCAAAGCCACCCAGAAACAAGGCTTTAAGGGCTGTACTAATGTCATAGACACCTGAGCAGGAGATTCATTACAACACATGACAAAGCCAAGACTGGTAAGACCATTCAATCCTGTACTACTTCTCTAACATACATAAATCCAATGCATTAGCAAGTGACATATGAAACCTAAAGTAGTATCAACTAGCTACCCGCGTGACAGTGACAGGTTTTTCCAACTGGCAACAGAAAGGCATAACTAGGTAAAGACTGTAGGGACATAATTTCCCATAGGCCACTCGAGGTTCTACACATCTCAAAAGCAGAGGCATCGACAGCCTTGTGCTCTGGACTCTCTTTCCATGGATGTCTGTAGAGTGAACAGATGTGCAAGGTGGAGACAGCGTCTCCCTCTAGAGTAGAGGGCAGTTTGTTTGCTATCAAATACATTAAAGATGTCTCCATGCAAAAGTTGGGCAGGTTTACGTGAAACCTATAATAAAAGATCGGGGTTTCCTAAGCTCCGGGTCCCTCTTCTGTAATGCAACCCACTGCATGTACAGATGTCACCTGACCTTTGTCACCTTGCTCTGTAGGCACAGGGAACCACACAAGAAAATGATACGCTGGCTCCTCCCATTGCTGTGGTTAATAGGCTGTCCTTTGTTTCTGACCCAAGAATACGGAGTCTCTACCAGGACCCATGAAACTGTGGAATCTAATTTGTTAGATTGTAAGTTGGGTAAAAATCTCAGATCCTTTATTGCAGATAGGAATCAGGGCTTCATAATTCATGGCTAAAGGACAAAGCATGAACTCGCCCCATTACCTCTACAATATGACTACAACATTCTATAAAGCTCTATGCAACTTATTTCAATGTTTAATTTCCCATGTGACAATCCTGCTCATAAAAGTCTGTACTTACGATAAAAATTCAGATAAATGTATGACATGCTACTTTAAAAAGTTGATATTTTGAATGTGCCAGCAGTCTAAACTGAAATTAAACCAATTATGAAGTTTTCACATGTCCCATCAAGTCTACTGAGACACTCTTACTGTAAAATACTAGCAATCTCTGAACAGTTAGAAATTTTCTATTGGAAACAGAGATTTTCAACTGGGAGCTAAGTGCTCTCAATGTAACTTCTAAAGAAAAGGCTAAACTAAAACGCAAACCATGTCAGATTTTAGTTTAGTTACTTTCAAAGTACCACTAACTGTAGGAAGGGCAGGAAGCCAGATTTTCAAGGCAAAACATTTTTCCTTCCTTTCTTGGCTACTGTTACACCAAAATCAAACATGGATCGGCAAAGTGCAAAGCAATGGAGAAGCTTGAAGCTCTTTATTGCCTAAGCATTAGGCCAAAACTAGTTAATTTTATCTTTTAAAATAAATCATGTAAGTTTAATAGAAGTACTTACACTGCAAAACTATTGCTCAGAACTCCTACTAATCTAAAATAAAACATATTCTTAAGAACGCTCTATATTCAGTGAAGTTTTCATTTAGTGAAATATTTGGGAAATACAGGCAATGTGATGATTCTTTGGGCAAGGGTTCAGAATCCAGGAATATTAACAGAGAGCAAGAAATTTTTTTGTAGAGATGTTATCCAGATTTATTTTTAGATTAAAATTATTTTAAAAATGTCATAATACTGTAATAGAAAAAAGAGCTGTTAAAGACTTTGCAAGCCTCTGATAACTCTCACAGCACTCACATGAAGTGTACATACGCTAATTTTAGAGATGGAAAACAGAACTCACCAGGATTTCGGAACAGAACTGAACTACTTGTTATAACCCTTAATATCATATAATTCCTTCCCTAAAGAAATAATTTCCTGACTACAATGATATCAGATAATGATATCACTGAGCTAAAGATTTGAAAAATAAAACCAATATGAGTATAACAATTTCTAGACATTAGTCTGAAATTATAATGTAGGATACCTCAAAGAGAACTTCAGCAGTGGTAGGCACACAGCAAAAGCTTGATAAGTACTTACTGAATTAAAAATAAATTCTAATGTCAAGGATTAGGTGGAAGAAAAATACTAGAGTTACAGGTGGAAAGACACAGTTCTTGTCTTCTTTTCCACGTTCACCTCCCAGGATGATATCCGCAGGCCATGTTCTGCAGGACCTCAACACATCCATACCTTTCTCAACTAGCAAGCTTAAGAAGGAAAAGAAAAAAAAAAAAAAAGACTTTCCACAGTCTTTGCAACTGTAACTCTATGTATTTAGCTATATTATTGGAAGGAAGTTGAGATGAGGGGTGAAAGTGGCAAATGGAATGATCAACAAGGGCTTGGTCACCTTGGACGGCAGAGAACCATCTATTTAAGAAAACCCTCAGCAGCTTGGATACGTGATCCCACGGTAGTTGAATTACCCTCAGAGATGACGCTTTGTGGGTCTTGCTTTGCCAGTGCTGTGGAAGGAACATGGGCTTTTAATCTGGAACATTCAGCAGTTGTGTAGCACCAGCATCCTAATCTATGTAAGCCTCCAGTCTTTTCCTAGTCTTAAATATAACAAAAAAGAAACAAGTGGTGAGATACTGAAGGTGATAGGTATGAATTTATCATTAAATGGACCTTATTTTAAAAGTAAGACAGTAGTCCTGAAATATCATAACCAAGAGAAATAACCAGAGAGGCTACTGTATTATATATGAGTATTTTATGTTGTGTAATATAAATTAATCCTAATAACAAACAGACCGTTTGCTTTTTAATATTCTCTTGTATGTTTTCAGTTCAATGTATTGTTTGGTTCAGAAAAAAAAAAAATCAATCCATGACAACTTAATTCAGTGGGGAAAGTAGTGAGGAAGCCTGACATGGTAAGGTAATACGAGAAAGTATTACTAAAAGCAAATTGTCTATTTTTCTTTGATTCCATGAGCCATTCTGAAAGATCTTTATTTGTCCAAAATAGAGTTAAATAACCTATCTGGCTTTTTGCGGTCTTCAAAAGAATGCTGGGTGATGATAATGCCTATTGTTACATATGCAGAGCAGAACAAGAAAGCTTACACAAACTGACAACTTGGGGTTGGTAAGACAGGAGGAGAATTTGCATGAGTCTATGTTCATTACTGGTGGCTGTAAATGGTAAAAAAAAAAAAAAAAAAAAGGTGAAAGCATAAATCGTGGATTGAAGAATTTTTAAATTCTCAAATTACATGATCAGATTTTACCAAAACAAACCCTCCCTTTGTACTACTATTAAAAAAAAAGTCATAATTAAAAATCTAACCTATGTTTTGTATTATTTTATTGTCAAGAGGTTTGAAAGAACAGAACACTTTCGACACTCTGTATAATCATCAACTTCCCTAGCTCCAAGCAGCAGCAGGTATGTGCAAAATGCAGCCCGAGACCAACCCACTTACAAAAAGTCTCAGAATGATGGCTGCCAGAACTAAGCTTAAAATCTCAGATGCCAGGGGTGCCTGGGTGGCTCAGTTGGTTAAGCGTCTGCCTTCGGCTCAGGTCATGATCTCAAGGTCCTGGGATCGAGCCCCACATCGGGTTCCCTGCTGGGCAGGGAGTCTGCTTCTCCCTCTCCCTCTGCCTCTCCCCTCTGCTGCTCTCTGTCAAATAAATAAAATCTTAAAAAAAAAAAAAAATCTCAGGTGTCAGCCCACCTTCTAAGAATCAGTCACTAAGTACTTATTAAAAGTCTACGGTGTGCTTATTAAGAGCTGACCTCTGTAAAGGAATGCAAAGAAGTATAGCACAAATCTTTTCTTTCCAGTAATTACTACTCTGCTTAAGCAACAAGACTTGCAACTTCAGGCTAGGCCCATGTGTCACAAGTATCTATACTGGTCAGGTCAAGACATTCAAGTTCTCTCTCTCCTACACGAACCTCTGGGAGAAGCCCATTTTCCAACAGCTAACTTTCTCCTTTCCTGGCCCCTTGCCCCTGCCCTTGGCCTGGAAACTGACTGTGACCCAAGACTTCTATGAAGCAATAAATAGGGCCAGTCGGGTTCTTCCTCTTTGTAATCTGAATAGGGAAACACAAAGCAACGGTGTTAGCAGCAGCTAGGTGTAAAGTGAAAAGGCCCAGGAGCTATGGGGGGGGGGGGGGGCCGCGGCGTATGGCATGGTGGGAGGTTGGCCATTACAGGTTTAAGGTAAAACGTTAACAGAGGAGCAGGAAGCTGGTGGAGAAAGCTCTATAGAAGGAAGAGGGGATACCAGGACGTGCCTCACTTTTTTTCCAGGTCCAGACTACATTTTATTCTGACACAGAAGTGTAGCTGTGAAAGAGCAGGGAACTGCAATGGTTCAATGAGGTCAGCGCAGCAGGTACCCGCCAAGTAGTAATGGAAAACTAAGTGCAAATGGCAGGACCCCGATTATTTATCGTAAGGCAGGCTTCCTCAGCTTTGGCACTACTGACATTCTGGGCAGGTAACTCTTTGTTATTCTGTGTATTATAGGATATCCCTGGCCTCTACCCACTAGATGTCAGCAGCAACCTCTTCCCCAGTTGCAGCAACCCCCCCAAAACCCCAACCAAACCAACCAAAAAACCCCACAAAACAACGAAAAGACAAAACCTTATTCCAGACATTGCCAAATGTCCCCTAGGGACAAAATTCCCCACACTGAGAGCCGCTGCTCTAAAGAGGTTGAACTGTAACCTGTGACAAAGGGAAGCACAGAGTAACATTACCAGGTATGAAATGGAAGCAGCAGTGCCGAGGCCTACCGTGGCAGGACAAGTAAGGAGGCAACGGATCAGGCCGGCTACTGCTACGGCATGGGTGAAGATGGTGGACATGCAAACCAAGGCAGGAGTAGTGGAGACAGAACACGGAGCATGAACGAATGCAAGTTTCAACGGCAGAGTTAGACAAAACTTTTCGAGGGCACAACTGGATATAGCATTTAAAGGAAAGGGAGAAATGATGGTGAATTACTGGTAGGGTTCTGGCTTGGTAATTTAGGTGGCTGGGTGAGGGCTATTCCACTATTAACCAGGACAGGGAATTTATTTATTTATTTATTTTTAAAGATTTTATGTATTTATTTGACAGAGACAGACGCAGTGAGAGAGGGAACACAAGCAGTGGGAGTGGGAGAGGGAGAAGCAGGCTTCCCGCTGAGCAGGGAGCCCGATGTGGGACTCGATCGCAGGACCCTGGGATCATGACCTGAGCCGAAGGCAGACGCTTAACGACTGAGCCACACCCAGGCGCCCCAGGACAGGGAATTTAAAAGGAAGAGCAGGTTTTTGTTTTAAAGATTTTATTTATTTATTTGACGAGAGAGACACAGCGAGAGAGGGAACACAAGCAGGAGGAGTGGGACAGGGAGAAGCAGGCTTCCCGCGGAACAGGGAGCCCGATGCGGGGCTCGATCCCAGGACCCCGGGATCATGACCTGAGCTGAAGGCAGACGCTTAACCACCTGAGCCACCCAGGCGCCCCAGGAAGAGCAGGTTTGAAAATGAGTTGTTTTATACTTAATCACAGTTTGAGGTAAGTGTGGGCTATCCAGGTAGTGAAGTTAGTAGAGTTAGTGTTCAGCCAGTCAACACGTACATAGAGTGCACATTACGTGCCAGGCCCTTTACAAATATTAACTCACTTAACCCTCACCACATCCACTGAGAGAACAACTACTGTCCCCTCATCTTACCACGGGGACGCAGCTACATAGAGAAGTTAAGTAACTTCTCCAAGGTTCCACGGTTGGTAAGTTTTGGAGGTGGGATTCCCCAACTCAGAGTCTGTGCTCTTAACCATCAAACTGTACTGCCTGCCTCAGGAAAAAGGGGGACATCAGGACTGTGAATGTAAATTTGAATGGTTTTCTGTACACAAGTGCATGGTAGGTGAAGTTACAGGCATATATGTGAACTCCTAGGGAAAATGAGCAAAGAGAGAAGGAAAAAACCAACGTAGCATGAAATCCTGAAGGAAAGTTATGTGTTAAGGCAAAGGAGAAGGCGAATTGGGAGGAAAGAGCCAGTCGGGGAGATGGGAGGGGCAGTAGAGAAAGTACTAAGGGCAGGAAGTAAGTAATGATGTTTTTGTAACCCCTCACAATCCCTTGCATATACTCTTTACAAATATTTTTAATTAAGTATAATCCCAAATAATGATATCAAATATCCATACTTATAGATATTCAAAAGACTTTATAGTTGAACAAAACTCAAATCATACATGCTTATGAGATTTTTCTAGAATACCAAGAGTTTATAGAAGATACATGGTCACTGAATATGAAACAATAGCAAAGACACCATATGAAATCATTCCTTACACTTATGTCCAGCTAAGGCGGCTTGTAGAAGCTTTATTCACACCCTACTTCACAGCAATGTAACATGTTACTCTAGTTTGCATTTTGTTGAAGATCACAGGAAATACTGGCTCTTCTCAGTTTTGCAACTGACAGATACAGAACTGTGCGGTCTCTTCCTAAAGCAGGATTTAGAAAATGTGTATATGAAACTGATTACTTCTCACTTGAAGGAGTTACTGGAGCATCTGGTGAATCTTGAGCTGTACTGCTATAATAATCTGTGTATCTAAACAGTTTTTGTTAGGCATTCCTTATCATACTTTACAATCCTATACCCTAAACACAAACATTTAGTAGAAAATGAGTTTCCTCAAGATTAAAAAAAAAAAAATTGGCCCCCATTTCCAATTCAAAGCAAGTGTTTTCTACAGGGATAAATCTTGATTTCCAGGTCTGAACTCAAAGTGTTTTCCAACCTTTAGCGTGCATACACTAACGCGTTTCTAACAGGGGCTCTCTCCTCTCTTGGACGGTGAAGATGTCTGGTCCACACGGGCTGCTCAGATGCGGCCCCTGAACCAGGAGCGCTGGCAGCACTCAGAAACTTGTCAGAACTGCCCGGCCCTCCGGGTGACAAACGAGGCATACTAACATCATCTGCTGAGACTGATGAAGCCAGAAACTTGAAACTTTCAACTATTTCTTTTAAAATCCATTTACAACTCATTCATACACAGTTTCCTTTCTGTTACTGAAGATCAGACCTTCTTTTCTCTCAACTCCTTCCATTATTCTAAACTGTGCATCTAATAGTTAAGCACCTTCCACAAGGTGGCCCCAGCTTTCCTTCCAAGCTTTCTCCTCTAATCCCTATACAGGTCCACAACATGCCAGTTGAATGGGACTGGTTATTTTCTAAATAGAATGCCCTTTATCACACTCCCTCCCGTTCTGTTTTGTTGTGGTTGGTGCTTTTCCTCATCAGGCCAATTTTGAGAGACATCTCTCTCTACTCACTTTGCCTGATTTCTCAGGAAGAGGTGATCTCACCGTTCTCTGAACCAACACTCACCCTCACCTGAGGAGTTTTTCTCTCACTCTAGTACTTACTACATTCTGCTGTATACATGTATGTTCTTGTCTTATCTCAGCTACTGAAGTAGAAGCTACTTGAGGGTAGGAATTTTTACAACTAATCTGGATATACCTTGCAGTGTGTAACACAGCAGTTCCTCACTAATACAATGCTAAATAAAACTCCATTAACATCAAGTAAAGCGGTATTCCTTATTGATGATAAACCTGACCTAAATATTCCTAAATCACAACTCTAAATTCTGTTTATTTGTCCAAATACAATTGGTTTTCTGCTTTACTCATCACAGATAGAAAATTGGGCACCGTGCTTTGCTTTTCAACTCTTAGAAAATTTTTATTTAATCTTGCTTCACACATGTTATCAGAACTTAAATTGTAAACCAGTAATTTGCCAATCTCATACTGAACAGGCCAAATGTTGGTGTATCCGCTGAGGAAAATGAATCCTGTACTGAAACCTTCATCAAGCCATTATGAAGCTTCACATACACACAAAAATAGACTGCAAAATAGCACAGTATCATTAAATCTCTCTCATTAAATCTCTGAACTACAGCATAGTAACAAAAATTAATATTTAGAAAATAAAGACTCTTCAGAACACCGGGAAGAATCGGGAGTTATGAGGAGATACTATGTGTGCTTTAAGTCATCACGTTAGTGTTGGTACAAAGTTAGTCAAATAGACAATCACTCGAGTACAAACCCAAAAAGTAATCCAATATAGTATTAATACCAGACCTAAATAAAACAGTGATTCGCTGGAAATAGCCTCTGCTAAATTCTGAGGATAAATATAGAGACCAAGAACATAAGTTAATGCTGAGTAACTGTTAAAGATGAGGCCAGGTCAATAAGCATCTCTAACCAATGGATGGAAAGTGAGATCAAGAGTTTAAAAGTGACATGGACTTACGATCAGCTCCAATGACTGCAACACAAGACCTAATCATCAGAACTGCAGTGCTCCAAAAACAAGACCCAAAAGAAACAATCTGACTTCACTGACTTATAAATGTTCTACTTGAGAGCCACTACGACAATCTACCTAAAGACCAAAAAGTACCCACACATGTTAAAAAAAAAACAAAAACAAAAAAAACCCCCTGCAAACGATATTCCTTCATCATTTGTTAATAGGTTTCCTACCCTTAAAGAGCATATCTTTGGCAAAGGGTGGAGAAGGGACAGGAATGAGCTTCTGGTGATGTTGTGGCAGGCAGAGTAATGGTTACCCCCAAAATATCCATCTCCCAACCCTCCAAACCTGTGGATGTGTTGCTTTATATCGCAAAAGGGACCCTGCAGTTTGATTCAGCCATGGACCCTGAGATGGGGAGACGAGCCTGGGTTACCCGGAGAGGGCCAAGGCAATCACAAGGATCCTCAACGTGGAAGAGGGAACCAGATGAGGAGGTCAGAGAGATGAGATGTGAGGAGGACTCAACAGCTCACTGCTGCTGGCTCTGCCAGCAGAGGAAGGGGCTGCGAGCCAAGGAAGGCTGAAGCTTCTAGCAGCTGGAAAAGGCAAGGAAAAGGTTCTCCTCTAGAGCCTCCAGAAAGGAATGCAGGCCTATGGCACCTGGATTGTAGTCTGTGTGGAACTTTTAATCTACAGACTGTATAATAAATTTGGGTTGTTTTAAGACACTAATTTGTAGTAATTTGTTACGACAGTAATAGGAAAGTAATTAATAGTAAACTGCTATGAAAAGAAGTCTCTAAAACAAACACAGCTACCCTCTCTTAAAAGTGTAATGTGATGCTCTGCAAATACGTGAAGATTTAGTTTGCGTTACTAAGAAATATACCTGCTCCTCTGTAAAATGCTAAGACACAAAGTCTAAAATTAGATTTTATGAAAAGACGGAAAAGTAAATCCAATTAACTTTGATCAAGAAGTTGGATTAGAAAACACAGCAGGACAAGGTATTTTTAACTAAATAAGAAGGTGATAAATATTAAGCAGGAAAATTTGATATTCTTTGTGCATAACGTTAAAAAGGGACCACCACAGTACCCATGCCACTGGGGCAGCCAAAAGGCAAAATGTGGTATTTCTCTTAAAGCTCCTATTTACCTGATGATCCTCTGGGCAGCATACTGATGGAGAGAACGGAACTGTGCCGACATGTTTGCTAAAGCAGCCAGACAGTTGGTGTGAAGGTACTTGTCCTGTAAGGTAACAGAAGGGTGAAAACAGACCGAGTCTTCTCTACATATGAAGCAAGGTTAACTGGAAGCAAATGTAAGCTCAACTGTCACTGATTTTTAGAAAGTTCAGGTCCACGATCCCTTTTCTCTAATTCGAAAATCCTGAAAATTCTGTTTTTTTACCACATATTTGGAAGTTACATCTGGTGCAAAAGATTATGCTGCTATTTGTGGTCTTCATTATCCCTGTCCTGGTGGATATCGGAAGTATTTCACTGCAGAAATATTAATGTTAAATTACAGTGTGCTGCTCCAGAACCTCACGGTTCCATAGACTGTATAGCATGTATACCACAATCAACTTTCCAAAATCAACAAATTCTCCATTCTTAAACATGTCTGACTCCTAGAGCTTCAGATAAAAGCTAAAAGATTGTGCACATGTATCCACATTAGCCCCCTGAGGGAAATAACTGAAAACAGTGTAGTAAACTTGACCACTTCTCTGAGCTATGAATTCTGTATATTGCTTCTCTATTGAGCGGAACTGAAATTTGCTCCCAGATACTGCAAATACAATCCAGCTAAAATTTTCCTTTTACTCTTTAAAGTATTCGTTCTACTTTTCTTATCCATTTGAATTCGTATTTCCTTGTGCTCATATCTTCACACACTTCGTTGTTGCTGCTTTTAGCAGGCAAATCAGTTTTACTGATCTAGCAAAGACAGACATCTTTTATCTAAATATGCCCCACTGCCCATTTTGTTTCATGTAAAATATCTTTAATCCACACAATCTATTAAATATTAAGAAACAGACACTATACACATTACTCTAGGATCACGTATTTCAGTGACTATATGCACATCTGATATATTTTCTTTTACTGTATTACATGAACATGTTAATACTCTAAATATGGAGATTGCTTTAAACTACAGGCCTGATTGTACTATATGCATAAAGATAAAAAAAAAAAAAAACAGCTATAGAATACTTACTCTTGTCCTCGTCATGTTGTACTGAATGGTTCTTATTACAACCAGTATCAGAAGACTCCCCAGTGAAATTTCAGTTAAAACCCGCTCTGAATACCAAGTAATATTTTTTAATATCTGTAATGGGGAAGAAAAATTTAAGTAAATATGACTGCTTTAGGGAAAAAAGGATTATCCATGTCTTCAATCTCTGATAAGCCATGGCTTTGCTCTGAAGGTGAGTTAAACAGTATAAAAGTGAATTGTGAGACTTTGAAGATAGCAAAACAGGTGCTAAGGTGTTCACTTCTTTTTCCTCCTTCCTTCTTAACTAGAAAAGAAAAGAGATCTGGAAAACATTAGTACACAAAAAGGAGATATATTTGAAAGACGGACGGCACAAAGGCAAGACAAAAAAATAGGAAAAAGTGAAAATAGGAAAACTGAGGAGTCTCTTGAAAAGTAGAGCTGTCCCAAGAACCACAGAAAACCTTCATACTTGTGTTCAGGAAAAGATAAGAACACAAATAAGTCAAGATCCAGAAGATCCGCACCACATTCTGTTCCGGCTACTGACAGCAGGAAGCTCTGGTGCTCATCTCCAGGCCGCAGTAAGCAAGATCTGTTTTCTAGCTTAAGCTAGTGCAGTTCCACAGTAGATATGTAACATGGACATCAGAGAGAGACAAAAACTGGACAGTGCAGATTTGTGATTTGAAAAACTAAATTGAAAAGTTCTCTCAGACAATAGCAATAAATAGGCAAAAGGACAAAGTATGAGAGAAAAGCAGAGACCTAATGTCTACTTGATAAAAGTTCCAGAAAGTACGGACTAGAAGGAAAACAGAAAAATTAGTAATAGGAGAAAGTTTTGTTAAGGAGAAGAAGAACTTTCAACATTCTGAGGAGAAATAATGAAAAAAAGTAAAATTTATTCTGGTAAGACTTCTGAATTTACAGTATACAATAAAATCTTATTGACTCCCAGATAGAAGAAACAGGTTATCACCAGAAGAGAGACAAGCAAACTAACATTAGATTTCTCATCCCAAACACTACACATCTGCGTAACAAAAGAACAATGTCCATACATTTCTGAGGAATGGATTATGATTCTAGAATTCTATACCTAGAGAAACTACCACACAAGTATTCAAACAAAGACTTGGAAGTATGCCAAGAATCAACATGAACTGCTCATGCACCACTTCTGGGGGAAAAACAAACCACCACACATGTAAGTACTTAGCTGCCCATCCTCTCCACTGCGACAACAACAGTAAATGACAGATCAAGGAGTTCAAGAGAAGGAGAATAAGGACGACCAAACAAGACCCAAAAGCAACAACAAAACACAATCATAATCCATGAAATCAGAAAAATAAAATTAAGTCTAAATAATATGGTTGTACCTCAGTTCTTCTAAAAAATCATTAAAATAGACATTTCTCTGGTAAATCTGCCCACCAAAAAAGTCCAAATAATATGAGGAATGAGAAAGGGGGTATGGAAACAGACCAGAAGAATAAAAAAAGTAAAGATGCAAGTGCACACGAGTGCCCCCACGATAGATTTTCACTCAGTTCCACTCTCTGGCAAGAGTCCCATGTCACCTAGTACCCCCCCATTACAAATAACCCAACCCTGACCTGTTCTGCAGTCTCCGCTCATGCCAGAGGCTGGCATACTGCAAATGCCCACTACATGGTAGCTGAATATTGTTTGTGAGGTAAAAAATGTAAACGTATAAGCATTCCCCTGTATTCATGACTAAGGATGGCTGTCATCAAGTAGAAGAGATAACCTACGTGTAAAACATATAACAGCTGAAAATATTCAAAATAATGAGTTTTGCCAGTTGAACCTTTATAAAGAAGTGAAGTGATCAGTCCCGCTGACTTACTCTCTAAGGCACCAGTTCTCAAAATGTGGTCCTGGGACCCTGTAGGGGTCCCACAGACACTTGCGGAGAATTCTCAAGGCCAAAACTATTTTCCATGATAATACCAAAACATTAGTTTCCACTCTCATTCTCTCATGAGTATATAGTTGAGTTTTTCAGGTGCTACATAACATAGCTGATAGTGTAACAATTTTAATACAGAAGCAGACATGAGAATCTATCAGTCTTCTGTTAAGGCAATTCATTAAAGAGATTTGCAAAAATGTAAATGCCATTCTTCTTGCTAAATTTTTGTTTGGCAAAAAAGTTATTTTTTATAAAAACATATTATTGATGCTAACATGTATTGGGTTTATTGTAATAACTATTATTTCTAAATGACCTGATTATTTTTTAAATATCTCAATTTTAATTTCGAATTACAGAACTAAAACCCACAGGAAAAAAACTATTTGGTGTCCTCAATTATTTTTAAGTGTAAAGACCAAAAAGTTTTAGAACCAATGCTCTTAAGTCTCCAAGTAAATCTAACACAGGATACTCATTAGGCACTTTACTAGTGAGAGAAGTCTGTCTTTTTAAAAGGTCACACATTTTAGTATAGTTCGGTTTCTCCTCTCTCAGCTCCTTTATTTAGAAATAAATTATCATAAGCCATCCTTATTTGAAACAGAGATCATTAGTTCTTAACATCTGCTTGTGTGTGTCAATTATATACCTGGATGGAAGAAATGTTTTGAATTAAAGTAGTCTTATTCATTTAACATTCAACAAATATTTAAATGGTATCCACATAGTAAACTTACATTGTTACTACAAAAATTAGAAATCCAATTTAGTCTTTACATAAAACTTTCTTTTTTCCTGTGAAAAATGTGTCATTGTTTAGAAATTCTGGTTGTGTTTAAGAAAAATTATAAATAACTAGTTATAAAGCTCTCACAGCTTCCCATGGGATATCAATGCATAATGGGCAACATACAGAAAATTTTTCTTGGTAACTTAGCTGTAGCCACTGACCTATTCAGAACCTATTTAACTGGCTCTTACAAAAACAATTCCCCATATCTTGTATTTAATATTCAGACATACAGTTTAATAGTCATAGACTGGTATCCTGATTATACAATTTCATGGTCAACTAACTCAAATAATATGTAGAAGGAAACCGCTTAAGGATCTGAAAATGTCTTCCTTCTCAAAAAGGATATGAGAATTACTCGTTCTAGGTTTTTTCCTGAACTTTTGCCCCCCATATAGATTTGGTTTTATTGAATGTATCTCTTCCAAATGTTCATATGCTAGAGTACAGTAACATACTGTGTAATATCAACTCTTTAAAAAATCAAGTATGCATAGAAAGGCAAAGCATAATTAACCTCCATACTCCCACAACTGACATTAACTGTTAATATTTCATTTTTTTAAAGATTATAAATCCCATTTTATTCCCCCAAAGAGGGGGTACACTATCAACCACTATCTTGAGTTTAGTATGTACCTTTCCAGTCCCTTTCAAATGCTTTATATGTACACACACTCCCTCCAAAACCTAGGATTCCTTTGTGTATTTGCTAGTTTATAAAAACAATACCATGGCGTCTTGGGTTGAATAGTGTCCCCCAAAATTCATGTCATCCAAAACCTGTGAATGTGACCTTACTTGAAAACAGGGTCTTCATAAATATATAACCAAGATGAGGTCACAGCAGGTTACTATGGACTGTAAATCCACTATGACTGGTGTCCCTAGAAGAGGAGGTGAGACACAGAACAGGCACCCACATGAGAGAAGGCCACGACACAACAGACACATAGAAGTTGCAAGCCAAGGACACCAAGGACCGGCCGCCAGAAACTAAGAGGCAAGACCTCTCTCCTAGGTCTTTCAGAGAGAGCATGGCCCTGATGACACCCTGCTTTTGAACTCCTAATCGCCAGAACTGTGACAATTAATTTCTGTTGTTTTTAGCCATCCAGTTTGCAGTAATTAGTTATGGCAGCTCTCGGACACTAGTACACATAGGTATTTGCGTCTTATTTTTTTTCACTCAATATGTTCTTGTAACCTCCCATGTTGATGCATATACGAAGATTAGTATTTACCACATATGTCAAATTCTGAGAGTACTTAATCATTTCTTAAAATGAATACTTCTATGGTAATTAATAAATAGCTGTTGCCCCAAGCCACTCCCCAAGGACCTCCTGGGAGTTCATCAATTAACGTACAGCACACAATGAAGGACCATGGTTGATGCCATTCTTACTGGCTGATTTTGGTACTATACTAGTTAAATATCTGAATATCACCTCTACATTCCATCTAAGCACTGAATAGTACTGTACCAATAGGCCACATTTTCTTGGGTCCACTCTTCTATTAATGGAAATTGGGGTTATTTCCAGTTTTTCCCCTAGTAAAAACAATGTTACAATGTAGATTCTTACCCTTACTATCTAAAATCTCACTATAGGATACTCAGAAACCAGGGACTCCTTACTCTCCATATTTTCATACTCTGAACGTTAATTATCTAAATTCGGTCAGGAATCATATAAATTTTAAAAAGAAAAACCATCTGTAAAACACCCGTTTCAAGCCACCCATTTCTCAGTACTTAATGACTTCATAAGCAAGTCTCCAAGAGTTTGCGAGGAAGCAAAATTGCAAAGTCACTGAATAGCTCTTTTTTATAAAATAACTGTAGGTTTGGGTCACTATTAACTAAAAAGCACAGAGCAGCAGTGTTCATCACAATAGCATGAGTCACAAGCAGGTATTTAACTTAAAATTAAATTTTAATAAAATTAAAAATTCAATTCCTCAGTCACACCAGCCACATTACAAGTGCTACCTTCTCAGACAGCAGTTGGAGATTTCTGTCATCACAGAAATTTCACAGAAGTTAAAGAGCCTGGTATAAAGTACACCACTCTATCTATCACTGTTTTCTCAAATGTTAATATTTTGCTTCTGACGTCCTGAAGCCCCCTAGCCACTCCTCACTCACCCTATTCTCTAACCTCTGGCAGCCTGAATTTGATACTTCATTACCATGCAGATTTTTGAGATTTATTATTATCAATACATGCAGCTCTGTTTCATTCATTCTAGCTGTTCTACAGTATTTCATTTATGTTATCAGCTGTTTGCAATTTTTGAACACTACAAACAATGCTACAATGAACATTCTTTCAAATGAGCTCTTGTGAATCTCTGAAAAAGTTTGTCTCAGGACACAACCAGGAAATGGAATTGCTGGGAGGTAGAGTATTTACTTCTGCAGGTTATGTGAGGAATGTAAAAGGCCAGATTCCTTTCAAAAGCGGTTCTGCTCATTTATATAGTATATGAGAGACCTCTTTCTCTAGATCCTTACCAATTCTTAACAGAGCTTGTAATTTCTGCCAAACTGATGAGCACAAAATATTTCAGTTATTTTAATTAGCATGATCCTGACAAATCATCAGGTTGAACATCCTTTAAAAATGTTTGCTGGTCATTCAGGTTTTATATTCTGTTTTTCTATTACTTTGCCCATTTTTCTATTGAATACTTTGGTTTTTCTGATTATGCTAATCTATCTTCCTGTCTATGGCTTGTTTCCACCTTTTTTTTTTTTTTAAGATTTTATTTATTTATTTGACAGAGAGATAGAGAGAGAGCACAAGTAGGCAGAGTGGCAGGCAGAGGGGGAGGGAGAAGCAGGCCCTCTGCTGAGCAGGGAGCCTGATGCGGGGCTTGATCCCAGGACCCTGGGATCATGACCTGAGCCAAAGGCAGCCATTTAACCGACTGAGCCACCTAGGCGCCCCTGTTTTCACCTTTATTAACCATGAAAGTTTTTCATTTTAATGTTGTCAAATTTATTAATGTTTTTATTCATGGTTTATACATTTTATGCTATGCTTAAATCCCTATCTTGAGTTCATAAAAATATTATCCTTTCTCTTTGGAGATTTTGAAGTTCAGCTTTTTATATCTAGGCCTTATTAACACAAGTGGGGCAAAATCACCTAATTTTACTTTTCCTATTAGATAAGCCAAGTTCTCAATCTCAGCACAATTTACCTACTACTTCTGTCATACATTTGTGTTGCCATACGTGAGTTTGTAATTTCTGGACTCTCCAAAGTCTTTTTGTATTTATCTATTTTTTATTCCACTGTTAATGAAACACACTTAATTACTAATGTTTTATAACTAGTCTTATCTGATAGGTAACTCCACACTGCTTTTCTTCAATAACTTTCTAGGCAAAATGTTCTTCCATAGGATTTCAGGGACTGCAGGTGACACTTGAGCAATGCAGAGGTTAGGGGTACCCAACCCCCCGCACAGCCAAAAATCCATCCAAAAGTCAAACTTTTGACTCCTGAAAAATTTACTTAGTGATAAGCCTACTAAGCAAGAGAAGATACATTTACAGTACTATATTTATTGAAAACATCCATGTATCAGTACACCCACACGGTTCAAACCCATGTTGCTCAAAGGTCAACTGCAGTTGATCAAGTCTCACAAAAACCTTGAGATTTTGATCAGGATTACATTCAACATAATGATTAATTTGAAAGCAAAATTAACAATTCTGTCACTGAGTCTTCCTATTTGTGAACATGTATCTCCCTCCATTTATTAAGTCATATTTAATATCTTTCATTTAGGTAATTTTTGCCATAAAAAATGTTGCACTTCCTCTGTTACACTGACTCCCAAGTTCACTGCAGTTTTATTGCCATTATAAATAGTATCTCTAGATCACATTTTTGAAGATTTATTTATTTATTTTAAGAAAGAGCGGGGCTGAGGGGGAGGGCAGAGAGGGAGGGAATCTCAAGCACACACTCTGCTGAGCATGGAGCCCGATGCAGGGCTCATTCTCATGACCCTGAGATCGCAACCTGAGCTGAAATCAAGAGTTGGACACTTAACTGACTGAGCCACCCAGGTGCCTCTCTAGATCACATTTTTGAAGTGCTTTGTTACTGGTGGGTAGAAATTGTATTTGTTTTGTATACGGATCTCGGATTCAGAAGATTTCCTCAACTTTCCTAACAGTTCTAGTATTAGTATCTTGAATTTCCTATGTAGTTAATCACAACACATTTAGATTTCCTCTCTTTTCAAGTTTAAATGACCCTGTTTAGAGTTCTGATACAATGCTGAAGAGGAGTGGTAATACAGAACATCCTCTTTGTTCTGACTTTCAAGAAAATATTTCTAAAATTCTCCAAACGAGTATAATGCTTTTAACTATAGGTTTTTGTAGATACACTCTGTTAAGACAAGGAATTTCTTTTCTACCCTTATTTTATTGAGAACTCTGTTTTATCATGAATTGGTGTTGAATTTTATCAAATCCTTTTTCGGTATCTATTGAGATGATTGTATGGGTTTTCTCTCTTAAATTAGTAAGTTACATTGAGAGATTTTCTTTTTTTTTTTTTTTTTTTTTCTAAAGATTTTATTTATTTTTCAACAGAGAGAGAGACAGCGAGAGAGGGAACACAAGCAGGGGGAGTGGGAGAGGGAGAAGCAGGCTTCCCGCTGAGCAGGGAGCCCGACGCGGGACTCGATCCCAGGACCCTGGGATCATGACCTGAGCTGAAGGCAGACGCTTAACGACTGAGCCACCCAGGCGCCCACATTGAGAGATTTTCTAATATTAAACTACCCTTGCATTCCTGGAATATTGTTATTGACATAGATATATTCTTTTTGCTACCTTGCTTTATTCCATTTTATGATATTAGATTTATAAGCTTTATGATTACATTTATGCCACTTATTAAATGGTTGTCTCTCAACTCAAGATCCACCTTTATCAAATTTTCCTTTATCAAATTTTGATAAATTTGGTATCAGGATTATGCTGGCCTCATAAAATGAGTTGGAAAGATTTCCCTTCTTTCTACTCTCTAGATGAGCTTGTATATGACTGGTGTTATTTCTTCCTTCAGTTTTCGGAAGAATCCATAGGTAAAATCAGCTGGGCCAACAATTTTCATTTAGGATGATTTTATATTACAAAGTCAGTTCCTTTAAAAGAAACAGGACTATTTTGATTTTTTTTCTATTGTGAGCTTTGGTTAAGTTTTTTTCTGGGAGTGAAGGAAATTTGTCCATTTCACTCAACACTTAAATTTTATAGCATAAAATTACTCATAGTATCCTCTGAACATTTTTTAATATCTGTAGGATCTGTCCTAATCTCCTATACATTCTCAGTAATAGACATTTGTAACTCTTTCTCTTCTTGATCATCTTTCTGGGGGTTTATCAATCTTATGAATTTTCATATATTTTGCTTACGTAACAAAGTAGAAAGATTTAAAATCAAAGATCTAAGCTTCTACCTAAAAAAATCTCGAAAAAAAAAAAAGTTAAAACTTCAAGTAAGAAGAAAGGAAATAAAAAGTAGGAATTAATAAAATAGAAGAAAACAGAAAAAAGTCAATGGAATCCAAAGTTGGTCCTTTGAGGGGTGCCTGGGTGGCTCAGTTGGTTAAGCACCTGACTCTTGGTTTTTGCTCAGGTCATGATCTCAGGGTGCTGGGATCAAGCCTTGCATCAGGCTCCCTGCTCAGCAGGGGGTCTGTTTGCCTCCCTCTCTCCCTGCCCCTCCTCCCACTTGTGTGTTCACTCTCTCTCTAAAATAAATAAATAAATCTTCAAAAAAAAAAAAGTTGGTCCTTTCAAAAGAGGAAGGGAGGAAGGAAGGGAGGGAGGGAGGGAGGGAGAACAACCCTCTGGCCAGACAGAGGTAGAATAAGACAGAAATGATACATATTCCAACATTAAGAATAAGAGCAATAACATCTCTATGGCTAGTGCAGATATAAAAAGGTTAAGAGGAAAAAAACAGTAATAAGACAAAAACAATAATAAGTAAAAAAAAAAAAAATTATGGACAACTTTACAGGAATAAATTCAATACCTTAGAAGAAATGTACCAATTCCTTGAAAGACACAAACTATCAAAGCTCAAAACTTAACCAGATATGGGGCACCTGGGTGGCTCAGTCGTTAAGCGGCTGCCTTTGGCTCAGGTCATGATCCCAGAGTCCTGGGATCGAGCCCCACATTGGGCTCCCTGCTCAGCGGGAAGCCTGCTTCTCCCTCTCTCACTCCCCCTGCTTGTGTTCCCGCTCTCCCTGTCTCTGTCGAATAAATAAATAAAATCTTTAAAAAAAAAACAAACAAATATATATAAAAAGAGAATATATCATGGCTAAGTGCAATTTATCCCAGGAATGTAAGGTTTATTCAATATTCAAAACTTAATCAGTAATGCACTACATTAACAGACTGGGAAAAAAATCCATGTGATTCAGCATATATAAAGAAGCCTTACAACTCAGTAATAAAAGAAAAACCCAATTTTAAAAAAATATTTATTTACTTGACAGAGACACAGAGAGAGAGGGAACACAAGCAGGGGGAGTGGGAGAGGGAGAAGCAGACTCCCCGCTGAGCAGGAAGGCGGATGCGGGACGTGGGGCTCCATCCCAGAACCCTGGGATCACGACCTGAGCCAAAGGCAGACACTTAACGACTGAGCCACCCAGGCACCCCAAAAACCCAGTTTTTTAAAAAGAAAGTATGGCTATTCAAAGTCAACACAGGGACATCCCTGTGGTGATGGAAATGTCTTGTATCTTGACTATGTCAATGCCAATGTCTTGGTTGTGATACTGTATTACTGTTTTGCAATTACAGTTGTCACTAAGGGAAATTAGGTAAAGGGTACATGAATTCTATTTTTCTTAAAACTACAATTCACTTGGGGCACCTGGGTGGCTCAGTTGGTTAAGAGTCTGCCTTCGGCTCAGGTCATGATCCCAGGTCCTGGGATGGAGCCCCACGTCCCGCATCCGCCTTCCTGCTCAGCGGGGAGTCTGCTTCTCCCTTTGCCCCTACACACCGCTTGTGCGCACTCTCTCTCTCAAGTAAATAAAATCTTTAAAAAAAATTAAAATGAACTTTTTAAAGTATAATTTTTTAAAACAGGTAAAATTTGGAAAGATACTTCACAAAAGACAATATATAAGCACATGAAAAGTACATGAAAAAATGCTGATCATCACTGGGTATGAGGAAATGCAACTTCAAGCCAAAATGAGATACCAGAATCTATTTCATGGACAATTAGATCCACAGCTAATAATTCCATGTAGAGAACTTTGGTAGAAACATTTACTTACTCATTTTTACTAATACATATGGAAAGGAAAAGAATAAAAATAAACAAAGGTCAACAAGAAAGTCAAATTCTAGAGGGAAAAAAAAGATTTAAATACCTGAATTTGAAACATCACCTGGAATATCCTGAAGTCCTTATGGAACTGAGCCTGAATATGAACAAACCTAATGCCTTCCCTATCTTACCATCACCATTTTGGCAGTCAGTAAAGTTTAATTTTAAATTAAGTCAGTAAAGTTTAATTTTAATGCAAACTCCTATGCTAACTTTAATTACCAAATATAATACTTTTTCATAAAGTATAGAAAGCAATATAATAGGGGCGCCTGGGTGGCTCAGTCGTTAAGCGTCTGCCTTCGGCTCAGGTCATGGTCCCAAGGTCCTGGGACCGAGCCCCGCATCGGGCTCCCTGCTCCGCGGGAAGCCTACTTCTCCCTCTCCCACTCCCCCTGCTTGTGTTCCCTCTCTCGCTGTGTATCTCTCTGTGAAATAAATAAAATCTTTAAAAAAAAAAAAAAAAGAAAGCAATATAATAAAAAATGTAGCCATCCTTGAATTTTGTCAAATCTTAACATATTTTGCATTATTTGCTTCAAAGTTCTTTTTGGTGACTTCTTGTTTTATTTTGTTTTCCATGCTGTTGAAGCAAATACAACATTACAGACATAGGTAAAGACCCGCTGTGTACCCTTCCCCATTTTCATTCCCCTTTCTTAGTCTCCAGATGTTGGACTCTGCATGCTCTAAACATTTTCAATATTACCAACAGTGATGTTGGATGACCATTAATAAGCATGTACTCTGTGCAAAAGTACAAGTCTTCCTATACAACCTTGGAGTGGAACTGCGAACTTATGGTGAGACACAACTTCAGTTTTATTACTGTCTCTTCAAGCTAAACACACACCTGCCCTTGACCCAGCAATTCTACCTTAGGTGTACACTCAAGAGAATGAGTGCATATGTCCGCTGATGTACAAGTGTAAAAATGAGCACAGCAGTCTTATCAAACATAGTCCCAAACTGGGAAAAAAAGCAAGTATATACCACCAAGACAATGGATAAATATACTGTGGCATATTCATACAGTGGAATAGCACTGAGCAATACAAAAGAACCAACCAATGATGCAATAACAGAGGTAAATCTCAACAACACTATGATGAGTGAAAGTCAGAATAGTGGTTCACTGATTGGCTGTGGGGTACTGGCCAGGAAAAGGCATTTCTGTTATGTTTGGGAAATGTTCAGTAACTTGATTTGGGTGGTAATAACACAGGCAGAGACATACATAAAAACTCCTAAATTGTACCTTCAAAATTTGTGCACATTTTATACTTCAATTTAAATGTTTTTAAAAATTATATTGGTTTTTGTATCTTATTAAAGATAAATGCTATAAAAATGAGAAAATCAGTACTAATATTTTCTCTCTGGTGGTACTTTGCTAAACACAAGAATCAGGAAATTTGTATGTTTTATCTTCTTTCTACTGTGTCAAGGTTCACTAAATCTTAGTTGAAATGATGGTCACACCATGTAAGAAACAAAAAAAGTTTTAATGGAACATCATCAGAGAAGAGTAAACATGCCACAAAAACCCTACTGAAGACAAGAAAAAAAAAGTTTGTATCCTGTGAAGAGTGAAAGCCCTAGCCCCTTCTTCCACTAGACACCCCCCAGCAGGAACACTGGAAGAGCCCCCTCTGAGAAACTGATCAGCCCAAAAGAAAAGGCCTACAGAGAGCAGAGTGCCCAGAGAAAGAGACCATGTAGAGCAAGTTAAAATCAAGTAAGTCCTGCTCACACACAGAACTTACAATCAACTTTTTAGTGCCTTACCTCTAAATAAACATTGATCACCAAACATTTGAGTTAAGCCTCCAACATGGCCGAAGACAGAAGCCAAAGAAGAAAATGAAACTAAGAAGATATGCAATGTATTTTAATATATTTAGAGGGAATTCTCAGTTCTGTTGAAGTATGGGAGCTTAATTAGTGACTGGTACATGAATAAAAAAACTGGGCAATCGTGTGCTACAGAAAAACCAAAACACGAACAAGAAAGGAAGTGCAATTATCACACATTACATAGCTGAGCTAAGAATGAAAAAGCTGAGTTCTCAAGCTGAAAATGGTAATAAAATGGAAGGAGGGGAAAAGTCTACGTGTGGAAAGGGGGCTGGGAACCCAAGGAAACAGGAATTGATGTGCAGGAAGGAGAGTTAATTATGACTTATTTTCCATTTTAGGAAGAGAACAGTTGATATCTAAATCTGGAAAATCAAGAAATAACAAAACAAGCATGTTATTTAGAAACATGGACAGAGTTAAGAGCATTGGTCTTTGGGGAGTGGGAATCAGGTGCAGGATAGACATGGGATGTACTATGGTGCATTAAAACCTAGTACTTCTATAAAAGTTTTAAAACAATGTGTACATGTGTTGGGGCGCCTGGCTGGCTCAGTCAGTGGAGCATGTGACTCCTGATCTCAGGGTTATAAGTTTGAGCCCCACACTGGGTGTAGAGATTACTTAAAAATAAAATCTTTAAAAACACCCAGAAACAAAACTATATACATGTGTTACTTTGACATAAAGAAAATGCAAAGAGGAAGATAAAAATCAGCGTGGGGTTGGACCTCACCCACAAGACTAAAACTGAAAGAGTTAAATTATGTTACATCGCTTTCAAAAACATAAAACAATTTCTCAGGCTTCTTCTCTTTATTCCCTATTCCTTCACTTACTCTGTATACAATAGGCAAACTTGTTGGGCAATTTCTGCCACAACTAAAAAGGGGAAATGAAACAGAGAGAAAAAATGAACTCAGTGGCAGCAAAAACATTTGCCTCAATTACTGAGGAAAACATTTTGACAGTTTTTAACAGTGATTAATAGTCATTCAGAAAAAAAGCACTTATGGAAAGAACTCAAATACATGGAGGCTAAAGAGCATCCTACTGAAGAATGAATGGGTCAACCAGGAAATTAAAGAAGAATTAAAAAAATTCATGGAAACCAATGAAAATGAAAACACAACTGTTCAAAATCTTTGGGATGCAGCAAAGGCAGTCCTAAGAGGAAAGTATATAGCAATACAAGCCTTTCTCAAGAAACAAGAAAGGTCTCAAGTACACAACCTAACCCTACACCTAAAGGAGC